>NC_142132.1:16146704-16457727 GCF_024610735.1 Ursus americanus
TTTGCAACTGGAGTTGGTGGCTGGCTACAAATGGCTGGGACCACAGACGTCAGCGGGACGTCAGTGCGCACATGCACAAAGGGGCAGCAGACACCACAGAGGATCCAGAGATCAGAGTGGAAGGAAAGGCACTCTTCTGGCGAGTTTGTGAATGTGTGTGTGTGACATGTGTATACGACACGCTTTCATATACATATAGATACGTGTGTGTATAGAAAATACATGTATATAAAACATACACAAAATATGCGTATACTGACATATGCATATTTGCATATACACACACATCAGCTGACTTGTACTGTGAATAACGTTATGACCCTACTACATACATAACGTATAGAACACATATGTGTATGAGCTCTCCAGACCAGAGTCACACTGGAGGACAATCAACGTAAACAGCTATTCGTCATTTTTAAAGCATTCTTAATAACAGAGGGACGCTGACTCTTTCTAGGAGACAAAAACAAGGCTCCAAGAAGCATGGTGAGCTGTCCCAGCTGCAGTGGTCACCAGGGAAAGAACTGGGAGAAAGAGCCAATGTTCTTCCCACCACCTCCTGCCCTTGACGGGTCTCGACCTTCACGAGCCACTCGGTCCCAGGTTCACGGACAACTCCACACAAAAGCAGCAAAAAGACTTTCTTTTTTAACTGGCATGTAAGTTCTCACCCGGGACACTGTTATGTAATAATAAGGAGCAGTCTTGAGGAGGGAATTCTCATTACCCACGGTGCACAGCTGGGGTTGTGGAAGCCAAACCACAGCCCTCTCTCAGGCCAAACACACCCTTTGAGGGAGCAATTTTAAGAGCAGCTGGCTTCATCCTAACCATGGCGGTATCTGATCATACATACTTGAAGACCATCCTCTTGATTTTTGCCTTCACTTCCTGTTGGGATGAAAACCAATCCAAGGGGAATTCCAGACGAGGAGCGGAACTGAACTGGAGTGCCCCCACTCTGACCTGCAGTAGGAGACAGAGGGCCCAGGGATCTGAGAGCGAGGTCAAGTCACAAACATTCCTCAGGGAAAAGAAGGGACGAGAAAGGTGAATGACCCTGCCTCCCGCCCACTCAACAAATACCAAGGCTTTCTCCAGTGCCCCTAAAAGAAGGTTCTGAAGACCAGCAGCAGCAGCTGGAAGGAAACAGTGAATCTGCCTATGTGCTGTACTGACAACCACCAATTCAAACTTCTCAACCCACATTCTGGCAGTTCTCCCGGCTGGGCTGTGAGCAACTGTTGGGCGGGGTCTCTGGTCACACCTCTCTAAAGGCCTCCCAGGTGCAAACTCACACGTTATTTCATTTAACCCAGAGGCACCATCAATACTCACATGGCTGCTGGAGAGACTAAAATGTAGAGAGGACACGGATCTGGCCCAGGGCTAGTAGAAGGGGACCCGGGCCATTGAACTTTGCCTCCGACCCTCACTAAGCCTCAGTTACACAGCTTGCCTTCCTAGCCAGCACGGGCCTTCAGCACAATGCTGCCGACCCAACCCAGGGTGCAGCAGAAGTGACCCACGGCCACCACGCACACATCCTCGGGTGGGTGTGGGGCAGTCCCTCCAGGCCTGCGCCTGCCAAGCTGGGCAAAGGCCGGCTCTGCAGACCGGAGTCACACTGGAGGACAATCAGCATCTAAACCGGAGACGAGCAACACTGGCGCTGGAGTGCCTCCACGGTGGAAGCGGAGCCACGGGTGCTTCCGAACAGATCTCGCATCCTCATCCACGAAGCCATTTAAGAAAATCCAACGCCTTCCAAAACCAGAGACAGAAAACTGAATGAAGTCACCTTCTGGGCCCTTAGGACACTAGCCTGTCTTGAGCAGAAAAGGCTATACACACTTAGGCCTCCTCTGGAGGGCCCAAGCCCTGCACCTGATCGCCAGCTCTCCAAAACCCCAGGAGAAACTGCATTCTGAGCTACTATGCTCTTAACTAACCCCAGTCCTGGCCAAGATTGCAAAGAGGCCGAGTGATTCATAGTTAAGCAATGAGGCTGCCTTTTACCTACTACTGGAGCTGCTTCACTGCTGATTCCCGAACAGGCATGGTGCTTTGGAGGCCATCAAAGCACTCAGCCCCCCCGGGCCAGCTGCATCTGCGCCCGGTGAGTACGGCCCAACGGACATTGCTCTAACAGGAAGTTCTAAGGAGGAGCTGGTGAGCATCTTCAGGGGAAAGACATTTAAGTCTTGGGTGGGCATGTGTGGGAGATGAACACTGGAAAACAGCAGTGAAGCTCAGGAGATTCTGAGGAACAACCCTTTTGAAATCTCCCTCGAAGTTAGCTTGTGATCAAGTGGCATCTCCAACTGGTGGAGAAAAGATGGTCCAGTCAGTAAGTGATATTGGGACAACTGAACAGCCACCTACAAAACAGAGGATCAATCACAAATGGATTCAAGATTTACACGTGAAAAAAATGTAATCATTAAAGTTCTAGAAGAAAACTTGAAAGAATTTCTTTCTAACTTCAAAGTGGAAAAAGACCTTACTGAGCCTTGAAATCCAGAAGCCATAAAGGAAAAGGTTGGTAAATCTGACTAAATAAAGAAAAGTTCTGCAGGGCAAAACATGCCAGAATGCCATCAAAAAAGAAGATAAATGGAAAAGTTGTTTGCAACTCAAGTCAGAGACATAGGGTTAGCTTTCCCAATATGTAAAGAGTGTCTAGGAATTGATACGTAAAAGACCAACAACACAATAGAAAAATGGGCAAAGTGATCACACAGGAAATACAAATGCCTCTTTAGTATGAGAAAAGGTGCTTAACTGTACCACATAGAGATGTAGCAAAAAGCTAAACATCATGTTTGCAGGGGAAACTAGCAAGTTCTCAAACATTTCTGGTAAGAACATAAATGTTACTGCATCCATGGAGAGCAATTTGTCAATATTTATTGAAAGTTACGATTGCAGGGGCGCCTGGTGGCTCAGTTGATTAAGCATCTGCCTTCAGCTCAGGTCATACCTTGGGGTACTGGGATAGAGATGGGCATCAGGCTCCCTGCTCAGTGGGGAGTCTGCTTCTCCCTCTGCTCCCTCCCCTCGGCTTGTGCTCTCTCTCATTCATTCTCTGATAAATAGATTAAAAATCTTTTTTAAAAAAGTTATAATTACATAGAGCTACTGGGAATTTATCCTACAGATCTACTTCCATATATGTGAAATAATGGATTTACAAGCTCACGGTATATTTGTAATATCAAATGTCCATCAATAGGGGACTGATTAAACCTCAGGAAATCCTTACGACAGAATGTTAATAAGCTGTAAAAAAAACAATACAGATCAGGGGCGCCTGGGTGGCACAGCGGTTAAGCGTCTGCCTTCGGCTCAGGGCGTGATCCTGGCGTTGTGGGATCGAGCCCCACATCAGGCTCCTCTGCTATGAGCCTGCTTCTTCCTCTCCCACTCCCCCTGCTTGTGTTCCCTCTCTCGCTGGCTGTCTCTATCTCTGTCGAATAAATAAATAAAATCTTAAAAAAAAAAAAAACAATACAGATCTATATTAGTGCCTATGTTACGTATATACGCAGATACGGAAAGACTTCCAAGATAACTTGAAGAGAAAAAGGCGAGGGATAGAACAGCGCATATAGAATGAGAAACTGCGTATTGCTTGTGTTTGCACGAAGCGATTCTGGAAGGGTGCTCAAGCAAGCAGGTAGGGACGGGGCGCCTGGGTGGCACAGTCGGTTACACGTTCTACTCTCAGTTTCAGCTCAGGGTCGTGGGATTAAGCCCAGCGTCCGGCGGCACACTCGGCATGGAGTCGGCTTGAGACTCTCTCTCCCTCTCGCTCTGCCCCCTCCCCACCATGTGCACGCACGCTCGTGCACTCTCTCTCTCAAATAAAAATCTTTTTTTTTTTTTTAAAGCAAGCAGGTAGGAAAGCTGGGGAGATGGAAAATATGTGAGCAGAAGGGACGCTAGCATTGAATCTGCTCTAATTGAACCATGTGAATGGATTCCTTAGTTAAAAACCAACTCCCTTGAGACCAGCAGCTGGGTGTATTTTCTTGAATTAAACAGGAAGGATACAACTTCAAAACAAAACAAGATGGAAATAGCTCGAGTCAGTGGTTAAGGCATTTAATGTAATTGGTGGTTTGGGAGCAAAGTAGTTGCCTTTTATCTTGGGTTCACTGTATGCTCAGGAGTGAGCCTGCCCAGATTTCTCACTGCAGCGAAATGGCCCTGCCGCAATCACTGTATTAGAGCCACGAGGCGAACTTCTCAGCTTTTAATCGCCGGGAGGAAGACTTCAAACACATTCAATCCACCTCCACAACAGAGCATCCATAAGAAGCCTTAATTGACAGCAACCTGAAGAAAGTAAGGTGCAGAGCCCTTGCACACAGAGCTATAAGAAGTCACAGAAACGCAGCGGCGACCGCACAAAGCGTGAAGCACAATCAGACCGAACCCTCTGAAACGGGTCTCCTGCAAACACCCTTTGCTAGCATTCCAGGCAGTCTGAGCGGCTCAAGGTCCAGACGCTCACTCGCTCACTGCAACAGAACCTCCCAACCCCGTTACTCAATGAGTCTTGCTGCGAAAGAGAGTTTTTCTCAGGTCGAGCCCAAATAGAACTCTCTGGACGCCCAGATTCTATCTGAATGAAACAGAGCCACTCTTGCACCCTCTTTCACCTGAACCTGATAATCAGCTTCCCTCATCTATGGAAGTTTCCAGAGTGCTCACTGTGCTGGCTCCTTGTGGTGGGCACTGTCTGGTTTGCCAGTTTCTAACCTAAAAATCAGCCTCTGGAACATAATGCCACAATCTAGATGTGGTCTGGCAACACCGAGTTTTAATTCCCTGAACTCTGGGGACCTGTGGTTGACACAGCTGTACCAGCATGCACCAGCCACGAAGTCTTTTGTCGTGGTTTTCTTACCCTCTCGGAGGACGCTGAATTCCATCAGCACCCACCCCTTACATATCACACACACACACACACACACACACACACACACACAGAGCCACCATGCCAGCTATCCATCTGCCATGTGATAGGGTGTGAATTCTGAGTGTCACCCCATCCTGACCCAGGAACTGCCCACTTGGGGGGGGGACAAAAGGACCTAACGGAGCAAGTCCTAAGCTCAGAGTCAAGAGCCCCGGTTCTTCTGCACTTAGCTGTTTCCTCCAGTTACTGTGTGACCCCAGGCACTTACTTAGCCTCTCTGAGCCTCTTTCTTCGGATCTGTAAATGTTCACCAATAATCCACACCGCTCTTCTCTCCCAACCTGCCATCCTCAGGGGCCTCCAGGCCACTCATTCCGGGACACACCCTATCACTGCCAACAACAAGTACTTGGTTTTTATGGCTCTTCCTCCCCAAATAACTAATGAAACTTCATGGGGGAATCACCTCCTTTGAAAAGTGGGACCCTGTGCGGAAGGAGGTGGGGATTCGGCAGTCCTTGGCCCTGGGCCTTCGAGGACCTGCGATGGGTTGACTTCATAGTCAGAACTTTGGGGCTGTTCAAGCCCAGATGGAATGGTATCTGCTACGGTGTCTTTGGATGGCCAGGCCAGATGGCCTGCGGTCCAGAACGATGTGTTCACTCTCCCCAAATTACCTGCCATTCTGGAGAAAAGCTGGCTTTCATTAAAAGCCACTTTTGCTCTTCAATCCTAGAGGTTTTCCTGGGATTAACCCAGGAATGTTATCTTGGAAAACCACTTCCTTCTGCATCCTGTTTGCAAGTAGTCTCTAATTCAAGTTAAGTATGGCTTTTCAGACCAAAATGCCCTTTTTTTTTTTTTTAAAGATTTTATTTATTTATTTGACAGAGACAGCCAGCGAGAGAGGGAACACAAGCAGGGCGAGTGGGGGAGGAAGAAGCAGGCTCATAGCGGAGGAGCCTGATGTGGGGCTCGATCCCATAACACCGGGATCACGCCCTGAGCCGAAGGCAGAGGCTTCACCGCTGTGCCACCCAGGCGCCCCCAAAATGCCCTTAAGTTTTGATTTTGGAGTAGGTTCACATGGTTCAAAAGCCATCAAGTATTAAAAAAAATAAAACGGACGAGTCTCCCCCTGGATTTGCACCCCATCTGCTCAGTTCCTGCCCTCCCCCTCGACAGCAAACCACTGCTCTTAGTCTCTTTACAGATGCCCCCGAGTACATAGACTTTTTAACTCCCTTTCATTTTCATAAAACGTAACACATTACAAACACCATCTGCACCTTACTTTTTATTCTCATCTGGGTTGGCGCCCCTCCATCTAAGAGAGCTTCCTCATTCGCTTTCTACAGCTGCCCCGTGTTTCCCTTATGAATGCACCACAGTGAATTACCCTGTGAACGGGCATTTGGATTACCTGAAATCTTTTATGATCGTAACAACACCGCACAGAATAACTGTGTGTTATTTTGCATCTGTGGGAGCATGTGTCCGGGTAAATTCCTTGGGGTGGAATTCTTGAGTCACGGGGCCCAGGCCTTTGTAAATCTGACAGCTGCTGCCAGATTCCCTTCCTAGCGGTTGCACCAGGTTATCCTCCCACCATCAGTGCGTACCCGTTTCTACAGATCTGCCAGTGGGGCAGGTCACCCAACTGGATTTTTATTAATCCAGTAAGGGAAAATGGTTTCTCGGTGGGAGCTGGGCTGTTACAGTGACTGAGGCTGGGCATCTTGTCATGTGTCTAAAGGTCATTTGTGTTTCAATTTCTGGGAACTGCGTTCATTGCCCATTTTTCTATCGGGTTGTCCCAAGATGCCCCTTTAGCAGCAAGAGCCATGGTTAGCACAATCTGGGGTACTTCAGAACGGCTCTCCAGAGCCAGGAAGAACAAGAAATGAAGAAACTGGCCGGACTCCCTCAGGCAGGGGTAGCTCCTCAAGTGAACATCCGGGGAGGAGCCGCACTTCATACTGAGACTCCCATCTTCCGGGGTAGAGTTTTTGTCAGTATGCTCTGCCTTTCCCAGAGTTCTACAAACACTCCTCTTTCTGGTGGGGAACCAAGAAGGTGGGTCAGCCCATGACTCCCACGTG
The DNA here is from genome assembly GCF_024610735.1 of Ursus americanus. Taxonomy (NCBI): domain Eukaryota; kingdom Metazoa; phylum Chordata; class Mammalia; order Carnivora; family Ursidae; genus Ursus; species Ursus americanus. The sequence goes on from NC_142132.1 coordinate 16,153,737, forward strand.
GCCAGATCATCCTTCCCTCTGACTACTGGGATTGCTCAAGGGATTGTCATGTGACCTACGCCTGCCCAGTGGGAGCCCTCCCTGGGACCTTCTGCTGCAGGTGCAAGGAGAGAAATCCACTTTCTTTTTACTGGGATCACTAGCTTGAAGGGCAGTGCAGGGCAAATGTGCCAGGGAAGGAAAGCCTGCATGGGAAGGAAGCCAACCAAGGAACACAAAACAGAGAAGAAAAAGAGATGGAATGAGCCCTTGGGTCCTACCATGCCTAGAACCAGGACCCACCCCCTTGGTCTTCCTGTTCCACAAGCTAGTAAATGTCCTCTTCTTTTTTTTTTTTTTTTTTTAATAAGATTTATTTACTTATTTTAGAAAGAGAGAAAGAGTGTGGACAAATACGAGCCAGGGAAGGGGCAGAGGGAGAGGGAGAATCCCCAGCCCCTCAAACAGGCTCAGTCCCTGACCCTGACACCATGACCCAAGCGGACAGCAAGAGTCGGATGCCCAGGGGCGCCTGGGTGGCTCAGACACTAAGCATCTGCCTTCGGCTCAGATCATGATCCCAGAGTTCTGGGATGGAGCCCTGCATCAGGCTCCCTGCTCAGCAGGAAGCCTGCTTCTCCCTCTCCCACTCCTCCTGCTTGTGTTCCCTCTCTCGCTGACTCTGTCAAATAAATAAAATCTTAAAAAAAAAAAAAAGAGTTGGATGCCCAACCCACTGGGCCACCCAGGCGCCCCGTAAATGTCCTCTTCTACTTAGAACTGGATTTCTGTCACTTGCAACCAAAGATGTCCTAATACAAAGATGATAAGACGTGCACTCACCCTCTCAGGGTTGATGTCCAGAGCGTCACAGACCATGATGGCAAAGTGCTTAGACCTTTCAAAGCTCCCCTTCCCGACACTGTGGGATCCGTCAATCAGAAACAGGACGTCCACTGCAGTGGAGCACTGGATCACTGGGGGAGAGCAGAACACAGTGGGTGACAAGCCGCTTCCCTGCCCTCTGGCCCCCAGAGCATCTCCATCCTGAAGCAGAGTGGAGGCAGAAACAATTTTGGGGTGGATCAAGCTCCTCTTAGCCCACGGGTGGAAACACAGGAGATGGTCCCAGCCAGAGGCAGCTCTCCTCCACAGCAGGAAGTACCCTCCCCGCCCCCTACAACCCCAAGCTCACAAACAGACCCCTGGGTGGAAGACTTTGTAGTACTGGAGGGGTCTAACTCAACAATGGAGATGTAGGAGAGAAGGGGCTCCTTGGTCTCAGCTCTTGGGGGCCACCATCTAGTCCAGGATCCAGCCAGATATGCTGGGGCATAAGGCTGCATTACCCCAGAGTTCAAGCATGGATAGCACTGTGTCTTCCCTACATGCCATGCACTGCCTCCAACACTTTATATGTGCGAATTCTTATAACCACCCAAAGATAGATTGCTATTTTTTAAATTTTTTAACAGGTTTATTGAGCTACTATTCACATACCAAAGAATTCATCCATTTAAAGTATGTAATTCAGGGGGCACCTGGGTGGCTCAGTTGGTTAAGCATCTTGATTTCAGCTCCACTCATGATCTCAGGGTTGTGAGATCGAGCCCTGTGCTGGGCTCTGCTCTGAGCATGGAGCCTGCTTGGGATTCTCTCTCTCCCTCTCCCTCTGCCCTTCCAAACTCGTGCACACATTCTCTCTCAAAAAAAATTTTTTTAAATAATAAAGGAAAATATGTAATTCAGTAGCTTTTAGTATATTCACAGATACATTCCATCCTTGCCATAGTCAAATTTAGAACATTTTCTATCACCTCAAAAAGAAACCCTACAGTATACCTTTAGCTATTAGCTCCTTAGCTCCCCATCCCACTCCTAAACAGATGAATGGTTTTTATTCCCAGTAGGGACATGAGGAAAGAAGGACACAGGGCAATTCAGTAACCTCCCGAAGGCCAAAGTACCAGTAAGCAGTGGAGCTGGGCAGCAAACTCAGGCTGTCCAGCTTCAGAATCCGCACCCTACCACCTCACCATCAGGATGTAGGAGAGCGGGAGGCAGAGAAGCACCAGCGAGAAGGCACCACCCAGAAGACAGTGACTGAGGCGCAGTTCACCAGAGAGGGACGGAAGGGACATGCAGGGTCTCTGGGAACAGGCTGCTGTGGCTTGAGCAGGTGGAGTGGATGCTGAAAAGGGTAGAAGAGGAAGGAACATGGCGGGAGATGAGGCTGCTTGGGAAGATGGCGGTCACATAGCTGAGGACTCCCAAGTAGGACCAAGAAATTCAGCAACACGGATTTTCCAAAGGTTTTCACCCAGGATGGAGACCTGGGTCAGGCCTGTTTGGGGGAAATGACTCTGGCCACAGTGTGAAAGGAAGATGGGAGTGGGGCAGGAACATTCTGGAGTCAGGCAGAGGTCAACATAGGGGTCAAGAAGGTTGACAAACACATGCACTTACTTTTGCTGGCGGCTGAAATCTTCCCAATGGTCTCCCTGCTTACATGGACTTCCTGAAGAGGATGAGACAGGTGTACTAGGAGAGAAGGCACCAGAAGTGATCATTACAAAGCAGAGAGGGGAGGAGTCTTAGTCCCCATTATGTGACCAGAACCAACAAGCAGTAAAAGGGAAAACTGGAATGTGGAGGAATTTAAGGATGTTGTGTCTCAAAAATCACCAGATGGGTGGCATAAAGAAACGCCTCCAATTACTTCACTTCCATCAGGTACCTTTGTATTTAAATGTGGGTATTTTGAAGCGAAAAATTAAAAATATACATGGAGAGCGATACAGAGAGCCTGTGATTCTGATGAGTTTTGCCCCTGGTTAGGCATAATAACTGGGTGCCCCTCTGGGGTGCGGCATCTTGCCAAGAAAATTAACCTTGGGTATAAATATACAATTCACAGACAAGCACAAGGGAAAATGTTTGAATAGGTGACAAAATGTTTTTAACCCAAACAATGAGATATCCTTTTAACTGCAAAATTTAAATAACCAGCTTCTACATTCCATTTAAATGGAGTTGGGGAAAGATCAAATCGGGAAAAACCTTCCCAATGGTGGCCCTGAAAACTGGTACAACCCTTTTAGAAAACAATTTGGCCAAATGCATGAAGAGTCATAAAGTAGCTTACAGCCTTTGCCCCTGTAGTATCGCAGCCGGGAAGGGATTCGAAGGAAGAACAATGTTAGAGAAGAGAGAAGGTACCTCAGGACTCTCCTTTCGGGGTCACTTGTGATGGAGGAATGGCGGAGGTAACAAATACCCAGAGACACGGGGCTATGAGTGAACGCTGATAAACTGCTTCGGTGCAATTAATACGAACAAGGGCTAAGAAGTCCTGGGGTAGGAAGTTCGTGAATCTATCTTTCATTCTCTTACACGCTGTCCAGTAAAATAGTAATGATGGTACGTTTAAAAGATAAACTCTGAGAGCAGGGGTCACACGCCAAGGAAGCCCCAGGACTGCTGGACGTGAGCCGATTGCGACGGAAGTCCTGAAGGCCATGAGGGTGCCACTGTTCTGATAAGCCAAGTGCACTCGGCGGACGTCCAGCGGCCGAAGTCCGCGTGCAGCAGGTGTGTAAATGCCCACGCACGGTGGGTAAGCGCGGAGGAAGTAATGTGAGGTGGGCAGAGCAGGGGAGCAGGCCAGGGGCAGAGGAAGGAATGTGAGCAGGGGGCGTTGCTGGGGAAGGGGGAAGGGTGTGGGGGTGAGGAATCACACCAGGCAGGTATGTTGGGCCCGAAGGGATCTATGACTGCCAGGAAAGTGATGAGGAGGGAGAAACCAAACAAAAAAGTCAGGGTCTGGGGTAGGGATGCATCTGGCTTGTGACACACACACACACCCCCTTAGTCAGCCACCCCCTGGGCTTACTCCAACCCCATCCTCTCTGGCTCTTCTCCACTCACTACCCCCCAGTGCAAACTAAAGTAGTTCCCGGTTCTCCCCACCTAACCTTCGAGCGGACGGTGTCTGCTCACCTGATAGGCCCTTCCCTCAATCTCGACTCACAGAGGACGGTTCTTGGCCAAAATGCCGAACCAGCCATTAGCCCCACAGACAAGAGCTGTCAGACAAACACCGTTCACGAGGTCTAGGACAGTCTGCCACCGCGGTTTTCCCACCAGAGGCAGAAATAAGACAAACTACACATAGAGACCACAGACTGGATTTGCGGGGGAAAAAGCCCTTCCACTTACATAAAAAAATGGCACGTTGGGACAGAAGCTGGGCAATGCTTCAAAAACTGAGCATTCACTCAATAATTCAGCAGATTGGTCTTCCAGAACACAGAGGCTCTCTGCTTTACTGCATTCAGAGAGCAAGAAGATCCTGCAGCCCGACTGCCCCCCTCCCATCATGCCCTGCTGCTCCCCTCGGCCCGGCTGCCCTGGAAGCTGCCAAGGGCAGGAACACTTCCAGCCATCCTCTGCAAAGCCTAGCCCAGCTCTCTGTGCACCGCAGGTATGCCCTGAAGTTTCCCAAGTAAGTCCATGAATTATTGCAAAGGGCCCAGGAGCCAAGGAATCTCCAAAGAACAGAAAAACACTGTTCCTTTTTACAAGTCTTACCAGCAGATTCCCCCCTGGAGACAGGCCAGCAGCCTCCCCCTGAGGGGAAGGAGGAGGAGCTCTGTGACCCGAGACCACTCACTAAAGAGGTCACCCAGCGAACGTGTCTTTCTGTGCCATGTGCTCAGCTGTTACGGCAGGTGCCAGGCTTCAGATGAGCCCTCCCTGTGCCCTGGGTGACGTCCCCACTGCTCCCCTATGAAGTCATCTCATAGAACATGCAACAGGGAGCCCATGAATGTGTGACTGTTGTTGTTTCCTCTTCTAACCAAAGCAGCCCAGCCTCTGCAGGCCATCTGCCTCGGGCTCCAGAACCTTAAGGTCCTGCAGGAATGGGTGGGGCTAAGGAGTGGGCAGGATTGAAATCACTAATCTTGTCAAACCCTTTCACTTTACAGATAAGAGAGCAGAAGCCTAGTCAGATGATTCTGGTACCTTCTCCTCCCCCAGAAGAGCCCAGAGTGGTGAGGCCAGCCCAGAAGTCAGGAGAGTGACATTTGTCCCAGGTCCGCTACCAACAGCTGTGTGACCCTGGGCAAGTCACAAGCCTCACCGGGCCTCCCCTGTTTCATCTGTCCAGCTCAGGGACGGTGAGGTCAAGTGCTCTGTAAACTGGACAGGGCTACAGAAGGCGAAGTTGTGCAATGAGCTAGAGCAGAACCGGGGCTGTGCCTGAGCCTCCGGGGACCTCATTCAGGCCTTGTCCTCAAACATATCTCACTGTTCCCCAGTCCCCTGACCACGAAGCTACTATGTTACACCGTCTACACACATGGCTTAGAGAGAGGGGTAGGTGGGCCGAGCAACCACCCACCTTCTTCCTGCCTCTCTCATCTCCCCAGGCTCCAGGCAACAGGCAGCTGGCCCCAGGATTCAACACGGCAGAGTCTCAGAGACCACAAGAGGATCCTGAGCTAGACTCGGGCAGCGGGACACCCTGTCGGCTCGTTCTTACTTACAGGACAGCAACCCGCAAGACATTCTGGTGCCTTTCTACCATCTCATGTTAACAAGGCCAGAGCTTGGGGGGGGAGTAAAAACAAAGCTGATTTGCTTCATTATTCATTCATAAATCCACTTCAGCAGGCCGGGCCCAGAGCTAGGCACCGAGACCCTACAGTGTGAGTAAATAATACGTAGTATCTCTTTCGCCTGGAGCTTCTATCTGGTACAGAAGATGGACACTAAGTTTTTAAGAATTCACACAGAAGTAAACTCGTATCTGTGTTAAGTGCTACATAGCAGAGGTGCCCCGGGCTACAGGCATTAAGGGAACTGACCTGACCTGGGGGACCTGGATGAACTGTGCTGGGTGCTGACGGATGAGAAGTTTACCAGGGTGGCAGTGTTGGGTAAGGGGGTGGTCCAGGCAGAGGGGTCGCCATAACTGAGAACCCCTAGGCAGGGAGGGAACAGGGGGCTGGGCAGGATTGGAAGGAATGTGGGCTGTGGTGCCGAGGGAGAGGGTACCAGGGGGCACTTGAGGTGGCCTGGGGTCAGATCAAGCAAAGTCTCTTAAGAACAATGAGGTATCATTTTAGAATGTGAGGCAAGGGGCGTCTGGGTGGCTCAGTTGGTTAAGCATCTGCTTTCAGCTGCAGTCATGATCTCAGGTCCTGAGATCGAGCCTCAGGTTGGGCTCCCTGCTCAGCGGGAGCCTGCTTTTCCCTCTCCCTCTGAGCCTCCCTGCTGTTCTCACATGTGTGTGCACTCTCTCTCAAATAATTTACAAAAAAATTTAGGCAGGGGGTAGGGGTGGAGAGGGGTCCAGGCACGATCAGATTTGCATTATTGTTTTTTTAAAGATTTTTTATTTTAGAGAGAGTGTAGGGGTGCGGGGGGCGGCAGAAGGAGAGGGAGAGAGAATCTCCAGCAGACTCCCTACTGAGTGTGGAGCCCAATGTGGGGCTCGATCTCATGACCCTGAGATGACCTGAGCCAAAATCAAGAGTCCGACGCCTAATCAACTGAACCACCCAGTGCCACAGATTTGCATTTTGAAATGACTGTTCTGTGGACAATGGGCTAGAGCGGAACCAGGTGGACCCACGGAGACCAATCAGGAGACTACTGCAATCGTCCAAGCACGAGATGATGGGGCTCACACTAGGCAGGTGGCCATGGAGTAGAGAGTTGCCGATGTATTTGAGAGACCTCTAGAAGTTAAAGTCGACAGGATGTGAAACAAACTAAACCCCTCAACACCTTTCCCTGACGAAAAAAGCTTACCTCCAGAAAACAGGAAAATGAAGAGGACTTCCAGCAATAGGAAAGAGGGCATGTTGATATAACTATAGGGCAAGACAGGGGAAGAAAAAAAAAAGTATCAGCAATTAACTCTGTGCACCCCCAAGTCACCCCCAAGCAAGAGGACAACTACTTGGCCTTTTTGCGGGCACAAAGATGACCCTTGAGGCCCCTCCTTGTCACAATAACTATATTAGCCAGGGAGAGCCCCAAACTCCCTAAAAGTCATGGGGGACTTTGCTCCAATGACTTTGCTTTCAACGGACGGTCTAACATCTTTCCCAGATACCCATCCCCCCACCCCCCGCATCTCCTTCACTGATGGCGGGAAGGTATGCTCTGCCCAAGGTTAAGTAAGAGTCCTGGGTCCCAGCTTGGCCAGGCCCCATCACCTTGAGTAAAGCCCCTCCCTCTCAACACCTCCGTTTTTTAGGAGTTAGAATCAGAGAGATCGAAGATTTGATTTCCAGTGCCCTCATTTTCTGAAACCTTGCAGCAAGGTCTTGAAGCCTACAATTTCTCAATTATTTATAAAAAGAAATGTGGCTGAGGAAGCAACAAAAGCTTTTTTTTTTTTGAATTAGTATTGCCTAATCATGTTTATAGTATAGGTAATATTCAGTTCCATGGGGCCTGATAACAATTTTTGAGGGAGATAAGGGTGGAAAGTAAGAGCTTTTAATAAGAACCATAGACCATAACTTTGATTCTATAAGAGCACATACATGAGATATCTTTGTAGGTTTAGCTGAAATGAACCATTATCTTTTCAACCACAAAGATAGGATGTACAATTCAGACGGTCTTAAACTTTAGCAAGTGGACTCGTGAGTAGTAATAAGAATTGAAAGGGATCAGACAGAATGAAATTTATAGATTTTTTCCCCCAGTACAATTTAGCAGGGAGAAATCTAGAAATACCTGAACAATTGGTTCTAGACATTCTATTTTTTGACTTTTGGGATCCAATACTTATTCAAGGTCTTACCCTCCACATTAAATTTGCCCATAAAAAAAAAAAAAAGACAGCCACAGGTAGGTCTTAGTGAAGTTTCCTTCCGCGAAACACATAATGTTGACACTCACGCGGGAGACAATTTCAAAGAGCAAATGCCAGGCAGGGTTACGGAAAGGGAACCACTGCAGGGTCCCCCCAGGTTCCAGAGAAGAGAGCAGAGGGCGAGGTGGTCGGTCATAGCGTGGGGTACCCACGGGTGCACAGCCTGGGACAGAGAAACTCACTTCCCCCCGATGCAACCAAATCAGAAAGGCCCCATAACCTCTTAAGTAAACACCGCCCTCCTGCATCTAAGAACAAGGAAGACGAGGCAGGAGGGCCAAGTTTTCGTTTATGTATCTTGGGTCTTTGGACACCCACGTCTCCACTGGCCAACGTTACTTCTCCAAAACGCGGGCGAGGATTTTCCTGCTCACGCTCAGCTGCTCACCAAAGGGCCTTTCACGTACCCTGCGCTAAAATGAATTCTGTTGTCAGACACACTCTACCATCTCTGCTGGGACACTAAAAACACGCCTCCCAGCGGCCACAACAAAACAGAAGAACTTGACTCCTCATTCAGAGGCTTCTGAGCAGGCTGGGAGCAAGGGCTGCCTTGGAAATCTGGAGTGCCCCAAGAAATGCCGATTCCTTTGCAGGAAAATCTAAAATGACCCAACTCATGTTCCTATCAGGTGCTACTGCTAGACCACGCTTGGAATTGCAGGAAATTGAACCAACAGCGGGGACAGCACTTACCTCTCAGGCTTCGGGGAACAAGGGGATCACAAGAGGGGAAACTCAGAGTGGATGAGCCGAATACACTTCAGAGATGATGGAAGGGGTCACAGAGGCGCAGCAGCGCCAGTGTGCACAGGGACCCGGATGGTCACATAGCTCCGGTCCCTGGCTCCTAGTCCAGCATGCTTGCCTCTGACCGTGCTGCTGCTGGAGCTGAGGTCAGCTCAGGGACCTTGACCCACCGCTCAGAACTCCATCCAAGCGGAGGTGGCATACAGCAGGTGACTAGGAGGGGCAGCCGCACCTGCCCCACACCCTGAGTCCAGGAGCCCCACTTCTCATTCGATGCCTCAGCTCCTCATTTACAAAACAAGGAGGCAGGACCAGATGTGGCTAAGGTGTCTTCTGGTTTTAAACATCTCCATCGTGGACCTATGATGGTCAGACCTGACTCTACCATATATTCAGGTCCTTGGATCTCAAACATTTGTGAAACAAAGTAAATCAAATGTCCCAACCAGCTGAGAGTCTCTGTGTCTCAAATGACTGTGAGGCTCACATCTTCACCTAATATAAGTGGAGAGTGAATATTACAAGAGCGAGAAAGTCAGGAGCTTTCACAGAGGGGAAGAAGGACAGAGAAGCTACAGGACGGTGGGGCCAACACCGCTCCTGTTAGCTTCCAGCCCAGCACATGCCAGCAAGACAGACCTTCCTTTCCTCCCAAAGACACCTTTTCTTTCCTTTCACTCCGTACAACAGATGGCCAAGTTCCCACCTGCCACCTGGGAGACAGGCAGGGGCAAGGCATGGGGACAAGGGGCAGTGCAATGCTGTCTAGTCCTTAGTTAGGCTCAGGATGATTTTTGGAGTCACAACCTCTGACCCTGGGCACATGCTGGACTCTGAGGCTTATCAAATTTTTTTTTTTTTAAAATAAAAGCAGGATTCTAGCAGCCTCCCCCGGCTGCCGTGAGGACACAGAAGGAAGTACAGAAGGTTCCTGCCACATAGTAAGGCACTCAGGAAACATGTGGTCCCCTCCCTCCGCTATGAGACAAACCAGAGCAACTTCAACTCGCTCTCTTATGTGCCTCTGCATGCCCAGGTGAATGTTTTCCAGAGTCTTCTAAGTTTCTGCTCATCAAAACAAAATTTATGTTGGCAATCTGCAGATCAATGCAAGAAGTCAAAAGCCTCCTGCTAAGTGTGTAGGCCAGATGGTGCTGGGTCTGGGACCTCAGGGGCACTCCCCTCCCCTGTGCCCACAGCATGGCCCGTCTTGTCACACAGCCCACGCTGAAACTGCCTGATGTCTTTATCTCACCTGCCAGGTGGCCAAAGCCTCAGGGACTGAGTCTTAGTCTCTGCTGGGGCCCCAGCCGCCTGTGCTTGTCCGGCACACAGTAGGTGAGATGTGAGCTTGCTGGGTAAACTAAGCACCATCATGCCGACTTCCAGAGGAATCTTTGCGCTCACTACACTCCCTGCATTCTTTTTTATGCCAAGATAAAGGAAATGAATGCTACTTCGGTGCTGGTGAAGTATTAATAGCACTCTTTGCTGTCTGTTCCCACCCATTATCTCAAACAGTCTCCCCCCACCCCCATACCAAAACCTGCTTGCACTGCTAATTCCACATTCTAAATACAACCCTGCATCTAAAAAAAAAAAAAAATTTTTTTTTTAAAGATGAACTGCATGGTAAAAAATCCAACAGCTACCGCCATCCGGTGAGCAGTAAATAGACCATGTGCCTGGCGCCGGGTTCTGTACTTCGTACCTTCTCCCTCCCTTGCAGCCAGCCAGTGAGTGTGTTATCCCCATTTTACAGATGAGAAAATGGAGGCACAGGAAAGTTGTTTTGCCCCAGGTTACACAGCTAATCAGTGGATCAGACTCCCTCTAGCCTCCCAGGGATCTGTTCAACCCACCCCCCCCTCCGATTTGGGGGGATTAAGGTAGAGGAATAGAAGCATAATTACAAATCTGCCTCCTGAATCCACCCTTCGGCGGTTTTCCACAAGCTAATACCTGCCAGCAAACTCCCACACTCAGCACATAACGTGAGATTTCCAGAACTCTCTGCATTCTTGTGCAAAGTAGTCAGGAGTGGTCTGAATCCCGGGGCAGAACCAGATCATTGGCTCCCAGGTAAGCCTTGTCAAGCCTTTTCCATTGCAAACCCCTCACTTGTCATTTGTTCCTTTCTCTTCCATTACCCATGCTAATCCCACATTATTCCTGGCTCCTGGGGCTCTCAACACAAGGACTCAACTGCTCTTCACCACCCCCCCAATCTTCTTGTGCCACACAGCACCCGCCGCACCGGGAACAACAGGTGAGTGAGGCTGGTTGCAGGGCTCTGCAGAACACAGGGATTGCACTTGCCATGACACAGGAAGAAACGAAGGCCACAACAAGGCTACTTTGGATAAAGAAGGGCCAGGCTGGCAAGGGCGGAAGGCAGTTTTGCAAGACAATGCCTGTCTTCTCCTTTAGGGTCAGGAATAAGTTCGATGTGAAAAAGGAAACCCCTTCTACCTCCTTAGAAAATGCAATGCCAACCCCAAATATTAATTAGATTAGCCCTTGGCATCCTCTCAATCAGCAGGATGGATATCTGAGCCCTTTCCAAGAACAGGCAGCACCTGAACAGGAAGACTTTAAAATCGGAGGTAAAAGCGTGGAGGAGTCAAGAAGCCCTTGCTGTCTTTCACTCACCTTCCTTGGCCTTTGGGCAAAACACTTGGTTCAGGCCAGGGAAGTGGACCACACGTTTCTCGTTTGATAGGGCAGGGAGGGTGTTTTAAAAGTCACTCAGGGAGTCATGCTCCCTCTAAAAGAACCACAGATTGTTAGTACCCCAACAGTCTGAGAACCAGAAGTCAGCACCAAGGGATGAACAATGCGCTATACAGATTCCCTGGTCAGACGGGCATGAATCTCAGGGCTTCCCACTCTTGCCACACCTGGTAAGAGACATCTTAAGCCAAGAGGGATTTTGATGTTTGTTTTGATATCTGAAAATCCCTTATTTAAATTGTACAGGACCCAAGGTCACTGGACTCTGGGACTCAGAAGTATAAGAGAATGCACACAGGACCGGAAGTCCAGAGACAGAATTCTGGACTAGTTCTGCTTCTGACCACCTGGGTGACTCTGCAAGCAACAGCTTCCCTGTCTCAGGGTCATTCGTCTAGCACCTGGGGTGAATCTCAGTTTCACAAACTCAGGAACTCAGGCAGCATTGTAAGGACCAATGAAATAGTATGTGAACATCCCTCCTAATGGTCACTTTCTGAATGCAGAATGTTAAAGAATTATCTTTACATTTAGTAAATTAATTTCATTGAACACCCATAACCCCATAGAGCAGACACGATCATTTCTATTTTTATACATGGGAAAATGGCCTTGTAGAAGTTGGGACCCAAGGTCAAAGAGCTGGTGAACCACAAGCATGGAATCGAGCACGGGTCTTCTGACATGGACAGCCTGGCCATGCAGCGCACGGAAGGACAGCAAAGAGCAACTGGACATTGGGAAGCCCAAGCACGAGCCTCTCCGTATATTCCTTCACTTCAGTCTTTCAACTTCTTTCCCTCAAAAATGGTGGTGACATCACCCATTGTATTTACCTGAAAAGGTTGATGCCAGGATCACATGAGACCACAATACAAAAGTGCCCTGGGTGAGGGCAAAGCTTCCTAAATGCAGAGCAGGAAAACCCAGTTGAAGAGAAGGGACTCGGGATCAGGAAAGGAGAGGAGGGATCCAGGCGAGCAATCATACTGAGGGCAGGCTGGCAGGTAATTCTGCGGGTGGGAAAGAAAGAGGTCTGGAGCTGTTTACAAGATGAAGGGTAAAGCTAAAGAAAAGGACTTCAAGTGCGTTCAGCTGTCCCAGGGAGCAGGCCTGGGGTGACGCTGAAGCAGGGGTGGGACAGACACCCCCCTCTTTGTGCAGCACCCCCAAGAGCCCCCCACTAGCCTTCGGGATGACGGGAGGGATCTGTCTTATTTATAAAAAAATATTCTTGTGGGATAAAATTAAAAGTTGGGATAAAAATTAAAAATTTTGTTACACTCCTCCTGATGAGAACTTTTTAAAAACTGATCTGTGAAGTGCAGAAGTACAGAAGTTTGAGGACCACTGCTCTAAAACACCTCACAGTGTTGCTGACCCTTCCGATGACAGAATTACGTGAACTTTCACTTATTCAACAGAAACTAGTAAATCTGCCTTGGGCCCAGCACCCTGCCAGGCAGGTATCGGGGATACAGTGAAAATACTCTGTAAGATGCACACAAGGTGGGAGCATCAGTAACAAAAGGCTCTTGTATTTTCACCAATTTATCCCTAACATCATCACTTGCCAATTAATGACTGTGCCATTTATACAGCTCATCAAAAACCTAGGAGTCCGGGTTCCCGAGGGCTCTCTCATTCACTCTTGGGGCATCTTCTGCCCTCTCTAGGTCTGTTTCCTCTTCCGTAAAAACATGGGCATCTATGATTCATTTCAGAGGACCAGAACCTATTGAGGGGAAGGAAACAGTTACTCCACGCTCCGGATGGTAGACCAAAAACTAGATTTAAAGGAAAATATGTCACTGATGCTTTTCAGTCCAACGGTCAGGTGTGATGAAGGAAGGAATCCCCCTGTCTCTTCCCCAGGATTTGTCTGGGCCCCTCTTATGGAAAATTCTGATACCATCAAGAGAGAGTTCTGGGATGGACAAAGGAAGAGTAAGGACCATATCCTAGGTGAAGAACAGCCCGTGGAGCCTTGTACCCCCATCAGCGACAAGAAGAGAACGGCTGCAGGCTGCTGAAGCCCACAGCACCTACGAATTTACTCCTGTGGCTTTGCCAAGTGTAGTGGTACCTCAGACATTTCCGACTTGTTCCTTCTCTTTTCCGACTCTCTCAACAAACGCACATTTCCTAATATAATGTCACAACAGAAGCCAAATAGACCTTGAATTTTTACATCTGAAATTATAAAACAGTTAAAGTGGGGGGGGGGTTAAAGAACCTCATATGAAAGTCGCACAGGTTCTGATCATTCAGTTCCAAGACACCAAACACACCGCAGGTGTCCCCACTGAAAGGCCCCTCCTGGGTGGAGAGCCACGGAATTCACAGGGGCGGGAGGGTGCCTCCTCCCTTTTCTGCCTGGGTGCCCACCATGTTTTTAAGTCGATGCCACCTGGCAAGTTTCAAAAGTGCGTTTCTGAGACCCCTTCCATTTACTCTCCCAGCCAGTGGCCAAGTGCACAGCCCCTCAGAAGGAGAAATGCAAGAAGCAGGTGGGGTGGGGGATCCCAGTATGCGAAATCACCACAAGTACAAATCCCCCTAGACTTACCAGCGCCCAGGGGCAAGTCTCTGGGCAACAGGTCCTTCTAGGGCTCTGCTTGCAGAGGCTCCGCTGGGGGCACGCCACTGCTGAGAAAATTGGGCAGGAGTCACCTTAACACCTGCATATGCCCTAAAAAAGGCGGGAGGGAGATTGGGGCATGTTCCCAAAACATTTATTAAAAAGGCGAGACCCCTTCAGCAGCCTCCAGGTTAAGAGACCGCGACTGTGCCAAGCAGGGCAGGTTTAAAACGTGGTTCCCTCCTCCACCCACAGCCACCGAGCCCCGTTCCCTTACCTGTGCTCCGCGCCCCTTGGCTTTGCGACCCCGTGCTGGGGACAAGGGAGAGGCCGCTCCTGGGCACGCCGCACGCCCCGTCCCAAGACCCCGGCCGGCTCTCCCCGGGCGTTTGGTGGCGAGCCCGGAGGGGGCGTGCGCCAGGTGCGCTCTTCCCCGGGACGCCGGCTTCCCCCAGAAGCGCTCGGGCCTCGCAGCCGAGCTCAGGTGCGGCGCAAACAAAGCCTAACAAAGCCCGCAACGCCGCCCCGCCGCCGAGTCCACGCGGGGCCGCAGGAGGTCCGCGCTACTGGAAAGGACGGCTGAGGGCCGAGCATCCCCACTCCCAGAGCGCAAACGAGTAATCGGTGCCCCTGCCGAGGCCGCTGGCGGGGCCCGGGGCGCGCGGGTCCTGGCGGCGCAGAGATGGCTCGAGCTCTGACTCACCGGGACAAGCAAGCGCGGCTGGGAGCGCACGGCGGGACGCGGGCGCCGAGGCCGCTGTGCTGGCCCTCGGGCTCGGCTCGGGCCAGGGGGCGCTGCAGGCCCGCAGGAGGGGCGCCCGGGGTGGAAGCCACGTGGGACACCTGTAGCTTTCGCGGAAGGGTGGCGGCGAGCGCGGCGCGGGCCGTGGGAGGTGCATCAAGCGCTTCTGGGAACTGGGCCCGCATCCTTTCTCGCGTTTTAACACCGCGTTGGCCGGGTGGGCAAATATAAGTACTTACTTCTGCGCGGGTCTCCCGGTCTCTGAGGGGTGGAGCGGGGAACACCGTGCCTCCCGCTGTGGACTCCGCAGGCTTCATTGCTCAGACCCATGCGAAAATGTTGACTTTGGCACCGCTTCTGTTTGTCATGGCAAATGCCGTTTACCTGCCTGTGCAATTATTGCAGGTGGGAGGTAATAAGCAGGCCTTTTTGGCAGGGCGTCCTCGATTAAGTCAACAGGTGCTGAATTTTTAAAAATCAGACGCCAGCAAGCAAAATGGCACAATGCCTATATAAAGTGCTAAATAAATGTTGGCTATTCCTGCATAATCTATAGTTTTCACACTTCACCAGTAAAGTGTCATTGCACGTGTGCTCATTGCAAAAAAAGAAAATGCCAGTAAGGAACTTGCAGAACCACACCTATTCCACCACCAAGAGATAATCACTGTTATTGGGTGTATGTTCTCCCAGTAAATTTACATAAAAATTTACATTTTCAGTTCAGACCGTACACACTGTAACATAACCAGCTCTTCTATTTCTCTTCTTGAACATCTATGCTTTTAGCCACTACTTAACGTCCTAATGTATTTAACCTATTGTTGGACATTAACTTTTTATCACACAATTAGATATCCGTTTTTGTCCAATTACTTGGAGTAAACTGCAAAAAGGTAAATTTCTGGACTATAGGATATATGCAATTTAAGGCTGTTCATGTGTATTGTCAAACTGCCCTCCAGGAATATCAGCCTGTTTCCTCTTTCCATACCCCTCCCCCATTATTCTTGTAAATGTCAGTTCCATAGACTAATAAATTTTTTTTAAGCTTTTCCTTCTTAAAAAAATTCTAGGGGCACCTGGGTGGCTCAGTTGGTTAAGCGTCTGCCTTTGGCTCGGGTCATGATCCCAAGGTCCTGGGATGGAGCCCTACATTGGGCTCCCTGCTCAGCAGAGCGCCGGCTTTTCCCTCTCCTCCCCGCTTGTGCTCTCGCTCTCAATATCTTTAAAAAAAATTCTAAAAACATTTCAATTTCTCAGTTGGTTTCCAACACTCCTAACATTAAGCTTCCAGTGAAAGTGACCTGTGGTACATACGTGTTGCCAACTTCACAGAAGTGGGGGAGAAAAGGACTTTTCACCTAATTCCTTCCAGTAACACCGAGCACCCTACTGTAAAAACGCAGCAGCATAAGCAACGCGGGAGCACCCATGCAGGGGAACTTAGCAGGTCTAAATGCTTGGTGGAAGGAGGGGGGTCCTCTACATCTGAACAGGCATGGTCTCATTGAAATACAATGCAAGCCAAATAGGTCATTTTAAATGTTCCAGTAGCCACATTTAAGAAGTAGAAAGGAACAGGTGAACTATTAACCCAGAAGATCCCAAATATCTTGTGTAAACAACATAAAATAGGTATTTTATACAAAGTCTTTAGAATCCTATATTTTATATGTATAGCACATCCCAGTTTGGACTAGCCTTAAGTGTCTAACCACATGTGGTGTGGCCTGTGACACTCCAGGGGTTTGAGAAGGGCAGACCAAGTCCTGCCCAAAGTGGATATTTCCCAGCAGACAGCCCTCTCCTCCACTGTTGTGATTGTGATTGGTTGCTAAGCTAACATTTACCAGCATACCTTTACCTAATCAGGTTTACCTCAGACAAGTCAAATTTCAATTCTGGATGTTCCTGGCAGTTTCATGGCTTTAATTGGAGGGGACATTCCACATTTTCATTCCATGGTTAAGAAGTAAAAGGCTAAAACTATACATACTGGTGGAGATACCAGTTGCTTCAAACTCCTTCACATCAAAGTACAGCCTGCCCCAGATGCCTGTCAGACCTAGCAGATGAACATGCAGGGAGGAGGGAAAGGCAGGTGGCTCAGGCTATGGAGAGTGGAAAGGGTGGAGGCTTTTTACACGAAGAGAAGCTGGGCAGCTACTCCTGTCATTCACAGCAAGCCCTCCTTTGTGAACATTTAAAAAATAAGGCATTGTGAAGAACCATCATTCCAAAGAGTTTGTGAGCCCCTTGCTTCCAACGACTTACCTTCTTCCTCTTTGCAGCCCCAATTCTTGCTAACTCTATGCATAAGTGCCTTTTCACAATGTTGAGCTGCCCTGTACAGCAGGTCTCGGGGAACACACAAGGCATGAAGACTAGGAGTTTCGTGCAGAGATTAACTGGGGACTTCGGCACTCAGGAGTACATAGCGGGTGACACCCAGTGTTGTGGAATGACCACCTCTTTGGAAGTGAAGGAATCCGGGGTTCCCGATCCAGCTCTCCTGCCTACTGGCTTTGTGACAGAGCAAAGATGCTTAACGTTTGCTCAGTTTTCTGGCCTACAAAATTAAAGGTTCATGAGTGCAATCGTTCCCAAATATGTGGAAGCCCCAAATTCCTTGTACCTAGCCTGTCAAATGATGAAAGCAAGGTGGAACATGTATGAAAAGACCCAAAGAAGGATACAGAGCTGCAAACGTGGACTTCCCAGAACCCTCTAGAGAAGTGAAAGAGGAGGAAACAGTGCATATTGAAATGGCCAAGAAAGCATCTGAGAGGAAAAGGGTCTGATTCTCGAGTGCTCCACAGGCAGCACATTAAGCCAGAGCAAAAACCATGGAGCCAAGGCAATGAGAGAACACATTTTGGCAAGGGGACACGAACAGAAATACTGCATCTCAAAGCCAGAGACCCTTAGGCTTGGGGTAGATACCAACTGCTCTAAAGGTTAAAGCATACCACCCAACTCCTTAAGACAGTGAGAAGAATCACACACAAGGTTATTGGATTTGCTTCCGGGAAATGGGATGCTTTCTGGCTGAGTCAAGGAAACATGGGATATCTCCAAAGGCAAGGGCTTGGGTAACATCATTCATTCGATCAACAGCCAAAACCATGTAAGCACTCTACTCCTTCGAACTGCCAATACTTCCAAATTTTCTATCTTCCGTCTTCACACATGGATGACTGCCTTACTGTGTTTGCTGAATGCATTTTGAAAGGAATTTGGGCACACACCTGGGGGGAGAAGGGCTTCTGATTTACAATAAGCCTCAGTCGGCCTCACTTCCTAGAAGGGTTATCACTACAAGGTCTTAAAAGTGGCATCACCTCAGGGTCTCAAGGTAAAAAGGAAAGCGCAGGAAAATGGCTAGGCCTGGGCAGCTCAGGTCTTCAATGAAACCAATTTTGGGTTATCCTAAAGCTACAGTTGATGTTGAAGAGGCTTCCCAGGGAAGATGGACAGCAGTGCCTAAGCGGGAAGTTGAACAACATGCAGGGCCTCAGAAAACATGTCAGCAGATCTTTGGTGAGGCTCTGCCGCTCCCGCCCCGTGCAGACAGACACGCAGTCGTCCTACTGTAACTGAACCTCCATTTAATTCTGGTAAAGCAAAATCACCCTAGGACTCTTAAAACTGCCTGTTTGGAACCACAGCCTGTCCTCCAATTCCTTTCATCTGGAAAAACAAAGCATAAACCATCCTTGAGAATCATGTTTAATGAGTAAATGCTGCTTGGGTGCCTGACCAGCTACAGAACCACCTGAACTGGTAAGCAGCCTCGGGGTTACTCTCCCACCCGCCCCAGAAGGGATCAATTTGCCCAGTCCCAGCCCCAGTTGTGTCAGTGATGAGCCCACCAGTTACACTAATGGTTTATTGCTCTGGGCTGTCAGCCGCCAGGCAGCAAGCCTCATGATCACTTAATTCCTCTCCCGGAATCTGTTTAGGGCCCTCAGATAAGGATCCTCGCCTCCTGGTTTTCGTCTTCTGGAGCCCTTACTACACAGCAGGAGAGCTCAAGTTCAGCATATCAGTGACCCTCATTCACAGTTCTGTGACTTTTACATTTCTAGTTGCCCCAGGCAAAAGAATTCTACCAAAAGAAAAGGCATATTGAATAAACCTCTACACACAACTTTATCTCAATATTTACATGGTGTCTGCCAAGGAATAATTTGTTTGGTTATACAGCTTCAGCAATATTGTACTTATCTGACTGGACTACACGATTGAGGAAAACTGGACACCAAAATCTGCAGGTGTGATAGATCATTCACGACCCTAATAAACAATAAACACAGCACACCTACCTTGATCCCAGGCAAGCAGAGAGAGGTCAATCAATACTTGAATCATGTTAATAATGCTAAAGTAGGTCCAATAGAGGATTCTATAAAATTAATCCAGATCTCTACTTGTGAATCTAGTGCTATAGATAGCATTAGTCTCTTCTGGGGAACAAGACAAAGAGCTGAACCACCAGATATTAAACTCCATTTAATTAAACTCTGTATTCAGAGGCCCCTGGGTGGCACAGCAGTTAAGCGTCTGCCTTCGGCTCAGGGCGTGATCCCGGCGTTATGGGATCGAGCCCCACATCAGGCTCCTCCGCTATGAGCCTGCTTCTTCCTCTCCCACTCCCCCTGCTTGTGTTCCCTCTCTCGCTGGCTGTCTCTATCTCTGTCAAATAAATAAATAAAATCTTTAAAAATAATAATAATAATTAAACTCTGTATTCAAATTTCCAGGAGCATATAAAACCTTGGAATCTGAGAAACTGTGACTTAGATTTTTTTTTATGTGTTCTTCGACTTGCTTCTCTAACGTCCCACAAATGAAAAGGCCAATTTTGTGATTCCAGTTTTCATCTGCGTTTTCATGGTGGCTGGAATTAAACTGAAAATGAACAAACTAAGCATCCTGTGCTCCTAGTATGTACAGAAAAGTTAGCAAAAACAGTGGCCATGAGAACACAAGGCTGAAAAAAAATGAAAGGATTTTGAGCAAAGCACATCATTTTCATCCAATAAAAGCACATCAATATTTGAACTTTTTACATGAGGAAAAATTCCATTTAATCTGGCTGACACGTTACCAGTAAAAGAAAAAAAAAGTCTTTAATTTCTTGAGTTGGTGACGACATCTTAGGTTATCAGAGTCTGATACTTAAAACATGGAAAAATTCCCAAACAGAAATATACAGGTTAGCAGGAAAGTCAGCTGGTCCATAATTCTGCACATGTGAGTTTAGAAGAAACTAAGATTACTTTATGTGCTTCAAGAAAAATATATACTCTAACTTCAATTTTTAACTTACATTGTTAACTGTATTTGTACTTCGGGAAATATAAGTTCTACCTACAATAACAAAGTCTAAGTGGCTACAGATTTGAAGGGTATGGATGGCAGGAGCAGAAAAGAGAAAGTTCCTTCCCCTTGGAGTGGCTGAGAGCCCAAGGGCAGACCCTGTGCCCAGAGGCCAAAGGCAAAGAGGTCCAAGTTAGGATGGAGAGAAAGCAGCTGATGAGCTTAGAGTGGACAGGAAAAGAAGAGCCAGGACCGAAGCAACAACAAGCCAAAGAACATTTATTAAGTGGAAGAGGCAGAGGAGGACAGGGAGAGCGGGGCACGTTTTATTATGATATATGCCAAACGTACAGAAAAATCCAAAAAAAATAAAACTCCTACACAACTATCAACTAGCTTTATCTGCTACTAACATGGAGCCGTATTTTCTTCAGTACTTTAAGTCCTAAAAATTTATATATACAGTAGAAAGCCTCTGTGCATCCCTTCCCAACATCCCCCATGAATGTGCTATGAAACTTTCATGCAAGACTTATTTGGGAGGAAGAACTCAGAGGGAAAAATAAAACTATCCAACCTAACAGAAGAGCAGCAAGCAAACAAAAACGGAGGCACAGGAGACAGCCTTCCCAGCCAACAAAGACACAGTAGCTGTGCTGTCTTTAAGTCCAGCCTTCGAGGTCTCCTTTCTCCTAAGTGTTCATCTCTGAGAGACACTGCTTCTGAAAGAGAAGAATCAACTCTCGTTATGCCTTCTATACAAACTCCATCACTATGGCTCTTAATTTCTATCTCAAACCCAACAGTCACTTTTAACCGAAAGTAGCACGTTCAAGTCATTCACACACCTCCCCACCGGGGCTGCATATTAGCTACAGCCATTTGTACTCCCCTCGATCAATGTAAAACACAGCTGCGCTCTCCTTCAGATGGAAAATTTTCTGTTAACGTGTGTGTTGAAGTATTTATTTATCACGTCTGAGCCACAGATAACAGTTTTCTGTTCTCATCACCATAGCACTCCTAGTGGGGCAATTTTACAGTTATTAACAAATTTCTCCAGGAGAGACTAAACACTTCCATTTGAAACGTATTTTCTCTGTATCTAGGAAGAACAATTTAAGAGGGTAAATATTCAACTATACTTTCACCACAATGAAGCAAGCATGCTTAAGCAACCATGTGTGTAATTTTTTCTAATATAACTCCTTGGGGTTCTGTGCCCTCCAGAACTTATCTAAGGACACTGTAGCAGAGAGAGAGCAGCCTGGGTTCTAAGAACTGGTTCCGTGTGTGTGTGTGTGTGTGTGTGTGTGTGTGTGTGTGAGAGAGAGAGAGAGAGAGAGAGAGAGAGAGATCTTGTGCAGCCATGCAACCTCTCGTAGTCTCAGCCTCATCTATAAAATGGGGTCTGCTTTCTTTTCGGGAGTATTGTGACGAATAAATATGTGACTAGATGTTCAAATGCTTTTAAAATAATATATAAGGTTTTTCTATATTCAAATGTGGATAAAATATGTATTTCCACAGTAAAGGAAAAGCCAGTTCAACTACTATGCTTTAAATCAAGTTGTTTTTTTTTTAAAGCAAGTTCTTCAATCTATGTAGAAACAAAAGAAAATCTAGCTTTCATCTTGTGTTAGCACTCTCAGAACCCTTATGAAAAAGACACAAATAAAAACTATGATGATTTGGTGCTAGGACTAAATTCCAGAATTTATGTCATGTCATTGCATGTCCCTTAATCTATGAAGTCATTAAAGATTTTACCTTACTTTTAAATTTTTAATTTCATATTTCTAAACTCAAGTACACAAGACAGCAGTCAGTATTGAAACTGAATGTTATTAACAAGGACTGAAGGTAGTAACTGCAACATAAGTCAGCATTTATTAGAAATAACACAAATCTTGTAAAGAAAATATATCAGGAGGCTCAAAACTGTTGCTGTAGCATTAATGACACTTGGAATTCAGTTGTACTTTCTTAGAAACAAACAACACAACTGCATTACCACACGGAGAGGATGCCTCCGTTCACACAGCGGGCCCCCGCTTGAGGTCCCCCATGCCTGCAGAGGGCGGTACCACCCACCCAGAGCTCGACTTGCAGGGGGGCTGACAGGCTGTGCTTCAGCCACAAGAGTGCAAGGATGAAGGAAATCAAAAGATCCCCTGCTTT
Organism: Ursus americanus; assembly: GCF_024610735.1. NCBI lineage: Eukaryota > Metazoa > Chordata > Mammalia > Carnivora > Ursidae > Ursus > Ursus americanus. Next base: position 16,175,925 of record NC_142132.1, read on the forward strand.
TGGCTGGAATTATATCAATTAGACAAGGCAGGAAGGACAGTTTCATTTTCATCAGAAATTGTAATTGGCTACAGATCACAAAGTACCTTCCGAGGGCTGTTCTGGAGCAAAGCATCCCAGGCAGTAAAAAAACCAGGGGGAACTGTTGCTTAAAACTCAAGATTATTGTTTGTAAGCACTAGAAGCACCACAGCCAAAGCAGAGCAGGTTTCGTTTGGAAATGAAGTACACTATCAGTGCAGCCCATTTTCCATTCTTGGCCCTTTAGAACCTCTTCACAGAAAGTGCTAACCAGGGGTGCCTGGGTTGAGCGTCCGACTCTTGGTTTTGGCTCAGGTCATGATTGTAAGATCAAGCCCTGTGTTGGGCTCTGTGCTCAGTGGGGCATCTGCTTGAGAATCTCTCTCTCCCTCTACCCCTCCCCATCCCACCTCCATGTGCTCTTTCTCTAATCTTCTTTCAGAAAAAGCCCTAAACATTTTTATAGCAGCATGAACAAGTGGGTTAATTTCATATCTAGACACAAAGAATGTGAGGCAAAGCTTTATCTCAACAATTTTTACAAGTCCCTCCACGTTATCAATAACATGGGCATTCAGAATCAAACAACAGTAAGGTGAGTGGTTGCACCTGAACACCCCTGGACTAGGTCCCATTAGCAGAGCCAAAGTAAGATTATACAATTAAACCTAGGAAGACAGCAAAAACATTACAACCAGAGCTCAGATCATCAGGTCACAAAACAAAGAACACGTCATCAGTTCTACCCTGACAAGCCTAGAGATGTCCTGTTGAAGTGGAGAAAACATCAAATTTAACTTACTTAACTTTTTAACAATTTTTTCATTTCGATAAATTTATTTTGATTGGTTGGATTGTTTAAGAGGAAGAGAAGAATCTGTTCATGTTTTTCAACCTATGGGTGAAGAAAAATAGTATTATTTCATTTCTAAAAATTTAAGGAGTACAATTTCACTTCAAGGAAATTCTACCCACTTGTTTCTGTAACTCTGTGCAACAGCAATTCATCCTGCATGTCTTTTCTAAAGGCAAACACAACAAGCCATTAGAGAACATACACCATAACTAACAAAAGAACTGCGGAGTCTGAATATCCACAGCTCTGCCCCTTATGCACGGGTTCGAACTTTAAAGGACTTGACCAATTAACTTCTCATTTGGGCTTTAATATCCTCTTCTACTGCACCCTGCGTTTCACCAAATGAATACCCCCGTCTCCAAGATTTAAGTCTTTTGCCTATCATATATGGGATATTTCTTTGGCCAAGGGTAGGTCTGCCAAATAATCACCTTATAAGATATCCATAAGATCCAATCTCAAAAATACAAACTCCTATTACTTTCAATCTCAGGATTGAAAGTAAGCTGGAAGTAATTCTGAATGCTAGACATTTCTAAAGCTCTCAGCATCAATGCTATCACCAATGAGATCAGCAATGCTGCTCAGCCTAAGCTAAGGAAAATCTGGCCTGGGAGGCCTGCGTCTACCCAGCGGGTCCCCTGAGGTGGCAATATGAGTCGCACCTTGCCACTGGATTTGTAAAGGGGGAGGATGAAGGGAACGTGACCACAGAGAGTAAGAAACACCAGGTCACCTACGTTGATTACATCTGTTCTTAATTACACTTACATCTGTCATTAATTAAACTTGAAAAAAATACCTGTACTTAAAGCACTTTGCTTTTTAGATGTGATGTTTTTTGCCAGACCATATGTCACCAGCTTTTCGGCTATATTGATAGTACCATTTTCAGAGCATTTCTCAACCGACACTGTATGGACATTCTTGATAATTCCTTTTACAGAAAGCATTACGCTCTGATTCAACATGAAATTTTTTAGTAGTTCTATTACTAATTGAGAACAGCTTCCGTTCAATTCCATTAGTCCTGGGAAAACAACTGAATATTAATCTTCGAGTCCCTTAAAAAAAGATAAACATTTACATATATATCGTCTAAAGACAATAAACGAAAGTCTCACTTTAGCTGGGCGTAGGTATGCTTTGATATACGATTGCTGTTGCATTAAAAAAAAAAATCACTCAATAGATATTCACTGATCCCTATTATGTGTCAAGCACTAATCTGGGTCTAGAGGGCATAAGCAGACAACTGTCTGCTGCCATGGACGGATTACGTTATAATGGGAGAAGCAAACAATAAAATTTTCCAACTCTCTCCCCAAGTCAAAACCAAAGCAGACTACGAGGCAGTGCATGAGCTCTTCTCTGCTGGGACCACTAGGTAATGAGATCAGGGGTAAGGGTAAAAAGCTACTTTAGCACTCCCATTCGCTTTATTCAAACACCAACCGAAGGGCTAAACATGTGCAGATACAGTACACAGCCAATCGTCCCAAATGGTGTCATCTCTGGTCTCTCAAGAGAGCACCGTGACAGAGCAGACAGGCTCTCAGGTAAGGGTCAGATGGCCCAGCTCCCCTGGCTCTGCCATTTCTAGCTGTGCAACCTGGGGCCAGACACAATCCCCAAACAACAGTGGGTAACAATGTAATTTTTGTGAGACTGAAATAAGGGATGAAAGATACGGATTTTTTTTTTTTTTTTTTTTTTGCAAACTCTGCTTGATATTTAGAAATCTGGGCAGTTACTGCAATGCCCATTTGATTCAGACATGGGGCTATAAAAGAGGAGGAAAACAAAAAAAATCACACAGATATCCCATTTGGAAAGTGACTTAACTGCCTACCTTCAAGTGAACATTTAATAATTTGGAAAGGAAGCTCCAGGTGGCTGGTGGAAATTGGCTGCACTCTGGAAAGAGGCAGAATTTCAATGTTTCCGTAGTCTGCATAGAGTACTTTCACATCAGCATCTGATGTCCCCAGAACAATGGCACGGTACCAGAAGTCATCACCTGAAAATATAGTGGAGTCTCAGGCAGGAAGTCACATGAAATGACCCCTGCCCTCCCTTAAGATGGTTATTCACAGTTACATTTACATTAGTGAGAAATTCATGCCAACATTTCAGGTTAGAGTCCAGATGAAACACAAGCATCACCTCCACTTCTTCCAGATCCTACTAAAAAGACAATTACATGATTAAAAAGAAAATGGCACACAACCACAAGGATAGAGGACAAGAGAGACGACAGTTTAATATTGGAAGCTGGAAAGCAGATGGCAGGAATGGAAATGATTTAGCAGAGCTCAACCAAAGCTGGCTATGGGGAAGCAAACCAGCATCTTCCTTTGCATCTGAAATCCCCAAGTCCTAATAATTAATGCATTCCAAAGTAATAGTAAAGGATGGAGCTGAAAATGAGGACTGGGTAAAGAAAGCAGACTTACTTCCCAAGACAACTGAATAGACTATCGTTTACAAACACATTTACATATAATACTTAATTTAAAGTTGCTGAAGAGGATGATCAGTTTTATGTTCACGTGTTTTAACAAAGCTTAGAATGCCCACCCCATTTCAAGGCATCTGCTCCTACTCAAGGGCAGAAGACTAGAGGTTTCTTCTCCAGAGAGGATGAACCAGATAGACTACTGGACTCAGAAACATGAGGCAGTGCAGAGGAAGTTGTTTACCAAGAACACTGTCGGGCAAGCTATACACACCAAGCAGAAGACAACCATCCCAAGGGAAATGCACTTCAAAATACCAACAAGCAAGAGTCCCCAGTGAAATGGCAGGGCCCCATCACCCAACAGGGAAGGCCACCGGTGCACAAGCTCTGCCCACAAAGAAGCTTCCAATCAACTTCTAAGTGCCCCCTCAGAAGTGAACAGCACGGGATCACCAGACACTTGAAGAAAATTTCCAACATGATAGAGAAGACCAAAACAAATAGGAACTCAAAGAAACAGGGAGAAGACAGCGACAATTAGAAGAATGATATCAACATCCCCGAATTGCCGTCCCTCCTTGAAATAAGAGCAAGTCAGTATTAAAGACACAGACTTGAGAAGACAAAAAAGCTATTGAAACTAAAGATGTGGTATCAGAAGTGAAACACTCAATAAACTGGAAGATAAAACTGAGTAACTCTCTTGAAAAAATAAGCACAAAAGGTGAAAGAGAAAAGAGGAAACTTAGCAGAAGAGTTTCAAGTCCAACATTAGAATATTTGGAGTTCCTGGGACACCTGGGTGGCTCAGTCAGTCAAGCATCCGACTCTTGATTTTTAACTCAGGTCATGATCTCAGTGTCTTGAGATCGAGCCCAGTGTGGGACTTCATGCTCAGTGGGGAGTCTGCGTGAGATTTTCTCTCACTCTTTCCTCTGCCCCTCCCCGTTGTGCTCTCTCCAAAATAAATAAATCTTAAAAAAAAAAAAAAAAAAAAAGAATATCTGGAGTTTCTAACAGAACAGAAAATGAAAGGGAATAAAAAAAATTCAGAAAACTTTCTCAAAACTGAAGCTCATCAATTCCTAGACTTAAGGGCTCACCCACTAGAAGTGCCCAACACAATGGTGAAGACTAATACCAGGTCACATCGTGAATTTCAAAACATGGAATGAAGAGATTACTAAAAGTTCCAGAAAGGGGAAAAAATACGTACAAAGTTTGGAGAGTCTAAATGACCTCTCTTTTGACCAGCAACATCAACAGCTTTAAAAAACAATAAAAGCGGGGCACCTGGCTGGCTCAGTTGGTAGAGTTTGAGCTCTTGATCTTGCGGTTGTGACTTCGAACCCCATGCTAGGTACAGAGATTCCCTTAATAAAAAATTTAAAAAAAAAAAAAAAGCAATGCCTTTAAAATTTTAAGGCAAAGATGATTTCCAATCTAGAATTCTGTATCGAGGCTACCTCTCAATTAACTACGAGGGTAGAATAAAGACGTTTTTCAAACATGGGAAAACATGGGGAGATAACAGAAAATTTATCTTACACACATCTTTTCTCAGTTTCTGGAGGATGGGATCTACCCAAATATTGGAATAAATCCAAAGTAAGGATTTCAGAAAACAAGGTGAGATGAGGGAGGAAGAAACAGAAAACATGGTGGGATGGGAGAGAAATCTGTGAAATCCAAGGGAGTGGTGTGGAAACCACCCCAGACGTGGTGTGGCTCACGTCTGGAGGACAAGCAGGCTGGCTAGGATGTCAGAGGCTGCAAGTGCTGGCAACGTAATAAAAGCTGATAAAGTACAGGAGGTTTCACTAGGAGACTCTGCACCAATGCAGAGAACTGAGATAATCAGTGAAAGTATACAGAAGAGTACTAACAACAACAACAAAGGCAAAAGAGATATGTAACCATGTATCTCCTATGTCATAGTGCACCACGTGGCTAGGCTGTCAACAGTGTTCATGCAATTCCAATAAAGAAAGAATACTTATCTAACCAAAAATTGTGACATATTTCTATCAGGAAGAAAGGGAGGGAAAGTGTAGATCCACTTATCATACAAAAGAAAAACTAAACATAATACATTTAACTGTAAATCTAAATTTAAATTAAAAATTTTTTTAAATGAACTCTATGTGGACAACAGACTGAAAGCATTTCAAATCCGTTGCTAGCAAGAGGAAGATGAAATTGGCCCACTCACAAACTTTTGGCACATATGGACATTTCTTTAAGATGCCTACGGAATGATATGCTTCTGGAACTTACAAAACAACTTATATCCTTTGACTCAGCAATTCCCCAAATTTCTGCCCAAGAATATTCACTCACTAAAAGAAATTTGTTAACATGAAACATTAAACAACAGGACTATGGTTAAGTGTACCTGATTCAACAAGTCTGACTTTTTGAAGCATTTATTCCTTTTTTAGTACATTCATAAAGTTCTATAAATTATTTGCAACTCCTCCATATATAAATATGTTATTGGTCCACCACATACAGGAGAGTTATCTAGAGCTGATTATCTCAAAGTACTGACAAGCTTGTAGATAACTACCTATATCATTACCTAAATATAATCTATGGTTACAGAACAGAAAAGCTGGATGACCCCAGCATGTGAATTAAACCTACAACCACCTTGTTTTTAACAAAACAAAATGCGCACCTAACAAAATACACAGGATTTCATGTAAAAGAGAACAAAAAATTTCCCCTTTAATGTTTTATTTAAAAGGACCTTACTTGTATATTTGGCACAGCACGCATCTCCAATTCTGGGTCTATAAGACACTCGGCTTTTCTGACTATTGCAATATTCTAACAATTCAGCTGTCAATACACACAATCTTTCCTGATCTTCTGAAACATAAAAAAAGCAATCTTTCGTGAAGAAGTTTTCAATGCTACTGGTTAGACAGTATACAAAAACAGTGTCAAATCAAATCACTCAAAAAAACCCAATTACATTTATATTTTAAGAATACACAGGGGCGCCTGGGTGGCACAACGGTTAAGCGTCTGCCTTTGGCTCAGGGCGTGATCCTGGCATTGTGGGATCGAGCCCCACATCAGGCTCCTCCACTATGAGCCTGCTTCTTCCTCTCCCACTCCCCTGCTTGTGTTCCCTCTCTCGCTGGCTGTCTCTATCTCTGTTGAATAAATAAATAAAATCTTTAAAAAAAAAAAAAGAATACATAAAACCACTCGTGGTTACCTTGTACAAAAGGGATCTAATGCTGGGAGGGAAGAAGGAAGCCTCTGGAAAGCTAATTTCTAGATCAGGGTGGTTATACTAGTGCGTTCACACCACAGAAACTTATAAAGTCATACTTTCACAATTTTTCAGTATCCTTTTCAGGAAGTGTGTTACAGTTAATGAGATAAAACAAAGTACTTCCAATTCATCAGGATTCAATAATCCTAAGTCCCTGCTTTCCACTACACTGATTAAAGATGATGATTTAATTTTTAATTTCTTACTGGAGATAGATTTAAGAGCACTTGGTATCACCACAATTTGTGGTTTAACAATTTGAAACAAAGGTTCACTTTCTCAGCCTTCAAGTACCTGCAATTATTTTGAATAGCCATCACCAACTTGCACTAACACTCTGACACTACAAAGGATAAACTCAAATATATTGAAGCGATTTCTTAATTATAAACTTCCATGAAACAACAGAACATTCATATGCTACTTTTCTTCAGGTTTAGGTGGAGTATAAAACATTTCTCTAAGTTTCTAAGCTATAGTAACAGTGATTATAGACTAATTTATAAAGTACTCTTTCAATATACCAAATTTTCTCAAAAGGTCATAGATGGTTAGCTTTGTAAATGCATTTCAATATAGATAGTATCTATTTTTTGTGATAGTATCTATTTTTAAACAAGAAATTATACAGCAATTAAGGACACTATTTTCTTATAAAAAGCCGTAAACTGGGTTGGATAGGTGCTAAATGCAGGGCATTTTCCCTTCATGTTCACATATGTGTTTGCATAACTAAATATGCCTGTAGTGTTATGATGGCCAATTCTTCCTTAAAACACTGAATAAAACAAAAATCACCAGCCTCCCCTCTCTCTCATTTCCTCAAGAGTTCAGATAAGCAGTTTCATCATACAGTTAAAAGGATGAGCATAAATGGGTCTCAAATTTTGGTTTCTTACCTGGCATCTCATTTGGTAGAGCATAAAACAAGAGTGGGTTTACGATTTCTAATATGGTTGCTTGTACAGTTTTATTAACTGGCAATTCTATCGTCCTCCATGGCTCCGCTGAAGAGATGGCTGAAAACATACAAAACAGACCTTGTATAAAACAGATCAAGTTGTTATTCTCTTCCAGTTATAAACTCAATTTATTCATCAACTGAATCAACATTCACAAATCCCTAAAATGAAAATCTGTATTTTCACAAAACAATCTATTCACGGATTCTATGAGTGTTACAAAAAAGTCCAATCTAGAATGAGAATCTTTGACCTACTGCACTCCTGTATTATTTCTGTAATATATTTTCATTTCCATAATATATTTAATGTAAATCTTATAACTGATTCATACTTTAGGGGATACATAACTGTATGATGCAAAACTACCTGATCAATAACTACGATGAAAATGAGTACAGTGTTTAATAAAACCATGTTTCAATATATACTATTTTTATTTTTTTTAAAAGATTTATTTATGAGAGAGTGAGTGAGTGCATGAGCCGTTGAGGAGGGAAGGCGCAGACGAGGAGATGGAGAGCGAGAATCTGAAGCAGGCTCCATGTTGAGCTGGGAGCACAAAGCTGGGCTCAATCTCACCACCCTGAGGTCTCTCACCACCTGAGCTGAAACCAAGAGTCAACCAACTGCTCCCTCCGAGGCACCCCAATAAATACTAATTGTAGTAACCTATTTTTAACCTATTTCCACGAAGCATGTATTCCTACAGAAAACTGCATCATTTGACTAGAAAAATTTTTACAGCCCATAAAAGCAAAAGATAACAAATTTAAATAACAAATCAATGGCTTAAACATGTTACCTTGAAGCCCCAGGACATCAACTTGAAGATCACGTCTACTAACAGGTCTATTACTTGTCAAGTCTTTACGTGGCGAACTAGTTTTTAAAACCAAATGTTCATCAATCAGAACATCACTAATTATTCTGGGGTAAGAAGTGGAGAGATCAGTGAGCTCGATTCCCACTCCCTGTCCAGTGATTTCAACCACTCGGGCTTGGAGTTTTATCCCTGCAACGCACATCTGAAATCTTGCTATGGCTTCTTCAGTCCAGTGTTTGTTTCTAGGCTGTATATCTGGCAAATAAGAATAGCATTAAAAAGAATTCTGTGCCCGAGCTGCATTTTTGCTTCAATAGTGTCTGGGACTAATCCTTGTCAAGTGTTCCATTTGGGTCAGCGATTTGGAGTATCTTTTTTAATGCTCAATTACATCTCTACATCTCCCATGCCTAAGTTACAGATAACACATTTGTAAACATACTACTGGGGTTTTAGGGGACTCAGAAATTTTCCTTATTTTCCACTAATATACCTTTACCTGGCATTTTTCCAATAAGCAAAAACAGGGTTAGAAGCCACCACTGTGTTCTGTTACACATACAATGATGAGTTACTAATTATGCTGCTAGAAGATCTCAACCATACATTTTCACTTCTGTGGACAGTTTCCTAATGGTGATTTCAGAATGTTAAAACTAACGAAAAATTATTGTTCTGATAATTTTGGCTTATACTCTTATTTTTAGAACAGTAACCCTCAAATTTGAGTGTGCATCTGAATTACCTAGAGGGCTCGTTAAAACAGATTTCAGGGTCCCATCCTAGAATTTCCAATTTAGTAGACCTTGGTGGGGAACTGAAAATCTGCAGTTTGAATAAGTTCTCAAGTTGATGCTGCTTGTCCGGGGGCCACATTTTAAGAAGCACGGACATAAAACATGGTAATTAAAAATAATCTGAAACAGACTTAGTGTAGTAAGTAGAAATAAAACATGCAAAAGGAAAAATAAAGAGCATCTATGCTGCCAGACATGAGCACTATTAACATTCTGGTACCCAACCTTCCACAATTTTCATGCGCATATGTAAAGACTTGCATGCACAGACATACTCATTTCTTTCATAAAGAAACCTTTGCAACAATAATAGGTCTTATGGATATAATGCCAGGTAGTGTTAAGTGCTTTATATTTTTCATCTCTTTTATACTTAATGACTCCTTGAGGAAGATACTATTATTTTCCAGATGAGGAATCAGAAGCACCAGAGGGTTTGAATCATTTGCCTAAGATTCTCACAGCCGGTGAGTTGGTTCCAGAGCCTGTCCTTCTAATCACAATGCCGTCCTGTATCTCTTCTATAACTAGCATGCTTCATGTACCTCATGAACAATTCTTCATATTAATAACCCATGGTTAACATCATTTTAATGACTGTGTGGTAAGAGGAAACACTTAAATCTAACTTTTCATGTCAGAAAAATTCTGTTTCTAAGCATTAATCCTCACAACAACCTATTTCAGTTATCCGTATCATCATTTAACCACACCCCTGTAATCGGCTATTTAGGTGGTTTTGCTATTATTAACAGCAGTATAATGAATTTCCTTGTAGGTAAACTGCGAAATTCCAAGATCATTTCTTTGGAATAAATTATTACAAGTGAAAATGCTGAGACAAAAGGTAGGAATATTTGAAGATCCTAAGAAATCCTGCAAAATGCCTTCAAAAGAACACATCGCTTTTCACTCCCATCTCAAACACAGAAAAGCAGCTGCTTCCCTACTTTAACATCAACACTGAACATTTCGGCCAGTATCTTCAAAAGTACGTTTCTAAATTCTATAATATGAAGCAAGATCTTCTAATTCACATGTTAAAATTATAAACGTTAATATTTAAAAGTACATATACCCTAAGTATTAGAAGACAGTTGAGAAAGTTTCTTATTCTGCACCATACCTACTAACCAGCACCGTATTCCTTGAAATGGAAGTTTTAAAAATTTGGATGGGATCATTTGGAGTTCATCCGCAGTAACTTCTTCCATGTTCCCATAATCCACAAAATGGACTTTAATGTTTCCATCCGGTAAGATTTCCTTGACTAAAGCACGATACCAATTACCATCACCTATATTTAACACAAAGTATATAACATGGGACATTATTTCCATTAACATTTGAAATTTTCGTCTTCAAAAGAAAAAAAATCCTTTGTCTAAAGTAACTAAATTTGCTCTTTCTCCAGATGATGCCTTCAATTTTTCATTCAGAAATCCCCAGAATTCTCAAAATCCATTTTTTAGAATACATCCAAAATTTTTATAGCACCACACTTTAACATCAGAGGTAAATTGAAGATTTCGTTCATCACCTATCCAATAAACGGAATGTGAAAGTGAAGGGAAGACTTCATAACCTTGAACATATCTGTCAATCTGGAAAGCTTACGATACTCTCGTAACTAAGAACAAACTGTTTTACTTGTCATTAGTAAAATAACGTAAAAAGCAAATAGAAAAACTCATGCAATGAAATTAAGGTGTTTCATTAAATATACTTTCAAACTAAACATGCACAGGGTGACCAGAAGAAACAATGAACCTGCAGTGAACAGGTTTCTCGGTATCTAATTTAATATCAGAAATTCTGGAAAGAAAAGCATTTAACAAAGTTTAACAAAGTTGAGCTAAGAAAGTTTCATTTGGAGGTTCCTTGCTACCAAGAGAAGATAAAACATGATACTTTAAGCATTCATTTAGTCTTGTGAGGAACATTTGCTTAAACCTCAGGAAGAAAATGCACACTCAATAAGGACTGAACATCAGGAAACAAAAGTCTCTATCAATGAAGTCAAGAGTCTATCAACTGCAACTTACCTGCAAAAAAAGCACAACACGGACACCCTATTTCTGCCCTAAAATCACTGGGCACCTTCTGCTGGCAATATTCCGCTAATGACTTGTTCAAATCATTGAGTTTCTTTAAAGCTGAAAACAATACATACAGTATTCAATATTTAAAAAGCATGCAGAATACAGATTTTCCTCTGAAGTTGGGAAATGTTTTGATCATACAATCTCAGGTACATTCCCAAGCAACTATTAAGTACACACTAGATGCTTTTCTCTTTTATTAAAAAGTTAATTGGGAAAATAGTCATTATTAGTTAATGCTCTTGGTAACCCCCTACTACGGCATTGTCATCAGCATACCAGAGCATGAGCTTTGCATAGGGATAAGGACACTGTGTACAAACCTGTACAGAAGTGACCTACAAGCTGGCCTGGAGGAGGACACATAAGCACTACGAGGATGCACAGAAGTCTGTTGAGGAAACAGAGAGGTGAGCTGTGCGTGCTAAAGCTTGCATCGAGAAAGAGGACAAAGAGGGGGTAACTGCAGAAGGAAGAAATGGCTCTGAGGCAAAGTACAGAATTAAGCAGCCAAAACTTATTTGGCAGGAGCAGTCTGGCAACGCAGGGAAGGTGAACCACTGAAGAACACACCAGCCACGTGCTGAGAAAGATACAAACCACAGAGAGCTTTAAAATGCTGAGAGGCGCCTGGGTGGCTCAGTCAGTTAAGTGTCCAACTCTTGATTTCAGCTCCAGTCATGACCTCAGGGTCCTGAGATGGAGCCCTGCTTCTGGCTCCCCACTCAGCGGGGAGTCTGCTTCTCTCCCTCTTCTCCTCCATCTGCATCCCCCACCCTCCTTGCCCCAGCATGCTCTTTCTCAAAATAAATAAATCTTATTTAAAAAAAAAAAGAAGAAGAAGAAGAAAAGACTATGCAAACTTATTAGTCCAAGACATAGTAGAAAATAAAAGTGCAAAAATCATTTACAGTATTTCACCATTTATGCCTACACAAACAGGGATACATACATATAAGCATATGCATAGAAAAGATATCATTATTTATTCTGAAAAGATTTAGAAAATTGAGAGGGACTGGGAAATTTACTTCCCACTATACATTTTTTTTTAATTTTTTTTATTACATTATGTTAGTCACCATACAGTACATCCCTGGTTTCCGATGTAAAGTTCGATGATTCATTAGTTGCATATAACACCCAGTGCACCATGCAATACATGCCCTCCTTACTACCCATCACCAGTCTATCCCATTCCCCCACCCCCCTCCCCTCTGAAGCCCTCAGTCTGTTTCTCAGAGTCCATAGTCCCCCATGCTTCATTCCCCCTTCTGATTACCCCCCTTTCTTTATCCCTTTCTTCTCCTACCAATCCTCCTAGTTCTTATGTTCCATAGATGAGAGAAACCATATGATAATTGTCTTTCTCTGCTTGACTTATTTCACTTAGCATTATCTCCTCCAGTGCCGTCCATGTTGCAGCAAATGTTGAGAACTCATTCTGATAGCTGAGTAATATTCCATTGTATATATGGACCACAGCTTCTTAATCCAGTCATCTGTTGAAGGGCATCTCGGTTCCTTCCACGATTTAGCTATTGTGGATAATGCTGCTATGAACATTGGGGTGCATATGGCCCTTCTCTTCACTACGTCTGTATCTTTGGGGTAGATACCCAGTAGTGCAATGGCTGGGTCATAGGGTAGCTCAATTTTTAACTTTTTAAGGGACCTCCACACTGTTTTCCAGAGTGGCTGCACCAACCTGCATTCCCACCAACAATGTAGGAGGGATCCCCTTTCTCCACATCCTCTCCAGCAATTGCTGTTTCCTGCCTTGTCAATTTTTGCCATTCTAACTGGCGTAAGGTGGTATCTCTGTGGTTTTGATTTGAATTTCCCTGATGGCTAATGATTTTGAACATTTTTTCATGTGTCTGTTAGCCATTTGTATGTCCTCATTGGAAAAGTGTCTGTTCATATCTTCTGCCCATTTTATGATGTTTGTTTCTTGCGTATTGAGTTTGAGAAGTTCTTTGTGGATCTTGGATACCAGTCTTTTATCTGTAGCATCATTTGCAAATATATTCTCCCATTGCGTGGGCTGCCTCTTAGTTTTTTGATTGTTTCCTGGGCTGTGCAGAAGCTTTTTATTTTGAGGAAGTCCCACCAAAATTAGAGCAGAAATCAACGAATTAGAAACCAGGGGTACAGTAGAGCAGATCAATAGAGCTAGAAGCTGGTTCTTTGAGAGAATTAATAACATTGACAGACCTCTGGCAAGACTTATCCAAAAGAATAGAGAAAGGACCCAAATTAATAAAACTATGAATAAAAAAGGAGAGGTCACAACCAACAACAATGAAATTGGAAGGATTATTAGAAACTTTTATCAACAGCTTTATGCCAATAAATTAAGCAATCTGGAAGAGATGGAGGCCTTCCTGGAAACCCATAAACTACCAAGACTGAAACAGGAGGAAATTGATTTTTTAAACAGGACAATTAATTATGAAGAGATTGAGTCAGTGATAAACAACCTTCCAAAAAATAAAACTCCAGGCCCGGACGGTTTTCCTGGGGAATTCTACCAAACATTCAAAGAAGAAATAATACCTATTCTCCTAAAGCTATTTCAAAAAATAGAAACAGAAGGAAAGCTACCAAACTCATTCTATGAGGCCAATATTACCTTGATCCCCAAACCAGGCAAAGACCTCAACAAAAAGAATTACAGACTGATTTCCCTAATGAATATGGACGCCAAAATCCTCAACAAGATCCTGGAAAATAGAATCCAACTGTACATTAAAAGGATTATCCATCATGACCAAGTGGGATTCATCTCTGGGATGCAGGGGTGGTACAACATTCGCAAATCTATCAGTGTCTTAGATTTTATTCAGAAACAAAAATTCAGAAATCATATGATTCTCTCAATAGATGCAGAAAAAGCATTTGACAAAATACAGCATCCTTTTCTGATTAAAACCCTTCAGAGTGTAGGAATAGAGGGTTCATTTCTCAAGCTCATAAAATCCATCTATGAAAAGCCTACAGCAAATATTATCCTCGACGGGGAAAAGCTGGAAGCCTTTCCCCTAAGATCAGGAACATGACAAGGATGCCCACTCTCGCCACTATTATTCAACATAGTACTAGAAGTCCTTGCAACAGCAATCAGGCAACAAAAAGGGATAAAAGGTATCCAAATCGGCAGAGAAGAAGTCAAACTCTCTTCGCAGATGACATGATACTCTATATGGAAAACCCAAAAGAATCCACTCCCAAACTATTAGAAGTTATAGAGCAATTCAGTAATGTGGCGGGATACAAAATCAATGCTCAGAAATTAGTTGCATTTCTATACATGAATAATGAGACTGAAGAAAGAGAAATTAGGGAATCCATCCCATTTACAATAGCACCAAAAACCATACGTTACCTTGGAATTAACTTAACCAGAGACGTAAAGGACCTATATTCTAGAAACTATAAATCACTCTTGAAAGACATTGAGGAAGACACAAAAAGATGGAAAAATATTCCATGCTCATGGATCGGAAGAATTAACATAGTTAAAATGTCCATGCTACCCAGAGCAATCTACACTTTCAATGCTATCCCGATCAAAATACCGAGGACATTTTCAAGGAACTGGACAAATAGTCAAATTTGTGTGGAACCGGAAAAGGCCCCAAATCTCCAAGGAACTGTTGAAAAGGAAAAACAAAGCTGGGGGCATCACAATGCCAGATTTCGAGCTGTACTACAAAGCTGTGATCACAAAGACAGCATGGTATTGACACAAAAACAGACACATAGACCAATGGAACAGAATAGAGAACCCAGAAATGGACCCTCGGCTCTTTGGGCAACTAATCTTTGATAAAGCAGGAAAAAACATCCAGTGGAAAAAAGTCTCTTCAATAAATGGTGCTGGGAAAATTGGACAGCTACATGCAGAAGAATGAAACTTGACCACTCTCTCACACCATACACAAAAATAAACTCCAAATGGGTGAAAGACCTCGATGTGAGACAGGAATCCATCAAAATCCTGGAGGACAACATAGGCAACAACCTCTACGACATCGGCCAAAGCAACCTTTTTCATGACACTTCTCAATAGGCAAGAGAAACAAAAGATATACATTCTTTTTAACTTTGGGATTTTGTACCATATGCTTGTATAATCACCTATGAAAACAGAAACTGACATGAAAAATTTTTAACTTTACGCTATATGAAACAGTGGTCTATCTACCAGATGATTCTGAAAGGAGGGACGACCAATTTCACGAACTGGGAGCTAGACAGGGACTTAGGCACCTAGTTTAATGTCCTCATTTGATAGAGAAGAAACAAGATTTTAAAATGTTAAAATTAAAGATGCTCACCACAACAGCTCAAATGAAAAAGAAGATAAATACAAGTGTGAGGATGTGGAGAGACTAAAACTCTCAAACTGACAGCTGTCAAATCACTTTGAAAACTTTTGGGCATTCATTGATCAAAGCTGAAAATATAAATACCCTTTAGGATATGGTCAATAATTTCATTCCTGGGTATATATTCAAAAGAAACATTTATCCATGTGTATTAAATTTGTATGGAAATGTTCATACCAATATCACTTTATAGCTCAGAGCTAGAAACAACCCATGTGCCCAAGGTTATAAAGAAATAAATTTGCAGTATATTCACACAGTGGAACACAAGCTACTGTTGCATATAAAAATGAAGAACTGATCTCACAAACTATGTAAAAAAAGGTGGCGAGACACATAAGAGTATATACTGTATGATTACATTTACATAAAGTTCAAAACCAGGAAAACTATGTTATTGGAAGGCAGGATAGTATTTACTTTTTATAGAGAGAAGGGGTAGTAATCAAAGGAGACATGGAGGAAACTTCTGGATTACTGGTTATGCTTCATTTCTTGACCTAGATGTTGGTCAGTGTTTGGACTCTGTGATAATGTGTTATGCTGCACTATTCATGCATTTACATATATGCATGTTATGCCTTAATAAAATCAACTATTTAATCTTCCAAAATGAATTTAGAAGACATTCTATGAAATCAAAACTGGTTTAAATATAAAGAGATTTTTAAAAATAGAAATGGCTTGGGGCGCCTGGGTGGCACAGCGGTTGAGCGTCTGCCTTCGGCTCAGGGCGTGATCCCGGCGTTATGGGATCGAGCCCCACATCAGGCTCCTCTGCTATGAGCCTGCTTCTTCCTCTCCCACTCCCCCTGCTTGTGTTCCCTCTCTCGCTGGCTGTCTCTATCTCTGTCAAATAAATAAATAAAATCTTTAAAAAAAAAAAATAAATAAAAATAAAAATAAAAATAGAAATGGCTTAAAATGAAATAAAAGGCAATTAAGTATAATCAAATCCTTTTTCCAAGTAGAAATACTCACTTGGCCCTTCTTGGAAAGACAGTACTTCTATTATTCAGTAAACTCCTCTTCAGTTATTACCACACCAATGTATTTGTAAGAGAAATAAATGAGAAGAGTCCACTTACCATCCTCTTGAAGCACATGGCAATAAAATTCTCCAGGACTGTACATCGTACAGACCACAGCATCTACTGTTTGGTCAACAGCAAGTTCAACCCATGTCCACTCCAGTGGATTTAGTTTTGCTTCTATACTAAAGGGAACTGTGGGGGGAAAAAAAAAACAAAAAACAACAACAAAAAACTTTTGCAAAACAACTGGTTAAAGTGGAGATGGGAGGTAAGGCGGCTGAGGAATCTGCTTTTGAAGAACTGAATTTCCAGGGACTTTTAGTGACTTTACAGGAAAGTTAACTGGTATTACAATTAGCCACAACTACCTCGCTGAATTTCAAATTCACATTTCTGATTGATCCTTCAGCTGCCAGTGACCTACAGGTTTTGTTTTTGTTTTTTTCCAGTTTTCCAACACACTCATAGTGTATTTAAATAAATGCTTGATTAAAAAAGACAGAAGACACAGCACCCATTCTTTTTGGGAGCACGAGAACCCACACGTACGCAAAGTCATCTGGATTCCAGCACAGACATTATCGAGCAGACTTCTTACTTACCGCTGGCATCTTTCACGACCCTGGGTTTCTCTGCCGGCACCCCGGTCTCCTGGAGGGCAAAGCCCGCGTCTCTGAGCACCCGAGCAATGCTGAGGTGAGGCGTCACAGATGCATCTATGAGCTCCACCAGGGAGCTGTTTTCCAGCTTGTCTGCCACTTTCACCGTGATCATTTTGTTCTGCACAATTTTTTTCATCAGACAAATAGCTTCTGGAGTCCAAATTCCTAATGACGGCTTTACTCCTATCAAAGAATTTTTAAAAGAAGACTAAAATACTTCTTAAAATAAGCATTAAGAAATTCCTAATTTCCACAAAGTTAAAGAACCTGACAAACACCAGACAAAAAGTCCCACCTGAGCAGAAGGATTTTCTAATCATTAAAACGAAGGCAAAATTACAGAAAAAACCTATAGAAAACTGCTCTACTTCTATGCAAACAAACCATAATTCCATTAATATGAAAAGTCTAGAAAAACAAATCTGGAAGACAGATTAGTGATTGCCTGGGGAGCTAGGATTAACTACTGATGAGCACAAGAAACCTCATCAGGGTGACGTCTATGCAGCTCAGTAAATTTACTAAAAATCACTGAATTGTATACCCAAGACTGAGAATTTAATGATATGTAACTTATATCTCAGTAAGTTAAGAAAGTCATAAACAAAAGTATCAAACAAACCAGGAGGAGATACTGGTCCCTTACAACGACCTGAAAAACGCCTGCAGCAGTTAAACTGCAAAGGCACTTGGAGATCAACACCCTGAGGTTATGCACCTGGTCTCTTCATAAGATCAGAGCGAGTAATTTATGAAAAAAATGCTCAGGCTCATGGTAATAAAGTAATCGAAATGACTGAGTTTTAACTTCTCAAAACTGGCCAACATGAGATAATACAGAGATATCTATTTGGTTTACCAACGTGTGCAGGAATGGGCTCCCCCTCGATCTTTCTGGTAGGTGTTTAAACTAGTTCTACTCTTTCTGGTGAATAATCATAAAATATATCACAAACATGAAAAGAAACATGCCCACAGACACCTCCAGTTCACCTGAGGAATTCTGTACTACAACTGTATTTTGCAGCCTATCCTAAGGAAATATCTTGGATAGGTGGCAAAATATAGTTAAAAGAACACTGCTATGGGGCGCCTGGGTGGCTCAGTGGGTTAAGTGTCTGCCTTCGGCTCATGCCCTGGGATAGGTCCCACATCGGGCTCTCTGCTCAGTGGGGAGTCTGCTACTCCCTCTGCCCCTCCCCCTGTTTCTGCTCTGTCTGAAATAAAATCTTTATAAAAACAAAAAACAAAAAAAACACTGCTAGTAGCAAAAACTTGGAAATATCCTTCTGGTAATTGGATAGTTCGATAATGGAATATGTGAATGAAGGTTATAAAGGCCAATTTATTAACATGGAAAGAAGCCCTGGCTCCTGGTGGGATAAATTTTATATGCAGTAACTTCTAAGCATATGTTCAAACATACTGTTTTTACACAAGCAGGTTTTACCCTACTTTGTGTAATGAATCGGCTTCTATGATATTAATAATGCAGACTATAAATAGCAAAAAAATAATACTCAATTTCATAATGACAGGCACATTAAATTTTATTTTATTAGAGATAGCAAAGTAGTCCTGTGATTTGAAATGTTCTATTAAGGATTATTTTTGCGTTAAGAGAAGTTATATCTAAACACATTATCTTCCAGGTAGTTTAATTAATTTCAATTCTAATGCTCTTTAGGTTTTAGTATTTTAAGAATACAGGGACCACAAATATTTCATACCTGCCAGCACACACTTTATAGCTTGCATTGGCAATTCCAGCAACTTCGGAGTTATGGGACAAAGTCTCGTCAAACTAAGGATTTCAAAGTTTCCATAATCTACATATCCGACCAGCACAGACTGTTCAGAGGCATAAGCTAAAATGGAGGCACGGTACCACTGATCATCCTCTGAAAAAAGGAGAGACTCTGTCTCAAATGATTTTCCAGTGCAGATACAAACAAAACTTTTCCCTCCCAGATTCAGAGATGGTCATCTATAGGTTTTACTTTAATAGAATATCGAGCCTTATTGAACAATGTACACTTAGTCACCATTACCACTTCTGCTGCTCAGAAGCCTTCCACTCCTAAAATCTCACCTTTATGCATGCATACCTTACTACACCACTCATGCCCTAGGTGGTTATGACTTACAACATGCTTGGTCTCCCCCGCAGACAGTTAACTCATTAGGACAGAGAACATGTCTGAGTCTTGCGAATGAATCCACAACGATGCCCTGATCAATACAGGAACAATTTGCTAAGCATCAAGCAGGGCTAATTTTAGAATACCTGGCCATACCAGTCAACCAGACTCCACCGACCAAGCACTCCATTTACTGGAGGCCCACTTGCATCTCCCCTTCTGTGAGGCCTCTGGACTTGTTTCCCTTCAGCAGGGAAGAACTGAAGCCAGTTACCACAGCTGTGCCGTGACGGCTCCGTGCTTCCAGGCCCTTTTGCTATTCCCAAGAAAACTGGTGAAGACATGATTCTGGAAGAGTCCACATTCACATCCTGAGGTAAATAAAATTACCTGCACCAGTCCCCAAAACTAAAGGCTGATAAAACAACAGAAACATCCTTTGCATTCACAGGCCTTCTTCCCCTGCACGCTTGGATTCAGTTCAACTGCACATATTTAAATGATTGGTGTGCTTTACCACTCCGACTTCAAATGCAGCCATCCAATGCAAACTGAGGATTGTTTCATTTATTTTTACTTCATTATAAGTAAAAAAAATTCAGTAATACTCTTCCCTCACCTGAGAATTGCGCACAACAGATATCACCAATGGTTGGATAAAAATCTGAGCGTGGAGGCATTTGACCACAGTACTCGCTAAGGGATGCCTGGAGTTCAGCGAGCTTATCTGTAGATACAGATCACATCTTAAACACAAGAAATACAAATCTACACATTATCTTCTTTCTCACATGTTGAGTCTCTTGAAGTACACAGGTTATACTGACAGCACAAATCAAGAAAATTTACTTACGTCCGCTTTGCAGCTGCTGACAAAAGAAGTCTTCTGGAGTCTGAATGTGGGCCACCACACCACAAAACTCATCTCCTACATTCAAGGTTAACACTTTCGGGATTAGATCACTCCTATCCACAACAACTTTGCTTTCGGCGGTCATTTTTCCAGTATCCTCAAGATCATCTTGACAAAAAAACAGAAAAACCAAGGCATTTTGGTTTCATTAATCTAATTTTTGCAGCTTTTCAGGCCCCGTATCATGCTCCTTCAACACCTCTAGGCCTTAACACATACTCTTCTTCCTCCCAGAACACACTCCCAATCCCCCAGCAACCTGGTTTTTTCTTGCTCAGTGTGGTGTCACCTTGAAAAGACTTCTATCGAAATCCAGGTTAGGTGCCCATCCAGGTGCTCCCACTGCAGTCTGCATGCACTTGCTCTCTCCTACCATTTTATCATCTCTTCGCTATGGGTCTGCACTGACCACAGTCCCTCAGGGAAGAAAATACTGCCCAGAAGATTTTTGTTCCTTCCACTAGATACCTTTGCAACATTTGTTATGACCGATGACCTCCTGCTCCAAGCATTCTCCCTCCTGTTGCTCTGGCAATTTGTCTGCATTCTCTATCCACCTCTTCCATCATGGCTTCTCATTCGTTGTTGTAGGCCCCAGGTTTATCTCCCTCCCTTCTGTTTCCCTCACTCCACACTCACCCTAAGACACCACCACCATTTGTGGTTTCAACCACGTCCACTATTAGACCAGTAAGTGTTTGGTTTTTCTCCTCTAGATGGCAAAGAATTACTAAAAATGTTTTGTCAGAGCTGTCATGCCAAGATCTGTCATGCCAAGATCTGTGTTTTGGGGATAATCATGTATGCAGTACGATAAGAATACAGACAGCAGACAAAAGGTAAAGTCAGAAGGTTGTTGCAATTATCCACAACTGGTAAGGATTTCTGAACTAGAAAAATAGTAAGAAAAAAAAGGATTTTAAAAAAGAAAAAAAAGTCGTATATAAAGGATATTCAGGAAGAAGAACCAATAAACACTGGGCAACTACTAATAGTAGTCATGGTTGACTACTAGAAGAAACACCATCTTACCAGAACAAAATGTTATACCCGTTTATTATTGCTGGAAAACCTAAGTAAGGAGGAAAATTTAAACTAAGGAAATGTTAGCTAAAAACCCTTCAACTCCTTATTCCTTATGTTCTACATATAAGTGAATAGCATGGGGACATTAGGAGAAGGAAGGGAAAAATGAAGGGGGGAATCAGAGGGGGAGACGAACCATGAGACACTATGGACTCTGGGAAACAAACTGACGGTTTCAGAGGGGAGGGGGGTGGGGGGATGGGCTAGCCCAATGATGGGTATTGAGGAGGGCACATATTGCATGGAGCACTGGGTGTTATACGCAAACAATGGAGCATGGAACACTGCATCAAAAACTAATGGAGTACCGTATGGTGACTAACATAACATAATTTAAAAAAAACTCTTCAACTCAAAGTGTCATGATATTTAACACTTCAGAGATTTCTGATAATTATGTCAAGGATTAATATGGAAGACAGACAGGGAAGGAAAACAGGCAGGGAGGACTAAGATTAGACACAACATACTACTAAATGAAAATGTATCTTTCTTACATAAAGTTCAAAGAATGGTTATCATTTCCATTAAATCTGACAGTGTGACAGCTCTGCCTTTTTTTGTTCAGTAGAGAAGATAGTTCTTCAGTTCCTGGAGTCACTGTACTGTTTATACTGTTCGATACTAACCTGTATACTCACTTGGATCTGCACTTTGCTTCTTAGAATTTTGTCCCTTGGGTTTCAAGCCATATCCCATTTCTATGAGCACATCATCTAAGAGTTTTCCTAAAAATGATTAAGAAAACGTATCCCCCTTGAGATATTATACCAAGTATTAGAAGAAAGGCATAAACACGAAACAAATGAATCACAATCATGTGATCTAGAGATTATGGCTATTAATACACTGGCCTATTTCTTACCAGTTCAGTTTCTGTGTGCCAAATACAGTTTACAAATGCTCAGCCTTAAAAACTGAGGCAAAATTCCCATTGTCAGGTGGCAGTAAATTTTACAAAAATACTTCACCTCAAAATTCTGGATAACATGAAAGATTTAGTTGCCACCTGACCAGGATACTTAGTATGGACACCATGTATGAGAAAAAATAAATTTAGCGTTAAACTAAGACTACTTTTTCTCAAACATAACATGTGGCTGAAACAAGGGGTAGCCAGCATGACATAAACTTCAAGTTCCTTGAAATACCATCCAGAAGCCTGAGTCATAATACAAAACATATAAAGAAAGAAAATAGATTTTATACCTAATTTCACAAAAGATTTAACTGAATTTTCTAGCAAGTCACCAACTGATGCCAGGTCTCTCAAAGTAAAAGAGTGATACCTTGGAAACTGAGATGCAGTATAAGCACTCAGTCACTTTTCAAACACACAGGATTCCAAGGTGTTTCCATCTCCACACTTAAATACTAGGCACTTACAGTCTCAATACCAACCAAACACAGTTCTGTGAAAATTCTTCTAGGAAAAAGCACTCATGGTGAAAGCATGGACAAATTCATAAGGGAATTCTTGAATTTTTCTCCACAAATGAGTAGACATCAGGAACAGTGATCATAATGGTCATATCAACAGGCTAACACAGTCATCCCCACACTAAGTCTGCATCTAGGCTCTGAAGCTGCCAGCTCCATGAGCCTATGCTGGGTCTCTGACCGACTGACTGCCATATTTTCCTCATACCCTGAAGGACTTCTGAGCAGAGCTTACTTGGCCTCACTCCATGTTTCTGTTTCTTCTCTGCATAACAGGTGAAGACTAAATGACACAGCCGTGTTCCATCTACAAAAGACAGATTTAGATCTTACCTGAACTTGACAGCATAACATCCACAGCGAAGGTAACCACATCTTCTTTTAGGGTGTCCACGATCGTTATAGAGCAGTACTGCTCCATTAACAGTGATTTAATAGTCTTGACACATTCGTTGCTCCAATTCCCCTCTGCTGGGATAACATTGGCCACAAAGCACTTTATGGCCTGAAAGATTTTATGTGAGTTACTAAAAAAATAGTATTTGAAAATGACTTTAATTAATAACATGAAGATTTTTTGAATACATTTCACACTGAAAATTTATCAGAAATCTTCAAGAACTAACCAAATAAACAATTTTATGTGTAATTATTTGTCTCTTGTGCTTTTCCTTTTGGGATTTGAAGCTTGAGAAATTCATGAAAGGATAATTATCCTACAAATACATATAAATTCAGACTGCTTCCAGAAAATGTAATAAACATAAAAATGATTGTTTTAAAAGAACAGATGGATAAGATGTCCCTAAAAATGCTAGTTTCTCATCTAAGGAAGTACTTAACTAAGGCTTCTTAAATGGATCCAAGAAAGCCAGTGAGCACTTACATACATTTAGTAAAAGATGAAAAATATACCAATGGGTACTTTTCTTTTTTTTATAATAACCATCACAGAATAGAGCAAGCAAATACTGTGCCCAACAAAATATTAAAAACAGCTCTTTGGGGACACTATTAGGAATTTAAAAAGTAAAAAAGACTCACACATGGAGGAAATAAGTCGATATTTCTATTTAGTTGGTGAATTCTGTTTACTGGAATTATTTCTTCATTTCCGTAATCGATATATAAGACTTGTGCTTTCTTCTGAAGCATATCAATATCTTGTATTATTACTCTGTTCCAGGTCTGAAAGTGGAATATAATGGTGTTTTGCTTCAAAACCGTATTTCATAATCTTAGGCTTAAAAACTCTCAGCCAGTCTACATAACATGCAAAGGAAGGGCTACAGCTCTGTCCTGAGGCACTCAATTAACAAGTTAATTTTCTAAGAATCTGGCTAAGAAATCCCTACATTTGTCTATGTAGGAGACTTTAATATGCACAACTATTCCCGGGTTACTCTAGCCCAGGAGGCACTGTGACACACTAATGCCTCAGCTACAAAAATAAACACAAGCTCCCGGACTTGCCATCACTGCAACCGGCAGCAGAGGAGCCTATGAACAGAGCTGGAAGGGGTCACCCAACAGACCCACAAAACTGACTGAGGACGAGAAAGGGGAATGTGACCACAGCCTCTTGTTAAGCCAGCAAATGCATTATTAAAAGCCCTGGTGTCGAGTTTATACGACCAAAGTAAACTAAAACATTGTATTAAATAATGCATTTCATCAAAGGTTACCTGATCAACAGTGTACTTGGCAACACAAACTTCCCCCTTCACAGGAAGGTAATCCTCTTCCTGAGCTGTATTTGCATACGTTTCCTTTAAACTCGCAGAGAGTAGGTTCATGTATTCTAAAACTTCTGAAGAATATAACTGCACATAAAAGTCACTTGGGTGTTTGAATTCAGTAACTGTACCCTTTCAAAAGACAGAAAAGGTGCAATAATTCACTGAGAACACAAGCAAATGTGAATTTCTTAAAGCTTTCTAACAAGATTTTTTAAAAAGGTATTGTAAGACAATTTTTGCAATCAATTTCATTACATTTTGAGCTATCTTATATGCTCAAACTAAAAACAGGAAACAAGGAATAAAAAATCTATTCTTTGGATCTCTAAGAAATTAAACAACAAATACCTTTATTTCCATGGTCTTCCTGAGTTGTAGACTTCTCAAGTCAGAAAACATTATTTTATCAGCACAAATGGCTATTTCTTTAGTAACTCCATGAGGATAGTCACTCTGGGTTTAAAAAACACAAAACACATGAGTGAGTTACTTACACAAGCACATGTCTCAGCGATACTATGGCCACCATTTGCTGGAATTGAGGCCAGAACAGCCCCCGAGGCTTGAATAAGAGCAGAGAAACAGCATATACCTTCAAGAGCCAATAAAACCCACTGTCCATAGGCATGTACACAGCAGTGGGATCACTCAAGAACCAGGCCATAATGGTGATGATAATGTTGAGTTTATAAACTAAAAACGGGTGGTTAGTGTTTTAAGTCTGCACTTATTAACATTTTATAGGAATGAATATTTGAGGAAGTCAGAATTTTTTTTTTTTTTTTAAAGTAGAAGCTAGGACCGGCTAGAGAAGCCTAAAAATTATAGATGAGCTGAGCACTACTGATATTTTTCAGATTATGAATGATTTAGCCCATATAGTTACCTAAATGGAAGAGGGGTGTCACAGAAAAAACTTCTCCATCGATACTAGGGCCCTATTAGAATGCAGTACACAAAGCCTGAGAACGTGTGCACGCAGGGACTACAGAGCGGGGCTCTGTCTCAGAAGTCCACGTGATTTTACAGAGACACTGGCACTGCAAGTGCTTTTGGGAAAAGTGCTGGGCACACATAACGCTCAAAAATCCCCAGCAGTCCCCAATCGATCATTTAGGTGTACAGATTTATTCAACAGGAAACTTTTGTTTTTAAACAAACACTGGTGGCAGGGGCACCTGGCTGGCTCAGTCAGAGGAGCCTGCGACTCGATCTCAGATCTCGTGAGTTCAAGCGTCCCACGTTGGGGGTGGAGATCACTTGAATAAACACTGGTGAAATGCAGGAATAAGTAACAAGTCTTTTATTTCGCGTAAGTCCTCTTAGTTCAATAAAAGGAACTTATTCAAAATTTACTCTAAAAGCGAAAAGTACATCATACCTCATTTTTCACTTCCATGTTCTTTGTTTCAAAAGGTGATTTACTATCTTCTCGTTTGTGGAAACTGAAATAAAGCAGCTGATTGTAATACTTATAGTACAGAGCCAAGTAAGAGTAGGGGCCATAATGATGTTAAATTCTTAATTATCAATTATCTCCAGAAGGAGAAAAACAGCTTCCTTCGGAGACTATCACAGTACTAACAAAGTAAATAGTCCAGGCTGGCTATGCAACGGTCTACACTGTGTGCAGGCTTGCCTCCTCCAAAGCCACCTAATTAAAGGGACAGAGACAGCCACGATCTCCAAGCCCCAGCTTCCTTATCTACAAAATGGAGATAATCTCTACATAACCTCAATAGTTTTGAGGACTGAATGAGGTTATAGATGTGAAACTTCTCTGTAAACTGGTAAACGCCATGCCAGTAAGATTTTCGTATTTTAAAATCACCATTCAAGAGGCACTGTGAGAGTTCTACCTTATCAAAATTCAGGAAAGAACACATGATTAAAAGGCATTCTAAAGCTCTACTTACTACAGACTCAAACTTAAAGTTCTAACTCTGAATATGTACTGATAAAATTATATTTATGAAAACTCAGTCCTAAATTTGTAAGCTCTTCATTTCAGATTTGCATCCTTTATGTTACAGATCAGTAAATGAAAGTAACGACTTCTACATAGTTACGGCCTGCTTACCTCATTTGATCCTTACACTATCAAAAAAGAAAAACAACTTTTAAATATTCCCTAATGAACAAAAAAACTTCTACTTACTTTTTTTTTTAAAGGTTTTATTTATTTGACAGAGAGACAGCCAGTGAGAGAGGGAACACAAGCAGGGGGAGTGGGAGAGGGAGAAGCAGGCTCCCAGCAGAGCAGGGAGCCCAACGCGGGGCTCGATTCCAGGACCCTGGAATCAGGCCCTGGGCCGAAGGCAGACGCTTAACGACTGAGCCACCCAGGCGCCCCAAGTTTTACTTACTTTTGTTGAACAGGTTTGCACACAATGCTGTGTGCTGACCAGTCCCTTCGCTGGCAGGCTATGGAGCAATAGTACGTCTGCTTGCACTGTGAACACCTCAGCGATCCTGCAGAACACAGCCCGTAACATCACCAGTGTTTTATTCCAAGTATTTGTTGCTGAGAGCAAGACATTTTCAAAGACCAGACATATCAATCACCATTCTATTAATCACATCGAGAAGATTACTTGAAGAGGATTATGCTGTTTATGATTAGGCGTCAAGATTAAACTTTTAACGTTCTCTCAAATTGCAAATAGGAATGCAAAGATGAAAATGAAAGGGAGGACAGACTGAAAACGTTACTGACTTTCCTAAAGCAGAGCCCAGAACACATTATAAAAGGAACAATCAAAGAAAATAGAAAATGTGTGGTAGTGCAAGCAGACTCTGACATGGCTTATTACCTCGTGCCATTAAAAAAAAAATACAAGACAAAAAAACCAATGAAGAGAATCAAACCCAGAAAAACCTAAGTTTTTTAAATAAAGTATCAAAAAATCCTATGAATATAGAGGCAGAAAAAAAACACATAAAGAAGCAACAACAAAAACTAGGCTGGCCTTGAATGCTTCTACTGAAAACTAGAAAAGAATTTAAAAAACTAAATATCTAAATAGCCAGTAAGCACAAGAAATACTGCTCAAGATCATTCACTGATCATGAGGCAAATGCAAGCTAAAACCACAATGAGATACCAGTACACACCCACGAGAAGTGCTAAAGTTGAAAAGACCAGCAACACCAAATGACAGAGATGTGGAGCTTGCAGAACTCATTATCACTGGGAACATAAAATGGGACTACTTAGGAAAATGGCTTGGCTGTTTCCTCTGAAGTTAATCATATACCTGTCCTTTGACTCTGCAATTACTCTCCTAGGCATGTACCCAAGAGAAATGAAAACCTATATCCACACAAGGACTTGTGCAAAAATGTGTAGAGAGCTCTATGCATTATAACCGAAAGCTAAACACAAGCAAAAATGTTCAACCGGATTAACTGTGATATAATCAAACCACTACTCAGCAAAAACAGTGTACACAGAACATGTATTAATACCAAAAATATTATTCTAAATGAAAAAAAGCTTTACACAAAAGAGTCAATACTGTAAGAGTCCATTTATACGAATTTCTAAAACTGGCAAAATTAATATATGGTGGAAAAAAACCCACCATGGATACCTCTACTAGCAGCTACAGAGACTGGAAAGGGCTAGGAGGGGACTTTCTAAGAAGATGGAAATATTCTCTATCTTGGTAGGTGTGTGAGTTTGTACATGCCAATGCATGTAAATTTTAACACAAACAAAACTATAGGAAATAATAACCAAGGAGCAGCAAAAATGGAAAGGTATGGATGAACAAGACCTGTAGGATGCTGGTAGCTGCTGAAGTGGAGAGATGGGTATATAGTACAGATATACTATTCTGTTCATACTTAATATGTTTTAAACTTTCCTTAATAAAAATATTTTTCGAATGCACGAAAAAATAATTCAGACATGTTAGGGAAATATGCTTACCAAACAGGCCACAGCGATGGCAAGTTGTTGACCGAAAAGGAGATCCTAAGGAGTTGAAGAGTGCTGAATTATTTATGGACAAGGAATTCTCAACCAACTTGTGTATTTTTTTTGACTTTGCAGGAAGCACGTTATTGCTAGGCTTCTATTAAGAAAAAAAAATAGCAATATTAAAACTTGGTAATATATTTTTTTAAATATATTGGGATTTCCTCTTCTGGACAGATAAAACAGATGTACCTTTCCCTATTCCTCCCATTACGTGCTTCTAAAAAACCCTGGACTTACACACAAACAAACGTAAGCTGACTTTCAAAAAAGGCAGCAGACAGGCTAGGAAACTTGGGAGCCAGAGAAGAATAAGATAATGAGTTTCTTTAGTTTTCTTTTTGCCTCACATATCCCAGACACAGTGCTGGAGAAGACAGCAACCCAAAATGTCAAACAGTACAATAAAAGCCCCAACAGAAAGTCTGCTCTCTTTAGCCAAAAGACCAGGAAACGGGCAGCCCAGCAATACAGAAAACTTGAATCAGTAACTGTTCTACCCTAGACAAACACCACAGAAAAAACTGTGGCCCTGTTCTAGAGTAGGAAGCTGGCACTTCATCCCTGAGAGTCTTCCCATAAAGGCCATGTGGGGAATCTGGACTTCTACTCAGCAGGTATGAGTGTTCCCCCTACCTCGACCACCACTATTGGGGTGGTGGAAGAGGAGGCCCAGTGGACAATCATGACTTTTCACCACCATTCAAAAGTAATGAGTGTCTCCCAACTCTCCCCCTCTAATTCTCCTCCCAGCCCACCTACTCTCTCCTCACTCCATCCCACTCCCATCTCAGTAAAGATAGACTCATCACTCCCAGCCAAGGAGGAGGTATTACATGAGGCCTACCTGGAAGCTGAACTCCCACCCTCACCCCAATGCAAGGAAGAGCACCCTCTTGAGTGCCAACTGAGGCTGAGTGGGGAACCTGGACATATACCCCCACCTGGCAGCACTCACCTTCCTCTGATGCAAGGTCAGAGAAAGCTAGCTAAAAACAAAGTTTAAATAAGATATAGAATTTCATTAACATAATACTTCAAATATGCCCGTTTCAATAGAAAATAACTTTCATACTAAGAAAAAGGAAAATCATGACTGAATGAAAAAAAAGATGTCAACCTCAAGACAAGAGAGAAGTTCATTTGACAAACATTTTAAAGCAGCTATCAGTACTTCAATAAGCAATTATGAGCACAGTTGAAACAAATGAAAAGTCTCAGCAAAGAAATAGAAAATATAAAGAAGAACCAAATGGAATTTTTACAATTGGAAAGTAAAAAAACAAACAAACATAAACACAATTAGGGATGCCATGGCGGAATGGAGAGAACAGAGGAAAGGATCAGTAAACTTGGAAGACCGAACAACAGAAATTGACTAATCTAGCAAGACAAAAAACAAAGTAGAGAAAAAACTAAATTAACAGAGCCTCAGAGAGCTATGGGACTAAAACAAAATATTTAACATTCATGTCTTCGGAGTCCCAGGAGAGGAAAAACAAGGCAAGGTGAAGAAGTTCTCAAATAAAAAAATGCCCCAGACTTGGCAAAAGATATATATCTACAAATTCAAGCTGAGCAAGTCCCAGACCAAATCAAAGAAATCCACACCAAGACACATGGAGTCAAACTTCTTCAAGCTAACGATTAAAAAGCTTAAAAGCAGAGAGTAGGAAAGGACATCTTATCTGTACGGGGGAAAAGTAACTCAGAAGAGAATAGATTTCTCAACAGATACTGTGGAGAGCAGAAGGAAGTAATACAACATATTTCAAATGCTGAAAGAAAAGAACAGCTGAGAAACTTATCCAGGAAAAGTATCCTGCAGGAATGAAGAAGAAATCAAGACATTCTCGAATGAAAGAAAACTAAGAATTTGTCACCAGCAGACGTATCCTAAAAGAATAGCTAAAGGAAGTTCTCTAAACATAAAGGATATAATAAAGGAATTCTGGAACAAAAGGAAAGGAAGAACACATTAAGCAAAAATACAACACAAAATACAATAGACTTATAGAATAGAAAAAAAATTGGGAAGCAAAATGAAACTGAAAAGAGAAATAGACAATATATAATTATGGTTAGAGACTTTAATATCCCTCTCTCAACAACAGGACTACATAGAAAATCAGCAAGAATACAGAAGAACTCAAGATCACCATCAACAAACGGATTCTGTTAGACATTTATCGAATATTCTACCCAATCACAGAATGGATGTTCAAGTGCTAACAGAACATATACTAAGACCACACACTGGGCCAAAAAACAAAGCTCAACAAATTTAAAAGAATTTAAATCATATAGAGGATGTTTTTCAACCACAGTGGATTCAAACTAGAAATAACAGAGTAACAATCTCCAAACATTTGAAAACAATTTACTTCCAAACTCATGAGTCAAAGAGGAAGTCTCACAGGAAATTAAAAAAAAAAAAAAAACTAAAAGAAAATAAAAATATAACAAATGAAAATTTGTAGGACACAGTTAAAGCACTGCCAAGAGGTAAATTTATAGCACTAAGTTCACATGTTAGAAAACAGGGTAAGTCTCAAATCAATAATCTAAATTCCCCTTTAAGAACCTAAAAAATAAGGAAAAAACATGCCCAAAGCAAACAGAAGCAAGGAAACAATAAAGATAAAGGGAGAAATCAATGAAATTAAAAATAAAAACTTGGAGGAAATAAATAATCAATGAAACAAAGACCTGGCTCTTTGATAAGATCAAGAAAGGGGCACCTGGGTGGCTCAGTTGGGTAAGTGTCAGACTTCAGCTCAGGTCATGATATCAGAGTCCTGGAATCAAGCCCCAAGTCAGGCTCCCTGCACAGCAGGGAGACGGCTTCTTCATCTACCTCCCCCCAAACAGCTCATGCGCACACACTCTCTCTCTTGAATAAATAAAGTCTTTAAAAAAATAAAGGAAGAAAGAAAAGATCAGCAAGACTGAAAAATAAAGACAGAAATTACCAATATCAGAAATGAAACAATGTATACCTTACTACAGACCCTGAAGACATAAAAATGATAATGGAATACTTTGAACAACTCTACATATAACAGATTTCATGATGTAGACAAAATGGACAAATTCCTCAAAAATCACAAATTATCACAATATGAAATAGAATGTGAATAGTCCTATAAATATTAAAGAAATTTAATAAATTTAAAACTCTTAAAAAAGAAATCTTCACACTTATATGGTTTTCACTGGAGAACACTACCAAATGTTTAAAGAATTAACATAAATCCTATACAACTTCTCTTTCAGAAAGGTAGTATTACCTTGATTCCCCAACCATACAAAGATAATAGAGAAAATTACAAACAGCTCATAGAAACAGATGTCAAAATCCTACTCAAAATGATACCATATAAAATTCATCCATATACAAAATTAACTATACACCATGACAAAGTGGAGTTCATTCCAGGGATGCAAGGCTGGTTAAATATTTTAAAATATCAATATAAGGGCACCTGGGTGGCCAAGTCAGTTATTCAGCTCAGGTCATGATCCCAGGGTCCTGGGATCGAGCACTGCATCAGGCTCCCTGCTCAGTGAAGAGTCTGCTTCTCCTTCTCCCTCTGCCCCCCACCCCCACTTGTGCTCTCTTTCTCTTGCTCTCTAATAAATAAAATCTTTAAAAATAATAAAAAATAAAACATCAATGTAATCCACCATATTAACAGGTTAAAGGATCAATTACCAATGGATGAAGGAAAAGCATTTGAAAAGCTCAACACCTATTCATGATCAAAACTATCAAAAAAGCAGGAACAAAAATTTCACCAAGCTGATAAGGATCATCTACAAAAATCCGATAGCTAACATTACACTTAATAGTGAAAAGACTCAATGCTTTCCACTGAGTTTGGACATAAAATAAGATATCCACTGTCACCACTCTTACTCAACACAGTGCTAGAAGTTCCAGCCACGGGTGCCTGGGTGGCACAGCGGTTAAGCGTCTGCCTTCGGCTCAGGGTGTAATCCCGCCGTTATGGGATCGAGCCCCACATCAGGCTCCTCCGCTAGGAGCCTGCTTCTTCCTCTCCCACTACCCCTGCTTGTGTTCCCTTTCTCACTGGCTGTCTCTATCTCTGTCGAATAAATTAAAAAAAATCTAAAAAAAAAAAAAAAAAAAAAGAAGTTCCAGCCAGTGCAATAAGGCAAAAAAAGGAAATATAAAGTATATATATTGAAAACTGTTCCTGTTTGCAGATGATACAATTATCTATGTAGAAAATCCCAAGGAATCTACAAAAAAAATTTTTAGAATAAGTGACTTTAGCAAAGTCACAGGATACAAGAGAAACATGCAAAACTGTATTTATATATATTAACAATGAACATGAAGATATGTGGAAATAAAAAATATAACAGCATTTACACTCACTTAAAAAAATACCTACATATAAATATAACAAACTATGCATAGAACATATAAGCAGAAAACTACAAAGTGAAAGAAATCAAAGATCTAAATAAATGGAGAGAGAGATTATGTTCATGGACTGGAAGACTCAACACACCAAAGAATCTGATAATCCTCAAATTGATATACAAGTTTAAATCAATTACTATCAAATTCTCAGCAAGACTTTATGCAGATATGGACAAGATTATTCTAGGATGTATATTGGAAGGCACAGGAACTATACTAATTAAAACAATTTTGAAAAAAAAAAAAAGTGGGAGAAATCACTGTACCCAACTTCAAGGCTTATTACATAGCTCCAGTACTGTGTGATACTGGTGGAGGCATAAATAGACAGGTCAGTGGAAAATAGAATAAATAGGCCTAATTTTTGACAAAAGTGCGAAAGCAATTCAGTGGAGGAAATACAGCATTTTTAACAAATGGTGCTGGAGAAATTAGACATCCAAAAAAAAAAAAGGGGGGGAACCCCAAAAAACTTCAAATTACCTCAAAATGGACCACAAATCTAATGTAAAACTAAAACCTTTTAGGAAAAAAACCCCCAAATTTTCTGGATCTGAAGTAGCAAATAATTACTAGACACCAAAAGCATAATCTATAAAAGGAAAAGTGATCAGGACATCATTAAAATTAAAAATTTGTGCTCTGCTAAACACCTGGGTTAAGAGAATGAAAAGACAAGCTACAGCCTGGGAGGAATCATTTGTGAATCATATATCTGACAAAGGACTAGAATGTGGAACATACAGAGAACTTTCAAAACTGAGCAGTAAAAAAATAATAATCATAATCCAAATCAGAAAATGGACAAAAGACATGAATAAACATCTCACCAAAAAGAACATAGAAATGGCAAATATGCACATGAAAAGCTGTTTATCACTAGCCATTAGGGGAACACGAATTAAAACCACTATGAAATGTCACCACATGTCTATGAGACTGGGGACAATAAAAACACCACCAGCACCACATGCTGCTGTGACGGTGCAGATATTCTCAGTGGGAACGTAACAACGGTATAGCTCTGCTGGAATACACTTTAGTAGCTTCTTAAAAAAACTAAATATGCAATACTCCATGACCCAGAAATTGCACTCCTGGGCATCTGTCCCAGAGCAGAAACAAAAACAAAAAACTTATGTTCACATAAACCCTGCACATAAAGGTTTATAAGAGTTTTAGCTGTGATAGCCCAAACTGGAAACCCTGCAGACGCACTTCAATATGTGAATGTTAAACCACAGATGACTTCTCAGCAATAGAAATAAAACTACTGATACAACAACCCTAGATGAATCTCCAGAGAATTATGCTGAGTGAATATACCCAATCCCAAAAAGTTACGTACTGTAGGATTCCATTTATATAACATCCTTGAAATGACAAAACTTTGGACGCAGATTAGATGTGCAGCCTCCATGGGTCAAGGAGGTGGTAGGGACTTGAGAGAAGAGGATACGACCATAAAAAAGCATTTAAGGGAATGATGGAAATGTTCTTTATCTTGACAGTATCATGGTCATGTTACACCAAATTCTGCAGCACGTCACAAAGGGAGAAACAGAAACAGCTGCGCAGCACCTGTATTATTTCTGCATGTCAGCTGCAGGGCTGCACTTACAATGGTGTGGCATATACTACAATCACCTAAAAAGAACAGATTTTTTAAAAAAGGTACTAGGATAAAGAAAAGGAAGCTGACCTTCAATAATATCTGAAAATTGAGTATTTCTTCATTAACACAATACAAAATATGTTTAGAATCTCACAAAACACAAAATAGACAAAAAACACAACATAGGAAAAAAAAAAAACCCTTACACTATTTACTTCTTTGGGTGGTGAATTGTTTCCAACATTTAATGGTGACATTGAGTTTCCTGGAGAGAGAAAATGTAAAAGCCAAATATTACTTTATTCCTGAAAATTTACAATATCATAATTAGATATTCAAATAATAAAGTTATACTATAATAGCCTTAAACTTATACTACAAATAAGCAACACCCTACTTTTCCTAATGAAAAATAAGTATTTGTTTGAAACCTCATTAATTGCAAAATTTTCTTCATTCACTGAGGCAGCAATTCTCAGACTTTTCTGAATCCTGGACTCATTTACACACTTAAGAAATTATTGAGAACCTCAATGAGACTTCATTTGTATGGCCCATGTCTGTCAATGTTTACCAATATTAGAAATTAAGGGGCGCCTGGCTGGCTCAGTCAGTAGAGCATGTGACTTGATCCCAGGGTCATGAGTTCAAGCCCCACACTGGATATAAAGCTTAAAAAAATGTAGGGGCGCCTGGGTGGCGCATTTGGTTAAGCAGCCAACTCTTGATTTTGGCTGAGGTCATGATCTCAGGGTTCTGAGATTGAGCCCTGTATGGGGCTCTATGCTGGGTGTGGAGCCTGCTTAAGATTCTCTCTCTCTCCCTCTCCTCCCCCTAAAAACTATTAAAAAGAAATTAAAATTAGAAATTTTAAACTTTTAAAAAATTAAAAACATTTATTTAAAAATAAATGCATTAGGTTGACAATGATTTTTGTTTTTAAAGCAACTACATTTTCCAAAGCAAAAAAAAAAAAGAAAATTGTGAGAAGAGTAGCACAGTTTTACAATTTTGTAATTGGTTTAACTAATCATAGTTTAATGTTTGGTTCAACTAATGATAGTTGGATTCACATAACTTTTTTTGCATTCAATCACCTGTGTAGCTTTGGTTGAAGCATATGAAGAAAATCTGGCCTCACAGATACGTGGTTGCAAAAAAGCATTTAATGGCCTTCTCAGATAATTATGGGTATTTTGCTTTAACATCATGCCAAAACTCAAGTGGTAGTTTGAGGGGTAGTTGCAATGTGGAATCTAAAACTTTTTCATAATGTGGGGCGCCTGGGTGGCACAGCGGTTAAGTGCCTGCCTTCAGCTCAGGGCGTGATCCTGGCGTTATGGGATCGAGCCCCATATCAGGCTCCTCCGCTATGAGCCTGCTTCTTCCTCTCCCACTCCCCCTGCTTGTGTTCCCTCTCTCGCTGGCTGTCTCTATCTCTGTCGAATAAATAAATAAAATCTTTAAAAAAAAAAAAAACTAAAAAACTTTCATAATGTGACATTGGAATCCACTGATCTTGCACTTTGAATGGATTTTTACCCATGCATAACTATGCAACATCACAACATGGTCATTTGGATAAGACTGAGAAACACTGAATTATGCAGATCTTCCAAATGCGGGCAGATTTCATTATACAGTATTTTAAAAATCATGTGTGTTAGTTAATATCACCACGCATCTCACCAGAAACGTATTAAGAAGCTGTCACACAGAGTGGCAGATATAGATTTCCTGAAATTCTCATTTTTGCTCAAAAGCTTGAATTTTATCATTAGCAACAAAATACTGTCAGGTGTTTTCCTTGAAGTGACAGGCTCACTTTGTTCATTTTTCAGAAAATGAATGCCAGATATCTAAATCTGAATAACCAGAGTTTGTCATTCTTTTCAAGTAAAAACAATGTTCCAAGAAAAAAGTTTCCATACAGCTTACAACTCAATCACACACACGCTTTTCATACTTCCCTATGAAGCAGAAGTTGGGGTAATTCCTATTCTGTTATGCAAAATACTAAAAATATCTGTACACAAGTGCCAAGATTTTAATAATTTTTAGTGCTTTGTTAAGGACATCCCTAAGTAAGGCATTTCTCGCTTTGTCTTAACTACAAGTTCACACCAATGAAAAAAACCCAATGACCACTAGCCCAGACAGGTAGGAGCTAATGAGGCATTAATGGTTTACTCACCTTTACTTTTGCACCATCAGTGTAAAGTCAGCACAACAAAAAAGGCAAATGATATTTCAGTATTATTGGGAAAATAGTTTTGACCTCTTGGGAAACCCCAGAGGTCCCAAGGGCCACACACCAGAACATTAAAAGATCACATCTGATATACATTCACCCAGGGCCCAGCCTCCTTCAACACCAGGTTTTTGAGATTAGGACTAAAGGAACAATTTTCAAAAATCTAATGAAACAATTCAATTTCTTACGTATATCTTTGTAAGCATACAATTTGCATAGCATTTTTAAAATATGGCCAATCTGTAAAATGGCAGAGTATGTCGTTTCTACATTCCTAGTACAGTTCTCCCATTGTGGGGGGAAAAACTCATCTGTAGACATTCTCCCCTCCGGAATCCTTTTTGTGATGAATCTAGTCAAAGGAAGCTATTTGGCATTTGGCTTTTCCTTCTAAATCTTTAAATGCAAATGCTATAAAGTAGCCATTTAGTTGTTGTTAATAGCCCCGGGGTTTGTGATTACATACCTGTGATAAGCCAAAAAAAACCTGTCAGAATCAAAAAGTATTAAGCCTGTAGTTTTCACTCACCTGTCGACAACGTCTTCCTGTCTCCTTTGGATCCAACCACCTCTCCACTGATGCGGTTAGGGTTCGAAGATACTGAATTGTCTTCCTGACTAGCCAAATACTGTTTGGTTTGCTCACAAAGCAAAAAATTGTTCTTTTTATTTCCATTCTCTGGGCTTTTCAACCGGAAATTAGGGTGGTTAGCATGTGCTCCAGGACTTCTTAAAGAATCACGTGGTGGAAGCTTGTTTTCATTTTTCTCAAAATTAAATGGCTCTGTCATTTTACAAGTAGATGTCTCCAAATTATTTCTTGACATATTATGTGGCAATTTAAAATTCACAGAAGTCTATGGGAAGAAGTGTATTCAAAAGGCAATTTTTAATTACAAAAGTAGAAGCATTGCAGGCCCAGGTGATTTCTTTTTATGTAACAAGTAATGCTCATGAATAATTCCAAAGCAGAGGTAACCGTGATATCACAGCCTGGCCTAAAGGCACAAGAAACAGAAAGATTCTCTATGGGTAAGTACAAACTCCCAAGTTCCACACAATTCAACCACAGACAAAAGGCTAACTCAAGAGACATCAAAAGAGTAATCTCAGAGTTCGACACCATTTTTTACTTTAAAAAGCTTTTGAAACAACAGGATTAAAAAAGGACTTTTATGTTTTAAAAAAGAAATATTTCCAACCCAGAGCATGCAACTTAATGGTGAAATACAATAGAGGGTATTGTCTTAATCAGGTCATCACCTACCTTTTTAGCCTCTCAGAATCCTTCTACCAGATCCTACTTCAGACACTAGGATTTTAAATATGCAGAACCCAGCTCACAATGCCCTCTCCCTTCCTCATTGGCCTGGTAAACTCTTTCCTTCCCAGACATGGGAAGACATGGTTTGCCTCAGCTGACCTCTGTTTGGTCTGTTTTTCCCAAATCCTCTGCTTTGATCATCTCCAGCTGAGCTACCATAAATTGTAACTTGTATCTATTGCTTTTTTAAGGACTTAACTGCATGCACCTTTCTCCGAAAATAAGGTACATGTATTGTTACAAAGTGCCTCTGAGAAACCTCTATCCAGACCTTACGCTAGCTTGTTGTTTTCCTATTACTCTTAAAGAATTCTAAGTGTCCTGCCCAAGGGAAGTAATAAAAGTTGACGAACAACTTTTCTTTCTGAGGTTGTGACCTAGAGTTTTGTCTGTAGACCGCAGGTAAAACTGCCTATTGTCCCAAAACTGCTCAGGAAAAAAAAAAAAAAGAAAAAAAAGCCCCAGAGTGTTAAACTGGTATGAGTAGTATCTAAATGTGTTTAACATTGTTTTGAACGGAAGATAAATAGCAGAAACATCCTGTTGTCCTAAAATTTCCATCTCATTTCTTGCTTTAAATTAGGCCTAGCCTAATCCATGACAATACGGAAAAGATAATGAGAAAGAAAGAAAGAAAGAAAGAAAGAAAGAAAGAAAGAAAGAAAGAAAGAAAGAAAGAAAGAAAGACAGACACAGGCACACTCAAAGAGAGGAACTCTCAATGGGCCAGATCCTGGGAAGATCCCTAACTGAAGGCCTGCAGATGGGCAGTTCCTGCGGGAGATCCTGCAGTGGCCAGGGAAAGCACACGTGTGGCAATAAGCACACCCACACCAAAGGATCAGATCAACTGAGAATGAGAATGTTGGGCACAGTAAGAAAGACTGTGAAGCTACAAAAGGAAAGTAACTTCCAGTGGGGTTAGGAATACTGAGTAACTCCCGACTCTATGCAAGAAATACAAAGAAAACACATTAAAATTTTAGGGTAACTACCAGAAGAACAAAAACAATGCATAATTTTAAAATTACAGAAGAAAAAAAATCTCAGTCTAACAGAAAAAAAAATTCAAGCATGGTCAATGGAAGACATCAAACAAGATGACAGAACCAAACCCAAGTAATTCAATTGTCAATGATTTAGTCTCAATTAAAAAAGACTTAGGGAGAAAAACATCCAGCTAGATGTTATGCACAAGAGGCACACATAAAACAAAATTATACGGCAAGTTTGGAAATAATAGAGCTAAAACATGTGCCATGCAAATAACCAAAAAGATGGAATATTAATAGCCAATAAAAGAACTTAATTGGGACAAAGATTTTTTTACATGAATGAAAGAAACACTGGAGGAGAGAGAGCAGCCAAGAATCAGTGAATCAAAAGTCCCTATATCTATAAAAAAACTGATTCGAGGAGGAGAAGTTCAGGCCACAATAAGAACACATCTGCCTTACACACTTGTCAACAGAAAATAAGCGGTGATATTTTCGTACCAAGATAAACTTGATCTAGTAAGGACCAATACAATGAAGAGCATTCATTTTTCCAACACTGGGCATATATTGGACTAGAAAAGGCACCTCAACTAACTCCAAAAACACTAATGCCATGAAAGACACGTATACTTACCACAGTATACAAATCTCCATTTCAAGTTTTGCTTCCCAGAGAACCAGCCTACAACAACCACATGAGCAGGTGAAAGGTTTTGTTTTTTTGCTTTTAAAAGTGGTAAAATACCACAAAGGAAATAATAGCAAACATGACTATATAAAACAAAAAATTACAAAAAAATAGCAAAGAAGTCAGAAAATACAAATTAAGAAGCAAAATTCAATATCAAAAATTTTTAAAAGTGGGATAAATAGTAAAAACATTCAGATACTGTAGCAGACAATGTGACTGACCCCAAAGGCCATCTTCTACCTCTAACTCGCCAGCTTGAGTCAGAGACAGACAATACTGGCCATAATCAATTCTCCTGAGCAGAATTTCTCAGAAAGCTCTGTCCTTTCCTGATGAGCAGGAACAGATTTGGCTGCAGGATCCTTCACCCCTTTCTTCCTGTAACGCAGTCAGGAAGCAATAAGCAAAAAGGAAGAGAGCACATCCTAAGGATGGTAGAGCCAAAAAGGCAAAACACCTGATGTCTCTGGAGGTATCCTTGAGTCCCTATACCAGCCCTGATCTGGCTATGCATAGACTCACTGTGGCATCAAGTAAACACGAGTTTTCTATTATTTGCAGCCCAATTGATACAGATACCAATAAAATGTGAGCAAAAGGCATGAACAGAATACATAGAAGATGAAGGTTAGTTGATAAACATGATGGGGAAAACGTTCAACCTCATTTGTAATTAAAAAAAATCAAATTAAATAATTATGCATTATTTTCTGCCCAGCATGGGTGTGATTAAAAAGGACACTCAACTACCGGGCCCCTGGGTGGCGAAGTCGATTAAGCAACAAGCTCTTGATTTCAGCTCAGGTCATGATCTCAGGGTCCTGAGATTGAGCCCTGCACTGGACACTGTGCTCAGTGCTTGAAATTCTCTCTCTTCCCCTTCCTCCTTCCTCCCTCCCCCCACACACTTGCTCACACTAGCTCTCTCTCAAATAAATTGATCTAGGGCTCCTGCTTCTCCCTCTCCCCGCTGTTCATGATCTCTCTCTCAAATCTTTAAAATAAATTAAAAATCTTTGGAAAATAAAATGGACATTCATTATTGCAGGGAATATAAATTAGTATGTTCTTATGGGGAGACAATTTGGATATACATACATACACACACACACCTAGATACACCTGCATGTATGTATGTCTATAGATTTTTTTTTTCTATATGGAGTATGCGCACACACAAGAGCACAAGCAGGGGGTGGCAGAGGGAGAGGGAGAAGCAGGCTTCCTGCTGAGCAGGCAGCCGGATGCGGGGGTTGATCCCAGGACCCTGAC
This sequence comes from Ursus americanus, assembly GCF_024610735.1. Classification (NCBI taxonomy): domain Eukaryota; kingdom Metazoa; phylum Chordata; class Mammalia; order Carnivora; family Ursidae; genus Ursus; species Ursus americanus. The sequence goes on from NC_142132.1 coordinate 16,217,240, forward strand.
ATCATGACCCGAGCCAAAGGCAGACACTTAACCACTGAGCCACCTAGGTGCCCCAAATAGACATATATTCTTAAGGTATATATGTATTATTTTTATTTTCTTTCAATATTTATTTATTTTAGGGAGAGAGAGTGTGAGCGGGAGGGACAGAGGGAAAGAGAAAATCTCAAGTAGACTCCATGCTGAGCAGGGAGTTTGACATGGGGCTCAATCTCACAACCTGAGCTGCAACCAAGAGTCAGACACTTAACTTACTGTGCCACCCAGGCACCCAGGTATACATGTATTCTTAACGTTCTAGCCATTCGTCTGTTAACTCTACACCTAGAAATCATCCCACTAAAATAATCCTAAACACTGGGGTGCCTGTGTGACTCAGTCGGGTAAGTATCCAATTCTTGATTTCAGCTCAGGTCATGAGCTCAGGGTTGTGAGATCAAGCCATGTGTCAGCTGCATGCTGAGCATGAAACTTAAGATTCTCTCTCTCCCTCACTGTCCCTCTGCCCCTCCGCCTGCTGCTTCTCTCTCTCAAAATAATAATAATAATCTTGAACACCAAAAAATCCTATTTAAAATAACGGAAAAAAATTGGAGGAAAAACTTAACTGTGATATCTCTACTAGATAGAACATTAACACGACCATGTAGAATCCTAATTCTCAAAAACATTGTAAAATGTGTAAGGACAGCAAATGAAAAATCAGAAACTGTATATTCAGTATAATAACTGCAAAAAAAAAAAGCAAGATCAATGAAATACACTGAATTTTAGGTAACAATGAGTGTTATGGGATAAGTAGGTTGATAAAAGGAATCTTTAAATTTTACAGTTTTTTTCATTTTCAAATTATGCGGGTTTTTTTTTTTTAAGATTTTATTTGCGGAGTGAGAGCGCGCACGCACATGCACACAAGCAGGGGGGAGTGGCAGAGGGAGAAACAGGCTCCCCACTGAGCAGGGAGCCCTATGCAATGCAAAGCTTGATCCCAGGACCCTAGGATCATGACCTGAGCCGAAGGCAGATGCTTAACTGACTGAGCCACTCAGGTGCCCCTGAAATTATGTTTAAAAATGAATTACTTTCATAGAAAAAAAGTATTTTAAAGATAAAAATACTAATATTGCATTTAAATTAAGCCTATTTTTCCTCAAGTGTGGTTAATTATAAACCAAGTAAAGGATCAAGTAATATTTAAACCACTAAGCTAGGGTATAGTCCTCAAAACACCAGTGGGACCCTTAATACACAACAGGTAACTCCTGAAATAGCCTTTCCTTTGTCCTTATTTAGTAAGGCTGACAGTGAATCCACAATCAGCTCCTTTCTATCCTGTAGCACAGTTAGCTATAGATAGTTATGTCTCTATTCTAGATTATTTTAAGTAACTTGAGCGCAGGAACCAGGTCTTATTAGAAACATTAAGAAAAAACCCTGATTTCCCATAGCACCTACCATGATGTTTTGTACAATGAGGCATTCAAAAGATATTTGTTTGACAAAACTATTTAAAATGCACTATTGCAGTGTTTTCCTGACAACCTGGAGAGTGAAAATGAAATTCACTGTCTAAAATTACATGCGGCAGTCTTAAATGGAGAATTACATCATGTTATGAGGTTTTCTGAAATTTAATAGAACTTCAAGTCTTACACCCACTCTTCCAAAGTCCAAAAATTAAATAAATTTGACTTCAGGAAAAACAGCACCATCAGTTTTAGACCCAATGTAGAAGTTTAAGCAGCAAATAAAAAAGATTTAAGCTTAAAAGGAGCTCCACCTAGAGTGGAATTTGTAGGTTAGAAAGACACCTCACTTGCCTCACCCTATTCAGGAATTTTCATTACAACGCCCAGGGCAAACAGACATGTAGACCTGTTCTACAACTAGAAGCTTCTCACTTCCTTTAATTTTGGACAGCCAACTGTATCTTCTTTATAAAATGGTTCACTTCCCAACTGACTCCTGTTTTTGCCCTGTAACCATAACCATTCAAATATCTGAGATGTCTATCACACCCACTTTCCTCCAGGTCCTTCACCAGCTGATGTAACACCTTCACAAGTCTGGACTTTCTCTAGTTCATCAGAAACCCTCACATAGACATCCTCCTCCTAACTGAGCACAGGACTGCAGATTGGAGCCAACGGCCGGTCAGCAGAACCATCATCCTATTACCCCTTACTTTGAACACTACTTCCACTTAACGCACCAGCTTTTGGAGTCGCCGCCAGGACTACTCTGAGTACACATAAAACTCTCAGTTACCTAACATCATTTGGAACTTAATTTTTTTAAAATGTGTTTACCATATAAAAATTGCCTTTTAATTTACAGTCCTATGAATTCTAACACATGTATTTCAACGTTAAAAAACAACTTAAGAAATTGCAATTATCCTTACTTGGCTTCGTCCTGTGTCAACCACTGGGCATATCTGAATCTGGGGTGGGCAGACACTATTCCATAATGCTGACCTTCCCAACCTCGGGCTGCTGACTTCAGGTATACAGGTACAGGTGTGTTACAGACATCACTGCAAGGGTCATGATATTTCATGGGCTAATCTTACCCAGTTTTAAAACAGCAGTTTCCCCTATAAACAATCTACTATTTTTTACATGCTACTGATGAATAAAAATGTATTTATAATCATCCCCAAATCCACAGTAGTTATATATCCCAACACAAGAGGTTAATTAGGAGGCTCCCCAAATTTATGTTAAAGGGATCACTGATGTAATAAAAGACCAATGGCATGGAAGTAACTGCAATAGTTCTACACGCAAAAATAAGGCCTTGGCTTTGTATTGTCCTTTTGTTCTGTGCTTCATGATTTGACACAAATAAAACGTGAAGCTCCCTAAGGGGCAAACCCTTTCTTGTACTCCCTTAGAATGCTGTTCCCCTTCCTCCATCTGGCCAAGAGCATCCCAGGATATACCTGCAACCACTGACTGTAAGCCCTCTCCTTCCTTCCCAGAAGACTAGAAGCTAAAGTTAATTCTTACCACAATGAGTTAATTCCTTTAATACCAAAAGTACTTGCAACAGATATATAGCTATAATTTTCTTTTTCTTCTCTAATGTTTGCTTTTGTTTTCGTGGTAACCACACGTATTCAGAGAGAATGGCTACTCAAAGGAAACATTCAGGGATTTTTTTGGGGGGGGGGTTCTTTTTTTTAGATTTAATTTTTTAAATTCAATTAATTAACATACAGTGTATTAGTTTCAGAGGCAGAGTTCAGTGATTCAGTAAATTCAATTAATTAACAGTGTATTATTAGTTTCAGAGGTAGAGTTCAATCACTTTGATCAGTGATTCGGTTGTATATAACACCCAGTGCTCATTATATCATATGCCCTCCTTAATGCCCATCACCCAGTTACCCTATCCCCCTAACCCCCAGGTCCTCTCCAGGAACCCCTCAGTTTGTTTTGTCTCCCTCTCTGATTTCATACTATTTTCCCTCCCTTCCCCTATGTTCCTGTTTTGTTTCTTTAATTCCACATGAGTGAAATCATATAATTGTCTTTCTCTGCTTGACTTATTTCGATAACATAATACCCTCTAGTTCCATCCACATCATTGCAAATGGCAAGATTTTTTGATGGCTAACATTCCATTGTGTACATATACATCGTCTATATCCATTCACCTGTCGATGCACATCTGGACTCTTTCCATAGTTTGGCTATTGTGGACACTGCTGTTAACTAAAGAGATAAAGCATCTGTACTCTGAAAACTATAGAACATTCATGAAAGAAACTGAGAAAGACACAAAGAAATGGGAAAATGTTCTATGCTCATGGATTGGCAGAACAAATATTGTTAAAATGTCTATGTTACCCAGAGCAATCTATACATTCATTGCAATCCCTATCAAAATACCATCAACAGTTTTCACAGAGCTGGAACAAATAATCCTAAAATTTGTATGCAACCAGGAAAGACCCCAAATAGCCAAAGGAATGTTAAAAAAGAAAACCGGGGGCACCTGGGTGGCTCAGTCCTTAAGCGTCTGCCTTCGGCTCAGGGCGTGATCCTGGTGTTCAGGGATCGAGCCCCACATCAGGCTGGGAGCCTGCTTCTTCCTCTCCCACTCCCCCTGCTTGTGTTCCCTCTCTCACTGGCTGTCTCTATCTCTGTCAAATGAATAAATAAAATCTTAAAAAAAAAAAAAAAACAGAAGCTGAAGGCATCACAATCCCAGACTTCAAGCTCTATTATAAAGCTTTAATCATCAAGACAGTATGGTAGTGGCACAAAAAGAGACACATAGATCAATGGAACAGAAGAGAAAACCCAGAAATGGACCCTCAACTCTATGGTCAACTTATCTTTGACAAAGCAGGAAAGGATATCCAATGGAAAAAAAGACACCCTCTTCAGCAAAAGGTGTTGGGAAAACTGGACAGCCACATGGAGAATGAAACTGGACCATTTTCTTACACCATACACAAAAATAAACTGAAAATGGATGAAAGACCTAAATGTGAGACAGGAATCTATCAAAATCCTAGAGGAGAACACAGGCAGCAACCTCTTTGAGCTTGGCTGCAGCAACTTCTTACTAGACGTGTCTCCAAAGGCAAGGGAAACAAAAGCAAAAATGAACTATTCGGACTTCATCAAGATAAAAAGCTTTTGCACAGCAAAGGCAACAGTTGACAAAACCAAAAGGCAACCGACAGAATGGGAGATGATTTTTGCAAATGTTTTATCAGCTAAGGGGCTAGTACCCAAAATCTATAAAGAACTTACCAAACTCAACACCCAAGGAAACATTGTTTTAAAGTTATGGAACTCAACAGTTGAGCAGAACGTGAGTTTTTAAGTGGGTCAGACCCAAATCTGAGCAGAGCCTCATCTTCCTCATTTAGCTCTGCTATCTCAGGCAAAATCACTTCATCTTTCTTGGATTCAGTTTCTGTAAAATGTAGCCAATCTTAGTAACTTCCTCATAACTCTTAACTGTGATGATTAAATTGAAGAATGTATGTAAACTACTTAGCACAGTGACTGGTGCTTACTAAATTCTTCAGAGGCAGCCATTATTTTAAACCTTACTTTTTATACCACAGAGAATTTCTGCCATTCATGTGTAACTACTTTGCACACTGAAATAACTGAGGATTAAAGTATTATTTCCTTTATTTATCCAGATAATTAAGGGAGACCGGAGCAGGTGAAATAACTTGCCAAACCCCCCAGGGGGAGTGCCCTTACACAGCTGAGCTGAAAATCCAGGTTCGATTCCTAGGCCATGCCACTTCCCATTCAATACCCCGAGGGTTCAACAAGGAAACTAGAAGCTTCTCGTACTCCAGAGGCCAATAGGGCCAGTGTATTTATAGCAGGGACCGAAGTGCCAAGAAATGCGATTGGCACACGGCCGACACGCTACAAACACATGCAAAGTGAACCAGTGCGGGTTTACCCGTACCTAGCCAAAGCCGTGGTGCGTCTACCTTTCCTACAGAAGGCAGCAAATATCGGGAAAATCTATTAAGAGTTAGTGTTGTTTGCACCGCAGCTTTGAGTTAAAAGCACTGACTCTACAAACTAGATTCTTTCAGAGACAAGAGCAAAGAGCTCCTCCACCGGGATGCCAGCGGACGTTCACATTTTGGAGAATCATGCCTGGAAGTACTATTTTCCAAACCTAGTACAAGGCCCCCGTCTACCCAGGGGCTCAATTCTCACTTCTCGTGCCCCTCCCCCACCACAACCTTCAACCCTAGACCTGCCCTTCCCAGCCAAGGCTCCAAGGGCTCCTCCACCCTTCCATCCTCTCTCCACTTCCAGGCCCCTGGTGCCCGCTCAACGCCCGACCTCAACGCCCGACCTCAACGTCCAGCGCCCAACGTCCGGCCCCCAACGACCGAAGCCCTGCAGCCCTCACGCAGTCCCTTTCGCTCCCCCCACGCGCCTGGGAACCCTGACCTGGTAAGAGGCAAAAGGGCCGCTGACCCCGACCCGTCTCTGAAGGCTGGCCGTGGTGGCGTCTGCCCGTGCCGGCAGCCTCGCCACCCAGATGCGCTCCCTGCGCTCACCTCACCTCCAATGGCCAGCGCAGCGCCTGCGCAGTCTGCGCCCACGTGCGCCCTGCGACGCCCACACGCTCTCCGCGTGATGGGGAATCTGCGCTGTGCCCCGGGGGGTGGGAGTGGGCGTGGGGGGAGTCGCTGTTCTCCGGCTTTCCTTGCTGGCAAAGTTCCTTTGCTCAGACAACATAGCTCTTCCAGCTGAGTCTAGAAATGTGGCCCTGTGAATCGGAGGGCGAGTTTCGAGCACAAAGACGCAGACCCTGTCTCCCTAATGGTCACTTAGATCGCATTAACCAATGAAAGTCGTGCAAGATTTTTCAAATTAGCCCGCTACCACGGCCTGGAAAGTAAAAACAGGTGATCGCTTTTTCCCTAACTAAGCGCACCTGTTTATATGTTGCTGCCGCTCAAATATTTGTAAAACCTTTCAAACAAATTCAGGAGAAAAATGGTACCCCCATGTATTTATCGCCTAGTTCCAACATTGTCAATTCACGGCCAGTCTTGTCTGTATCCGTTCCCCACACACACTTCTCCCGTTGCTTGGAAGCAAATTCTGACTTGTACCTTTTTTCTTTGTAAAAGATTCTTTTAGAGCAGTTTTAGATAAAAACTGAGAATAAATTGAGAAGAGAGTACAGTTTCCCACATTAACCACACCCAATTTCCCCTATTATTCATATTACATTAGTAGGATGCATTAACTACAATTAAGGAACCAATATTGGTACATTATTACTAAAGTCCAGAGTTTATTTAGAATTCCATAGTTCTTACCTATTGTCCATTCTCTAAGCCAGAATTCCATTCAGCATACCACATTATTACATTTAGTTTTCAGGTCTTCTTAGGCTTTTCTTGGCTGTGGTAGTTTTTCAGACTTTCCCTGTTTTGATGATCTTGATAGCTTCCAGGAGTACTGGTCAGGCATTTTGTAAACTGCCCCACTGTTGGAGTTTGATGTTTTTCTCATAAGACTGGAGTTAAGGATTTTTGGAAGGAAGGCTATACAGGTAAAGTGCCATTTGTATAGCACCATATCAAGCGTACAGTCTGTGAACATGATTCATGATGGCTGATGGTTTCCACCTGTAGGGAGCAAGATGGTGTCACTCATGTCAAGTAGTGACATAATCAGAAAAGTAGCCAAGGATATTCCAGGTAAGACCAGATATCACCAAAACCAGTATAGACTGGGAGTACTAAGGACTAATAACCCGTAAGACCTGGAAGAACTACGAGCTGATAATCACTAGATTCAAAAGAGGCCTGCAAAGGTGCAAGAATGATTAAACTCCTGTAAAAAGGGAGGATTTCTGCAGCAAACTGCCAGACTCTCTAGACACTGACCCTTCCTTATCTGACCAATTAAAAGGCAACTGCGGTGGAAGGCTGTGCCTGATTGATCTCTGAACATAATAGAGATCCTCCACTTTTGAACATATTAAGCAGTAAGTACCTAGAGCTAGCCTAGACCTGACCAAGTCCTCATCTTAACTGTGCTCACAGACTGACTTGGTTTGATTAAGTTCTTACTCTTATTGTATTTTGTTTGTTGCATAACTTTGTATTGTACTTGGTGTGAGGTGTATGAAGCCAAGTTAAATGCATAATGAAATGTCATTGAGTTTAGAAACCCGAACCTGCTTTCAGTTGTATTAACCTTACTTTATGATTGAATAAAGCTGACGTTGTGGAAAGACAACTCTTGTACACACCTTTATAGCATGCTGGAGACACTACCACCTGACTAGTGTTCTTCAGGTTTCTAAAGTTACTCTTGTTTTCCCTCCCTTTGTATATTATACACTTTGGAAGAAAGTTATTATACACAGTCTACACAGCTAAGAAAGAGAAGTTATGCTCCCCCTCCTTAAGGGCCACATACTGAAATAATTTCAAATTTTTTTGCATGGGAGATTTGTCTCTTCTCCATTTATTAATATATTTGATCATATATACTGTATATTATTAGTATGAGCTCATGTTTATTTTATACTTTGGGTTATAATCCAGCACTAACTTATTTCCTTGCTCAAATTTTTACGACTTTGGCCATTGGGAGCTCTTTGAGTTGGCTCTTGTTATCCTTTGACATATTCCCATCAATGTGGGGTTGTTTTTATTTTTATTTATTTGGGGATTTTTGATCACTTTTACTTTCTGGGACATTGTATCTTGTTTTCTGTACATATTTATGTATCTTTAAAAGATAATAACTTACTTTTTTTTAAAGGTTTTTAAAATTTATTTGAAAGAGAGAAAGTGAGAGACAGAGCATGAGTGTGGGGAGGAGCAGAGGGAGAGGGAGAAGCAGACTCCCCACCACAGGGATCCTGACGGTGGGGCGGGGCGGGGGGGGACTTGATCCTGGGACTCTGGAATCATGACCTGAGCCAAAGGCAGTCGCTTAACCGACAGAGCCACCCCAGGCACCCCAAAAGATAATAACTTTTAAAAGCAGCACCAAAACTTAACCATTAACAATTGAACAATTTCTTAACACTTTCTTAATACCATAAAATTAGTATTTAAAATATCCAGAAAGTCTCAAATGATCTTTAATAATTGGTATGTTCAAATTGGCGTCCAGGCAAGATCCTATATTTGTATTCAGTGATGTACTTTAAAAAGAGATTTCCTTTTAATCCTTTTCTTGCTATTTATATATTGAAGTAATAGCAGTTTTTCTTAAGTTCAATTTTGAGCGTTATCTCCTCTGGCAAGAATACTCACAGGTGGTACTGTGTTCCTCTATAGCGTCACATCAGAAGACACTTAATATCTAGTTGTTTCTCTTTGGAGGATATTAAAATTGATCTAGCAGGTTCCAGTGTTGTCAGCCCCATCCATCCACTATAAAGTTTTCCACTGGCTTTTTGTCTAATGATTCTAGACTCACTGATGATTGTTACCTAGATCCATTATTTCATTAAGGTTTACAAAATGCTAATAATCTATTTCCTGTATTTATTATCTGGAATTCTATAAAGAACTTTCCTACACTGATTATTTGATTGAAATTCAGTTGTAACAGGAAAGTTAGGATGCTTGATTCTTTTATCAGTTTTCAGACTGTGATGATTCTTTGGCATCTTCCTAAGGTGACCAGTAATGTTTTAAAAAATCAACACACATTAATTTTTGACGTAGTCGAAGAGTCTCAAATGCTGTTGTTATTATTTTTTAATGCTAAATTTTCCTTTGAACAGTGGGCACACTTTTGAATTGGCTCCTGAGTCTTTGACACAACTCTTATTATTTTTCTTCTTTGCTTTCTTATACATATATCTCAGACTTTCTTGCACCTTTCCTGCTCAGACTTAGAATCAGTCCTCGATTTCCAAGGGGAGCCCGAGTGACTCTTTGTGGGAAATTATATTTAGAAATGATGGAGAATAGGGTTGTGCATTCTGCTGATCATTATTCCAGGCCTTTTCAGTGGACAGACTTTTAATGAAGAAAAAAAAAAAAACCCATGACTTCATACTGATATTTCTAAATTCAAATTTAGGATTACAGAATTTTTACTTAATTTCTTTGGTTTTGTATTTCCTTTCTCCAACAATGAAAATCTTAGCATCCAGAAGCATAATTATATGCTTTAAACTAATACATATATTTCAGAAATAACACTATGAAGGTTATTACTAACAATATGAGCTGTGAAAAGGGCTTACATTTTTCCCCCTTGGAAAAATATATCTCACTAGGAATGTTTGGTGGATTGACTGTTTTAAAGTCAATTTATTTCTTCACAGTCAAAAACACTTTAACTGCAAAGTTAAACTGCAGTATTTTCATTTAAGGAGGGAGGTACCATTTCCTGTTGAAAAGGAAAGAGGTAAAATGGGCAGAAGATATGAACAGACACTTTTCCAATGATGACATACAAATGGCTAACAGACACATGAAAAAATGTTCAAAATCATTAGCCATCAGGGAAATTCAAATCAAAACCACACTGAGATACCACCTTACGCCAGTTAGAATGGCAAAAATTGACAAGGCAAGAAACAATTGCTGGAGAGGATGTGGAGAAAGGGGATCCCTCCTACATTGTTGGTGGGAATGCAAGTTGGTACAGCCACTCTGGAAAACAGTGTGGAGGTCCCTTAAAAAGTTAAAAATTGAGCTACCCTATGACCCAGCCATTGCACTACTGGGTATCTACCCCAAAGATACAGATGTAGTGAAGAGAAGGGCCATATGCACCCCAATGTTCATAGCAGCATTGTCCACAATAGCTAAATCGTGGAAGGAACCGAGATGCCCTTCAACAGATGACTGGATTAAGAAGATGTGGTCCATATATACAATAGGAATATTACTCAGCTATCAGAAAGAATGAGTTCTCAACATTTGCTGCAACATGGATGGCACTGGAGGAGATAATGCTAGGTGAAATAAGTCAAGCAGAGAAAGACAATTATCATATGATTTCTCTCATCTATGAAACATAAGAACTAGGAAGATCGGTAGGAGAAGAAAGGGATAAAGAAAGGGGGGTGATCAGAAGGGGGAATGAAGCATGGGGGACTATGGACTCTGAGAAACAGACTGAGGGCTTCAGAGGGGAGGGGGGTGGGGGAATGGGATAGGCTGGTGATGGGTAGTAAGGAGGGCATGTACTGCATGGTGCACTGGGTGTTATACGCAACTAATGAATCATTGAACTTTACATCAGAAAGCAGGAATGTACTGTATGGTGACTAACATAATATAATAAAAAAATTAAAAAAATAAAAAATTAAAAAAAAAAACAAATCCAGCAAAAAAAAAAAAAGAGAAAGAAAGAAAGAAAAAAGGAAAGGAAAGAGGAACAAAGTGACATAGTGTTGATTTTTTTTAGTGATTTCCCCCCCCCACCAGTTAGTATTGAAGAAGCTTAACAGAACAGAAACGGGCTTTGCTTTACAAACTCTCACGTTGACAACTTGTCAGGATTAACTTTCACTCATGAGTCGTGAGTAGGAAGTACTAAACCAAAGAATATCACTGGACAGCATAGATTTGTCAAACCGTCGCAGATTGAAACTGTTCCCCTTACTGATCTGGACCCGATGAGGCAACTGTATTCAATACACTTTTCCCTCCAATACACGTTTTGTTGCCAATTATTGAGCAGCTCCTGCAAGTCAGTCCCCACACTGCGATCGGGGACACCCAGCTGGGAGAGGACGCTTCCCGCGCTGAAGGCGCTCACAGCCTGGTGCCAGCGAAGAACGCAGGGGCAGTTTATTATTAAACAATGGCAGTGGGTGCCAGGTTCAAGATACGAACGCGGTGTTATGGAAACCCCCAGAATCTCTCCCAGGGATGAATTGTCAGACGGACAGGTAGGCTCCTCCTGCTAATTCCGCCTAGGTCAGGTGCAAGGTTTGCGCATCAGAGCCGGGAAGTCACAATTTCGAATTCTTTTATGGCTTTATGCCCCTGACTAATATGAGAAGGGTCAAAGGGTGAGGTGGGTTTATATCCAATGAGAACGTCTTACAGAAAGAAAGAACAGGCTTGGGGCGGGAGTGGCGTGAGAGACAGGACAGGACGAGCAGGATTGCTGGCTAGCCGAGTCAGTCGGGGCGTGGCGTGGGTGCCCAGAGAGTCTGAGCTCGGGGCTGGGCGCTCTGGGTACAGGAGGCGGTGCGGCCCCGGTCCCGCCCACTGCAGACAGGTTACACTGGCCCCCCTAGGGGCGCTCCGTCACACCACCCGCGCCTCGCTGATTGGCTCCTCCAGGGAGCCCCGCCCCCTCAGCTGTAGCTGGGCCGGCTTCAGCGTCGCCGCCATCTTTGTTGATGTGTCAGCTCCGCGGGGGGTTGGGGAAGCCTAGGCAGAGGGAGTGCGGTGTCGGCCTTGTCCCTGGTTTCTGTTCCCCGCCCCCTCCACACACCTCCTGGTCTTCCGGACCCCGCTATGGAGAAGTTAGGCCCTGAGCCGGAGCTTCAGCGGCCTCGTTAGGGGTGCGGCCTGAGACTCGGAGAAGTGGGGTGAGTGCTTGACCGGCGCCGCGAGCCGACCGGAGTCGCGTTGGCAGCGCGGAGGGACTGCCCGCCTCCCCCGCCGTTCTGCAGGTCCTGGGTTGGCTCTTCGCCTGGCCTCTCGCGGACAGTGGAGGCAGGCAAGCGCTGGGGGACGGAGTTAGGAAGCCTTCCTCTCCCTGCCTTGTTCCCTGGGTCCCGGGCCGACAGGAGAGAAGGCGGCGGAGAGGTCGGCGGGGGTCGGGGGCCGTGCCTCCGGAGCGGCGCTTGGAGAGCCGCCTAATTTGGGCCAGTTGCCTGGTCTCCCAGTGCGAACTGCTGCTAAGCCCCACCTGCTCGGCGATTTTTCAGACTCAATCGCCTATTTCTCTTTCCGTCTTCAAGTTGAGTGTGTGTGTGTGTTTTATGTTTACTGTTGTGGAGACTTTTTACCGTCTTATAAACTCTTTCGTTACTGTGATTTTAAGTAACTTAAAGACAGTTCTTTGGGATTTTGGTTATGAGAGATACTGTTACTGGTTTTTATGTTGCCTTTCTTCCAAGGACATTAGGCATTAAACCTTGACTGATAAGGATAAATCAAATTTCTGTCGAACTTGTAACATGGGAAAGCCTCTTTTACATGTCCCCTAGCAGCAAGCCTGGGGATAGCGCAGGTGTTATTACTGCTTAGCTGTTAGCAATTTAACAACTGTAGCTAATACTCATATCTTGGTTTTGTTTAGTGTAAAGAGGCCTGGATTTGGAGTCGGAGCATCTGGATTAGAATCTGCCTCTTTCACTTGATAGTTTTGTTATCTGTAGGGATTAGTATAGTAAAAATAATGGTGTACGGTGCCAGGCATTTGGCAGTTTTCTCCGTATGTGTGTTTGTGATGTTCCTTGATGCCTAGAGTTTTTACTTCTTGCTAAATGATAGGCTGGAAGCTTTTGTAAGAAAAGTGTGCAGTAAATCAGTGGAACAGTATTTCAAAAGGTGTGCTGTTAGTCATTAAAAAAAACATTGTGTAGGTATGCTAATTGTGGGTGTAGCCTTCCTAACTACAAACTACACCTTCATATTTGCCGAGTTGATCTTGTGGGAAAGATTAAGGTTCAAGAGACATTGACAGTGAAACTGAACTATCTCCTTGTGTATAAAGTCTCTTCTCTGTACAGCTACTTTTCAACTTTTGTTTATCGTTACAAAAATAGAAAAGTGATTGGCCTCGTTCTTTTTTTTCTTTTCGGTTTTTTTCATTTTATTTAAAATTCTGCAAAGGTAGTGAGTAATTCACAAATCTTACAAAGAATTAAAACTCCTTTTTGTATTGTAGTAGGCAAACATATAAATACTGAAGAATCTACCTGGAAATGCCTGGCTTGTGTGTGTTTGTGTTTTTCCCTGGAAATGCATGGATTGTGTTTATGTTGATGTTATTAATTTTTGAAACCTTGTCAAATTCGGAATACCAGCATATAAACCTAGAGATTTCTTTTAACAGTGAAGGTTCCAGAGAGTGTCCTTGGTATTTCAGAGTCTTATTGCTAACATGATAGGAGTGGTATAGCACAGTAACTATTCTGTGACCTTTTGGTTCCTTCACCCGTAAATGCAAGAGTTGTCCTTTAGTGCTATTCAATGACAGCATAGCTGATGGCAATTGCTTACTATATTCAGTTTAAAGACGTCTATTTACAGCTTCATGCTGATATCAGCAAGTGAAGGTAAAACAGTACAGAATACTCTTTTTTTTTTTTTTAAGGTTTTATTTATTTGAGAGAGAGCATGAGACAGAGCCTGTGTGAGAGAAGGCACAAGCAGCAAGGGGGTGGGGGGGGAGAGAGAGAGAAGCAGGCTCCAGGCCAAGCAGGGAGCCCAGTAGCAGGACTCAATCCCAGGACTCTGGGATCATGACCTGAGCTGAAGGCAGAGGCTCAACTGACTGAGCCACCCAGGCGCCCAGTACAGAATACTCTTAATGAAGAGATAATAGGTCAAAGGAGCCTCCTTTAGAAATTTAGAAAAATAGTCTTTCCCTTTGAAGAATAACTAGTAATCTTTATTAGTTTTCCAAATGCATATAACAATTTCATGTTAAAGTAAGAATCCTTGACCTCAAGTTCTGTGGGTTTTTTTTTTTTCTTTCTTTCAATAAAATTTAGGTTTTTCTTTTATCCCTTGTTTCTGGCTTTAAATAATAAAGCTGAGGGTCACCTAGGTGGCTAAGTCAGTTAAGCCTCTGATTTATGGTCAGGACATGATCTCAGGATCCTGAGATTGAGGCAGTCTGGGGCTCCCTACTCAGCAGGGAGTCTGCTTCTCCCTCTTTCTCTCCCCTTCCCCCTCCCCCAGCTGTGTTCATGCTCTCATCTGTCTCTCTCAAATAAATAAATAAAATCTTAAAACAATAATAAAGCTGATTCTTGAATTTCTCATAAACATTCACTGGGCTTAGGGTATTGCAAATGTTTAGTATTTCAGGGCAACGGTGGGAGTATAGATCATTTAAATTTACAAATAACCCTGTGATCTTAATATTTTTGCAGACTTCTTGAACTTTACTTTTTAGCTACTAAGATTTAAAAAAATCTATTTGGACTAAGTAAACAAAAGGAAAAGCATTGGCATGAAGGGGCAATAGACACAAAGTCAAAATTAAACCCACCAAAGAAAGTATTGATTGGATTGTGAGTATATTTGTCATTAAGACACATGAGCTGATAGTCTGCTGTAGGGATGATTACATAGTAAGTACTAATGAATAATGCTTTTGGTAAACTGTATCGTACCATATTAACTGAACGCAGGCCAAAGGTGGTTTCAAAATTTAAACATTAACCAGAACCCCTTAATAGAAGGCAGGCTTACAACTTACCTTTAATTTTTTTTATTAGTCTTCCTTTTTGAAAAGGGAACTATAGGTCAGTCTTTTCATTTTCTTTTAATTTTTAGATTTGGGAAAATATTAGCCAAAAATACTTTGTATTTCCTGAGACTCATTAATAATTTTTTATAGTGAGTGCTCCACAGATAGCTTCAAAATAAGATTTCTGTATTAATAACTTTTTGCTTTAAAACTTATTAAGAGTTAGAAAATTGCACTAAGAGTAAACTGATAATATGACATCTGACTTGATAATGTGATAGATGGTATGGTCGCTAACCTCTTTTTCTTGGAATCCTGATCGACTATAATTTCTCTTTTTCCTGTTATCCTGTCGCAGGATTTGGTACTGTTTGGGGGGACTTCTGCTGCATCTGTTGCCTTTAGTCTTTTTTTTTTTAGGGTTGGTTGATTGATTATTTAGGAGACAGAGAGCATTGAGTGAGAAGCTAGCGAGCACAGGAACGTGAGGCGGTCGGGCAGAGAATATCAAGCCGACTCCAGCACTGAGCGTGGAGCCCTACTCAGGGCTTTGATCTTCTGTCCCTGAGACTACAGCCTGAGCTGAAACCAAGAGCCACTCAACTGACTGCACCACCCAGGGACCCCCTGAGTCTGTCTTTCCAACATCTTTTTTTGTAATATAATGCACATAACTGTAAAATTTACTCTGCCCTGAGTCTTAGGTACAAAGCTAAACAAATTCCCACAGGGGTAATTGAGCTTGGCTTCATACTCTTTAAAACTGGTAGAATAAAGGAAACTTTTAAAATCTAGTGATAGGTTTCACGTAAAGGAGACTCATTAAAGTTAAATTTTACCTGCAAACATAATTAGATGTGAGTACTAGATAAAATATTTCTCTCTTTGGATAGAACTCAGAGTTCTTTGAAATAGCTGGCTTAGTTTTTAGTCTTTTTTTTCCTTAGTTTTTAATCTGATTTGCATAAATTCACCTGTGAACTTCAGTGTCTGATTATTTTCATCATGTGACACAAGGTTTTCATGTTTCTCACACAGGTTCCTTTCTGTTCTGTTAGTTTATTCTGCGTTTAAAAACTTCATCCAGGGATGTGTTTGTATTTTAAAGGTAACGTCCATCAAAAATTACTGATTTGGGATCAGATTATGTTGGACTGTGGATACATTTTTGATGTAATATGTTGCTTCTGATTTTAATTGCCATATCAGAACCTTGTTAGAACTGGTCAGATAAATTATTCTTTTGTTCATGGTGGTTTTAAAGTGTATTTGGGGAATTTGTGAAAAACCTTTAAATGTACTTGGCCTAGGAAGGACAGTAAACCATTATAGTGAAGAATGGGAGTGCTCTCACAGTCTCTACTTGCTTATCTTAGTGGACATGATTTTTAAGAAATATATAGGTGGTGTTTGAGGTTCATATGGTATAGTTTGTAATTTAAAAATTTGTTGTTTGTTGTAAATAATATTTATGCTGAACTGAGCCAGATTTTTCTGTTGTATTTAAAACATTTATGCGTATCTTATATAGCTTCTGAGGGAACACTGACAGATGTTCATATTAAAATGCTGTAAACATGAAGAGTAAAAGATGAGCTGCTTTTTTTTTTTTTAAACATGTAGCTTTTATATATATTGGTCCACTATACCCGACTGGAAACTCCCTAACTTATGCGTGTTTTCTCCACTGCCATGTTCCCAACACATTGAACAGTGCCTGCACATTATACATGCTCAGTACATGTTGGTCAATGAATTAACAGTTCGGAAATGTATTTGTGATTTGTTACTTTTGTATGAGGCTTGTTTGTTTGGTAACCTGTTGCCAAATATCTGTGGATTGGATTCATTTGTATCTGCAGTTTATTGAGTAAGCTTAAGTTTTTTATTGTTTATACTGCTAATTACTAAGAAGACAAGTAATAGTACTAAAACGTGTTTTTATTTGTAAGGCTCTTAATATGGAAATAATTTTATAGAAATGTGAGTTCTTGCATTAAGAAATAAAACAGAGGTGGGTAATGGTTGGCTTTAAGGCAAATAAAAAATGTTTCTTGACCAGTTGCCTACAGCTGATGAGCTCCAGTAAGAGCGAAACCAATTCTCACTTCACTGAAACAGTATTGAAGTGTGAATTGGTCCTGTAGTACTGTGTCAGAAACAACTGAAAAAGTGCTTAAACTGAGAGGAATTTTGTGACTGTTTAGTTTTAAATATAGTATTTTCCCCTAATGAGTAAGAGTTGCTAAAAAGTCAAATAACCTGTGTTATTTTTTTTACCTCAGTAAAGGAATAGATATTGTAATCTATATAATCACTGTATATGTGAGCATGGATTTGATTTGTACAAGCACTTTTTATTTAAAACAATCTTGTAAACAGATGTCTAGTTTTACACCCTCTCCCTTTAAACTACTTTTAGGCTACTGGATCCTCAGTAATTTTGATGACAACTACCCCTGTCCCCCAAAGAAAAAAACTTGGACACAACCAGACTGGCCTACATCTATATGGCCAACTGGAGGCCCACAAGAGGACTCAGCTGACTCCCCCCCCCCTAATTACCTGGTTAATTGTGGATATAATCAAGCTCATTGTGGTGCCCCTCCCCCCACCAATCTTTTACAGTTACTTAATCTTTGGTGATGGTTTTGTTGCATATATATACACATAGATTTTCTTTAACCCATCTCCTTTTCCTTTTGTGTCCGATTAGTATTCATTTAAGCATCAGAAAACTCAGTTTGCAAGCTAAGTGGTTACCAGATGACCATTTATGTGAAGACTTTTTCAAAGGTCAGGGGCATATACTGATCAACAGTATAGAAAGTACTTGTCTTTTGAGGTTAAACTCAGCTTTTTTTAATTTACAGAAGGATAATATGTAAAAACATTCTAAGCTGAGGTAAACTTAAAACAGGCTTATTTTCATTTTTCTTTTTAAAATTTTTGTGTTTTGTTAATCATAGTATTTTACATTACTTTAGATTTTTCAAAATATTCACCAAATATTTTACCTTGATTACTGAGAGTTTTGGGTATGCCCCCCCTTAAATTATTGTTTTTGTTTTTCTTAACCTAGACAAATATCCAGCAGAATGAGACAAACTTTTATTATTCTGCACATTAAAAGTCTCAGATCATTTTATAAACCTAGTGGACCCCACCCTCATTGAGAACTGAACAGCTTTAATATTTGCAAGAATGAATGCAAATGTAGAGAATATATTTGTTGATTTATTATTATTGCTGGAGATTTAAGAGGTTTCTTTTCAGTTCAGAGTGATGTTCCTCCTTTCCAGTACAAAGATCATTTTAAAAACTGAAGACTGTTCAGAAGTGTCACAAGGAAGGCTGTGACTGTGTGCTTAATGAGTGTAGTGTTTTTGTACTTACAATGAGAGAAAATTTGGAGGAAGATGAAGCGTAAAAATTGGACCTTTAAATATAATTAGGCTCCGGAAAGACTGAAGAGAAGGACATTCTAGATGGGAACAAAGCCATGGAAATGTTAATGTGCAGATTGGAGGAATCTTGAGTAGACTGGTCAGGGACTACTGGTCCATTATAGTGAAGTCCTAGGATTTTAGGAATGTATTGAGAGAGAAGACTGGGAAAGTAGTATGACTGGTTTACTGAGGAATTGCAGCTCTGAGTGTAAACATAAAATGGTTTTAGTTTTTCCTCGTTGGGTCTCTCATCTTACTGTGTAAAACACCCCCATCCTTTACACTTCCCTCTGAAGTACAGTCCCCTGATAATGTACTACTTTGATGTCATATCTTTCTGCCACTTTTGATCTCTAGGGGAAAATTTATTCCAGAAATTAAGACAGGTTTCAGTCATTTTAAAAAAACAAGCAACAAAAAACATTAATCACAAACTCCTTGTTCTACCTAAAGAAAGGCTGAAGGTGTTAGTTCCCAGCTGCTTGGATTAAAGAAGAAGTAATTTGACTCTAAAATATGTCCCTTCTTTTTTTCTCTAGCTAGCCCTTTTGGAGTTGGGAGAAGAAGACCAGCCAGTGGAAGCAGAATTCTTATTACAGGAACCTCTAAAGAGGGAAGAGATAGCCCTGGCCTCAGTCTGATTCGTCTGATTGCATTTGGTGGTGGTCTCTGTGGAGGTAGTGTGTGGATTTTTTAGGGGCAAGGTTGTACCTCCCTGATCCCTTCTGCCATTGAGGGCCAGCCCACTTCACAGGGCAGCTCCTGCTCCCCCTTGGCAGAGCCATTGTACATACTTCAACCCCTTCTCTGAATTGGGTGACACTTGACCTAGTGCTGTCTCAAGTCACTTGCCCATGTCAGGGAGTCACTTGCCCATGTCAGGGAGTAAGATTGAGAAACCAACATTTCAAGTGTTACAGGTATGAGGTGATTACACCTGGATTGGGTTACAGGTAGGGGACCGTGGCATTAGAAAAGAGGGTATAACTTGAGGCATGAAATTGGTAAAACAATATGAGGGCAAAGGAAACGAAGGCGTCATGACTAAGAAAAATGATACCTTCGGGGTGCTTGGGTGGCTCAGTCAGTTAAGCGTCTGCCTTCGGCTGAGGTCGTGATCCTAGGATCCTGGGATCAGCCCCACATTGGGCTCTCTGCTCAGCAGGAAGCCTGCTTCTCCTTCTCCCTCTGTGTACCACTCTGCCTAGTTGTGTTCTCTGTCAAGTAAATAAAATCTTTTTTAAAAAAATGGTACCATTGACAGAAACAGGATTAACTGGGAGTGCTCAATTATAGGAGATACAATTTTGATTTGGGATTTATGCCATTTTGAGTTTGAGGTTATCGTGGAACATCCATTCAACATGTCTATATTCAGGTGAAGATTTTAATATGGACATAGAGTGAAGGCAAACAGGTAATTTGTTATCTGTAACTCAAGAACACAGGACTGAAAGTAACTTAATGTGGATATCATCTAGGAGTTCAAATTGTCAAAGTGGTTGAATTCTAGGAGGGAAAATAAAGTTGAAGACTGAATTGTGGAGAATATGAAAGCTGGATAAAAGGATAATTCTTGACAATTAGTGCTTTCCTCTTGACAAAGCATGGCACACATTCTCTAATGATAAATTTTCTTTTTGCTTGATGCTGGAGAGTCATAATCCCTTTATATATTCTCATTTAAATAGATTCTTTGTTATCTATTTTGGTCAGTTGCTATAACATTGGTTATGATGTTTAAAACCATTCATTTTTAGATTTCTAAATTAAGATTACAAATTCAGCAGCAACACATTAACAAGTTATATCTTAAAGTGACTTACTTTAGAGAGAACTATATAGGCTAATACTTGTATTTGAGAATTAGTTTACTTTGTCCTAGATTTTGGAATACACCATGCTGATGAAGCCTTTTATTAACTCACCGCACTAATTCGTATCGTCTAAACCGATCCTTTAATACTAGTAGGGGCTTTGTCTTGTATATAGCATATCATATGCAGCAAGATAATGACAATTTGTTTGTTTGGAAATATGTTATACAGATAAGAAATTTGTAGTATTAAGGCCAGTGTCTAAACTAGTTGATGCCCCAAAGGAAGAGAAAGCAGAGGAGGAAGTCTATATACTTCCTTTCTTAGAATTATTCTTCCCCATTTTCTGCATTTCTAGAATAATGTTCCTCAAATACTAGTTTTATCCTATCACTTCTGTACTTTAATTCAATACTGGAGAATCTACTTATGTGCCAGCAACTATAGTATGATAAAGTACATAAGTCTATCATGATTTATTGTCCTAAAATTCACTTCTGCATGTCATTTTGAGGATTCTACCTGACAGTCTTTTACCCTTTTTCACCCCCCGCCCAGGACTTCCATTACAGACTGATGAAAACATGTATCCTTCTGTTATTCGAAAATTGTATATTTGTTTTGTTTTCCATAAGTACACCCTCCATCTGAAATTATTTAGTTTCTCAAAACTCTGACTTGCCCCCTTTTTTATCCAACTTTATATAACACTGATAACTCATCTACCCTATATGTACTTTGTTGATGTGTGATGAAAGAAGTTGACAATTTTTTTTCATCAAGATTGCTGGAATATTTTTTTTAATGATTTTTTATTATGTTAGTCACCATACAGTACATCCAATATTTTGTATTTATCTATCTTAGGATAATTTTTGAAGTTGACTGATTTTCAGAAAATAGCTAAAATACTAACCATCATAAACAGCATAAAAATGTATTCCAGTTGTTGAATTAGTTTTGTCAGTGTTTCCTTTATGACCTGGGCAGTGCATATGGGCTCCATTTGAGTTGCACTGAACATTGTTTATTCTTGATGAGATAGCATAGTGCTTCCTGGATTTTTGTCTGGATGAAAAACAAATTCCTGTCAGGGATCTTTAACACCCACACTTCTTTTAGCTCAGCTCTAGGTGCCTGGGCTTTAGATAGTTGTCTTTTGTTATTTAATTTTCCTTCTCAGTAAATTTTTATCATCATTAAAGTATATCATTTTGTAATCTTTCTCTTCTAGTATTTCCCCTGCTGTCTTATTTCCCCAATATTTTCTTATAGATTCTTGAAATAGTTTTTTCCCCTCATGGAACTGAAGGAATTCTAAACAATTCAATTGAATTCTAACAATTTAAACTGTAGATATTTCATACCCTACATCTTATGGGGGTGATTAAGGAAGGCCAAACTGCAGCTGAAGTGAAGTTGTGTGAATGAATTAAAGGAGGAAAGAGCAAGACTTTGTAGCACCTTACCGATTGTGGCACACATTGATTGGCTGTCCTCTTCAGTTTGGGGTTTTTTCCTCCTCTCAAAGGAAGTCTTTTAAAAGAATTACTAGTGGTAAAATTTGTGGCCTTAGTTATTTCAGTTTGTGCAAATACATATGAGGTCTTGGTTTAAAAAACTTTTTAAAAATTTTTGATGTTTTGACTTTTTTAGATGTAAAACGAAGATCAGGAACACATTTGAAGAAATGCAGAGTGAAGTGGTGTCAATCAGCATGTCAGAGACAGAGCGCGTAGCTTCCATTTCTTCTGATAAAAATATTGGGAAAACCTTTGAATTAAAGGAAGACTCCTGCAGCTCGTTTTCTGTTGATGAAAGCAACAGCTTAGAAAATGAGACTAAACTGTCGTCATTAAACTTTGATAAAACTTCATGTCAGCCTAATGAACATAATCAAATTGAAACACAGGAAAATTGTATTCAGGATCCTGGTGGAGGTGAGGATTCTTGTGCTAAAACAGACATATGCCCAGAAAATTCTGAACAAGTAGCTAATTTTCCTGGTGGAGATTTTACAGAGCAAATTTCAAAAACAAATGAAACAGAACAGAGAGTAACACAAATATTGGCAGAATTAAGGTCATCTACATTTACAGAAGCAGCGAATCAAAAGACTTATTCAGAAAGTCCCTATGATACAGACTGCACCAAAAAACTTATTTCAAAAATAAAGAATGTTTCAGCGTCAGAGGATTTGTTGGAAGAAATAGAATCTGAGCTCTTATCTACAGAGTTTGTGGAAGAACACCGAGTACCAAATGGAATGAATAAAGGAGAACATGCATTAGTTATGTTTGAAAAGTGTGTGCAAGAGAAGTATTTACAGCAAGAGCACACCATAAAGAAGTAAGTTTTTATTTTTTAGGTTTTCTCCCCCTGCCGGGATTAAAGATTGAATTCTTGTCCATTCTTAATTGCACAATAGACATTCATGTTGTAGTTGATCAACAAATATGTATTTACTGAATAACTGAGCAAATGTAAAGTTCATCTAGTAATTTAATACATGCCTAAAGGAATAAATACTAATGTGAGTTCATTAAAGATCTAGAAATATTTATAAGGACAGCTCAAGTTTTTCAATTTCGAAAGAATGTAGAGCATAATATTGTCAAAACTATGAGAAATTCAAAAGAAAATGAGAAGTCATACAATTCAAAAAGATTTTCTTAAAATTCCCATTGTAAATTCATTGGTTTTAAAAATTAAAATTTAGGGAAGAGTTGGTTGGTTATCAGTAATTAAGAACATATTTTTTAGACTTCCCTTGGATTTTTGGAGCTAATTTCTATTCTAATGATAGTTTTATTTTATCCCTTCCTAATAGAATGATATCATCCTGTATTTTTATTCTAGATTTTTATATCTAAGTGTTGCAAATGTTTAGGTAGTCTTTTTTTTTTTTTAAGATTTTATTTATTTGAGAGAGAGAGAGAATGCACAAGCAGGGAGGAGAGGGAGAAACAGGTTCCCCGCTGAGCAGGGAGCAGATTCCAGGATCCAGGGCAGACATTTAACTGAGCCACCCAGGCACCCCTAAGTAGTTTTTTTATAACCTTTAAGAAAGGAAAATAAAACATGCTAACCTTCACTAAAATACAGACTGGTTCTTTTTTTTTAAATGATACTTTAAAAAAATTTTGGAATGGGAGGTGTGTATGTAGAGAAAGCGGAAGTGGAAGTCTATATACTACACGAGGGTGACAGAAAAAAATATGCCATAATCCAACTATTGCTAGATATGTAGCTGGCTTTTAATGATCTCCTTGCTTGTAGTGTTTACTCTCCTAGATTTTTTTTCTCACCTATTTCAATGCTTTTATTTCATTTATTTCTTTTTATAATCATATTTTTTTATTATATTATGTTAGTCACCATACAGTACATCCCTGGTTTTTGATGTAAAGTTCGATGATTCATTAGTTGCATATAACACCCAGTGCACCATGCGATACGTGCCCTCCTTACTACCCATCACCAGCCTATCCCATTCCCCCACCCCCCTCCCCTCTGAAGCCCTCAGTCTGTTTCTGTGTCCGTAGTCTGTCATGCTTCATTCCCCCTTCTGATTACCCCCCTTTCTTTATCCCTTTCTTCTCCTACCGATCTTTCTAGTTCTTACGTTCCATAGATGAGAGAAATCATATGATAATTGTCTTTCTCTGCTTGACTTATTTCACCTAGCATTATCTCCTCCAGTGCCGTCCATGTTGCAGCAAATGTTGAGAACTCATTCTTTCTGATAGCTGAGTAATATTCCATTGTATATATGGACCACATCTTCTTAATCCAGTCATCTGTTGAAGGGCATCTTGGCTCCTTCCACGATTTAGCTATTGTGGACAATGCTGCTATGAACATTGGGGTGCATATGGCCCTTCTCTTCACTACATCTGTATCTTTGGGGTAGATACCCAGTAGCGCAATGGCTGGGTCATAGGGTAGCTCAGTTTTTAACTTTTTAAGGGACCTCCACACTGTTTTCACTCTCCTAGATTTTCTTACTCAGTGGATCAGTCTTCCCCAAACCAGCTTACAACTTCATTGGTTTATCCAGTGAACTTTAATCTCTTAAGCATCCAGAATCCTTCTTTTTTTCTATTTTTTGTTTTTATTTTAGATTGTGATAAAATACATATAAAATTTACCATCTTAACTATTTTTAAGTGTACAGTTCTGTAGTGTTAGGTTTATTCACATTTTTGTGCAACCAATCTGCATAGCTTTTTCATCTTGCAAATCAGAAACTCCATACCCATTAAACAACTTCCCCTGCCCTCAGCCCCTGACAACCACTGTTCTACTTTGTTTCTCAAAGTTTCTTCTTGATACTCTCTATATAAAGTGCAGTCTTTTGTATTTATCTTTTTGCAGCTGGTTTATTGCACTTAGCAGATGTCTTCAAGGGTCATCCATGTTGTAGCATCTATCAGAAATGCCTTTTTAAGGGTGGATAATATTTTGTATGCATATACCGCATTTTGCTTATCCATTCATCTGTCAATGGATATTTGGGTTGCTTCCGCATTTTGACTATCATGAATAATACTGTGAACATGAGTGTACAGATATCTCTTGAGACTCAAGGCCCTAATACTACCTCAAAACGAATGACTGCTATTTTATTCATATCCGTACTGGAATGCTGCTATTATGAATAAACTGTGATTTTTGTACTTAGATCATCAGTGCTTTTACTATTTTGGTTTTTTAGGGTAACTTCCTCATTTTGCTATCTGTACCTATTCTTTCAGATCTTTTTTTTTTTTTTTTTTTTTTTTTTGAGATTGTCCGTGATGCCTCGTCCCACTTACCTTAGATCTGGACTCATCACTTTAATGCCTGTCTTGTAAATTGTAAGATGTTGTACATTAAATAATAATAGCATATACTTTTATGATGTTAATTATATGCCAGGCGCTTTATTAATTCATGGAATCACAACAATCCTCTGGTATCAACTATTACTCCTATTTTACAGATGAGGTACCTAAGGCACAGAAAGATTACATCAAGGTCACATGCTAGTAAATGCCCCAGTTAGAATCTGAGCCTAGTTAGTCTGGCTTCAGAAGATTTTTCAATGTGGTTATCCGAAATGAACTAGTTAGAAGTTGTTAAACTTATCTAAAAATATTAAGAACACAGTAGAAAATTCTTTTTTTGCCTCATCCTGTCAGAACAGTGGCAGCATGGTAGACTGGGGTAAGCCCAGTTTTGGTTAGAAGCCTGCAGTTGGAAGATTCCCACTTCCACTCGCAAATTCTGATTTGTTGTGCACATCAACCTCTCTGAATCAAAATTTGTCATCTCTGAGGGGGACGATACCTGATGGAATTGTTTTATAGACATTAAGGCATAAAAATATTAGATATTATTTTAACTAAGTTAATCTTTTGTTACACACATAATAGCATAATTGTGACTCAAGTTAGCTCTACAACAGTAATTTTTTTTTTGCCTTAATTTAATATTCTATAAAGAAAACTGCCTTTCAGTTCCTTTGGCTTAAATTTTCATGAATGCTTCTATTTCCAGATGTCTTTGTGTACACATCCATTCCTCCATTTTCTAACATCAGTGTGTTGTCCAAGGTCCCAACAGGAATTCTTAATTAAGAACGGTTAGTTGTGCACTGGATGTGACAGTTTGAGGGTTTGCTGTTCTTGCACTGCTGCCTCCCTGAATTGCTTACTTGTGAACTGTAGCCAGGATCCTTGTGCGGCAAGTACACCGAGTCAAATAATCGAAGTTAAACCACTGTGCCAAAAAGGCTTGAATAAACTTGCATGCTACATTTTTCTCCTTCCCAAACATTTGCATGATTTGCTTCCTCGCTGTGTCCCGTGCTCCTCAGAGAGGCCCACCCTGACTACCTTATCTAAATGCACTGCTCAAGGGGCACCTGGGTGGCTCAGTCGTTAAGCGTCTGCCTTGGGCTCAGGGCGTGATCCCAAGAGTTCTGGGATCAAGCCCCGCATCAGGCTTCTCCGTGGGAAGCCTGCTTCTTCCTCTCCCACTCCCCGTGCCTGTGCTCCCTCTCTCACTGGCTGTCTCTTTCTGTTAAATAAATAAATAAGATCTTTAAAAATAAATAAATAAAATAAATGCACTGCTCAAGGGGCACCTGGGTGGCTCAGTCAGGTGATAACATCTGACTCTTGGCTTTGGCTCCACCGGTGATCTCAGGGTGGTGAGGTCTAGCCCATTGGGCTCCGTGCTCAGTGGGGAGTCTGCTGGAGATTCTCTCCGTCTGCACATGCCCTCCTACCTCCCTTCCCCCAGAACATTCTCTCACGTGCTCTCTCTCCCAGATAAATAAATCTTTAAAAAAAATAAAATCACTGCTCAAATCACACTATGTCCTCTTGCTCTCTTTTAGTTTTCTTAATAGGACCTGATCACTGCCTGATATTTTATTATATTATGTTTATTTTCACTGTCTCCCTTTGAATGTAAGCACCATGAGGGCAGGGATGGTTTGCTGACATACTTCAGCGCACAGAAGTGTATAGGTATGTAGTAGGTACCCAGTAAGCATTTGTCTAGTGAATGAATGATCTTCAAAGTAGGAGAAAGGCCTATGCTATGGAACTAGACCCAGATCTCAGTTCAACCGCTGCTAGCTGTGTGACCTGGAACAAATGCTGGGCTTCAGGTTTTTTGGTTTTTTAAAATTCATAAAACAGAATTCCATAGACTTACTAATTTCATAAACCTGAATATTAAATAATGCACTTAAAGATAGACTTAGTAAATAGTAGTTGTGCAATAAGTGTTAAGTAATAGCTATTACTATTAATAATTCCAAAATACTAGGTTTCTTATAGTTCTGAAAACTTCACAGGCAATTTTTAAGGCTTTATTTATATTTTTCTGGAGGACTTAAAATGAAATTTCTGCTTGAACTTTTGTATTTTGTTTTATATTTTTAAATTTTATTTAGATTTCTTCTGTAACTATTATTAGAATATCATTGAAATGTTCATAAAATCTAAAGCAAGGTTTTTCACCCTCAGCATTGTTGACATTTGGGGGCAGATCATTCTTTGGTGGTGGTGGGACTGTACTGTGCATTATAAAATGTTTAGCAACATCCCTGACCTCCACCCAAAAGAATCCAGTGGCAATCCCCCACCCCTGTTGTGGCATTCAAAAATGTCTCAAGGCAAATGCCTGGAAGGGCTTTGCCTCAGATTGAGAACCACTGATCCGGTGGAGTTCAAATACTGAAGGGATGAAGTGCGTAGCTGAGATGCCCAACGTGGTAAACTTAAAAGAGTGTGGTTTTCTTTATCTGATTATATTTCACTTGATTTGAAATATACAGATTCTTTGGAAGAAGTTAACAGCCTGACCGCCAGGGAATGTTTTATAAAGTATAACATATCATAACAAAAGGACTGCTTAGGAATGTTGGTATATTAATCATAAGTATCTATAATCTGCAAACAGATTATATTTCACATCTCCATTTTTAGTTGTTTTATTTATACTGCTCTTTTTATATTTAGGTTAATTAAAGAAAATAAGAAGCATCAGGAGCTCATCTTAGACATTTGTTCAGAAAAAGACAATTTAAGAGACGAACTAAAAAAAAGAACAGAAACAGAGAAGCAGCATATGAATACAATTAAACAGGTAAAAAGACAAAAATCTTTAAACACTATACTTCAATTTGTAATATAAATACATGCCTGAAAATTTGTATATAAGTTAAAGTTCTATAAGCTAAATTATATTTTAATTGCAGGGGATTGCTTGGTATGTAAAGCATTCTTTTTTATGAAATGGGAATCATAACCTGATTTTTTTTCTTATGTAAATTTGTATTTTTATAGAATATGTGTGAGTGTATTCTATATATAATAGAAATCTAAGCAAAAAAGATTTAATTTGGCAGTCAGACTTTCTACCACTTAGAGGAAGAAGCAATGTATATCTTAAAGTTTATATCTAACATTAGAATATTTCTAAGCTTATAGTTTAACGTGATTCCATTCTCAGTATTATTGTGTACTACACTGGGAGACTGGCTCTCCTGCTTCAGATTTTATCTGGCTAGCTGTCTTCCCCAGTTTGTCTTTCCTCTTTTTCTTTCCTTTTTAAATTTTTTAAACACGAACTCTGATGTATGGATCAACAAAGTGAATATTCAGACTATTGGCAAAGCTGAACTGCCCTTTATCTTTCTGAGCTGCTTTTTTCCTTCCGTGAACAGGATTAGAAGCATTTTAGCCTTAAAAGTCTTTCCTTTTGTCTCATCCTTCACCAAAAACTATATAATGGGCAAAAAAACAAAACAAAACAAAACAAAACAGTAAACAATTGATAATAAAAAATTAAGCCAAGTTTCACTTGCTTATGTCTTGGTATACTTAATGCACCATTACATGGTTGGAAGGTGATTGTATTCGTAAATTTTACTTAATCCTGATTTTTATGTGCTTTAGAGCTATACCACAGTAAACCAAACTTAGATTTTCAAAATGTGAGGGAAGCTTAATAATGGACAGAAGCCACATTTTGATAGGTCACTGCCGATGACCAGAAACTTCAGACTGAATATATGGGAGAGAACCAGAGCTGTTCTTTTCATAAGCTTGTTAGTGGTTGTGCCTTTTTTAAGGAGAAAATTGGATTCTTCTTTCTTTTGCTAGTCAGTATAGCAGGATTTTTTTTTTCTTAGTTTTATTTCTAGATCTCCACCTTTCAGTATGGCAGCCACTAGCCACATACAGCCTTTGAGCGCTTGAAAGGTGGCTAGTTCAAATTAAGAAATGCTGTAAGTATGAAATCCACACTTAATTTTAAAGCGTTAGTATATAAAAAAGTAAAATCTGGGGCACCTGGGTGGCTCAGTTGTTAAGCATCTGCCTACGGCTCAGGGCTGATCCCAGGGTCCTGGGATCTATCCCCTCATCGGGCTCCCTGCTCTTCTGGGAGCCTCCTTCTTCCTCTCCCACTCCCCCTGCTTGTGTTCCCTCTCTTGTTGGCTGTCTCTCTCTCTGTCAAATAAATAAATAAAATCTTTAAAAAAAAACCAAACAAGTAAAATCTGTCAGTTTTTCAAGCTGATGTTCAAGTGATATTTTGGATATATTAAGTTTAATATTCATTTCACCACTATTTTGCTTCTTAAAATCTGTCTACTAGAAAATATAAATTACACATATGGCTTATATTCTATTGGACAGTGTTACTCTAGGTAATTTTGTCATAAGGAAATTAGTACACATATTCTATAAGCTAACATTTAGGGTTTTTTCCCAACAGCTTTATTGAGGTATAATTTAAATACCATGCAATTCACCGATTTCAAAGTGTACTGTTTAATGGTTTTTAGTTGTACAACCTTTACCACTATCTTAGAATATTTTACCACCTCACTGCCCCTGCAAAGAAACCCCATATCCATTAGTAGTCAGTCCTTAGGATTTTACGTATACAAGATCATGTCATCTGTAAATAGAGAGTTTTACTTATTCCCTTCCAACCAAGGGCTTTTATTTCATTTCTTACCTAATTGCTTGGTCAGGACCCTCCAATATGGTGTTGAATAAAAGTGGCAAGAGTGGATATCCTTCTCTTGTTCCTGACCTTAGGGAGAAAGCATTCAGCCTATCACCATTAAGTTACAATGCTAGCTGTGGGTTTTTCACGGATGCTTTTTATCAGGTTGAAGAAGTACCTTATTATTCCTACTTTGCTATGTGTTTTTATCATGAAAGAGTTGAATTTTATCAAATGCTTTTTCTGCATTTGTCAAAGTGATCGTGTGTTTTTGTTCTATTGATATGGTGCATTACATTAAATGATTTCTGGATGTTAAGGCAGCCTTGCATTGCTAGGATAAATAGCTTTGGGTCATGGTGTATAATTCTTTTTATATATCGTAGGATTGTTTTGCTAATACTGTGATTTCCATTGATTGAGAATTTGTCTATGTATATTCATTAGAGATACTGGTCTTATACCTCTTTTTTTGTGATTTCTTGGTTTTGGTGTCAGGGTAATACTAACCTCATAGAATGAGTTGGGAAGTGTTTCTTTTGGGGAAGAGTTTGTGAAAAATTGATTTGGTATTCAGGGCACCTGGCTGCCTCTGTCTGAGAAGCATGTGACTCTTGATATTGGGGTCATGAGTTTAAGCCCCATATTGGGTATAGAGATTACTTAAAAATAAAGTCTTAAAAAAAGAATTGGTATTCTTTAAATGCGTGATAGACTTTATCTGTGTAGTCTCCTGGGCTTGAATATTTCTTAGTAGGTTTTTGTTTATTTTTTTACTAATAAAATCTCTTTACTTATAGGTCTACTCAGATTTTCTGTCTCTTCTTGAGCTGGTTTGTGTAGTTTGTGTCTTTCTAGGAATTGTCCTTTTATTTCATCCAAGTTAAATTTGCCATAGTTTTCATTTATACTGTTTTTATTTCTGTAAGATCAGTACGTCTCTTATTTCCATTCTAGTAATTCGAGTCTCGCTCCATTCCCTTTTTTACCTAAAGGTTTGTCGATTTTGTTAATCTTTTCAAAGAACCATTTTGTTGAATTTTCTGTTTTTCTATTTTCTATTTAATTTTCATTCTAATATTTATTATTTCCTTCCTCTTGCTGGCTTTAGGTTTAGTTTGCTTTTCTTTTTCCAGTGCCTTAAGATGAAAGTCTGAGTTATTGATTTGAGAACTTTCTTCTTTTTTAATGTAGGTGTTTATAGCTATAAATTTCCCTCTAAGCACTGCTTTAGATACATCCCCTAAGTTTTGGTATGTTGTATCTTTATATTTCTAATTTTTTCATATTTTCTAATTTTCCTTGTGATTTCTCCCATTGGTTATTGAAATGTTGCTTAATTTTTACATATTTGTGAATTTCTGATATTTCTTGCTGCTACTGATTCTAGTTTCATTTCATTATGTGGAAGAACATACTTTATAAGATTTCAATCTTTTCAGTTTATTGAGGTTTATTTTATGGCCTAGCATATGTTTAGTCCTAGAGAGTATTCCATGTGCACTTGATGAGCGTGTGTATTCTCTGGTTGTTGGGTGGAATGTTGTATAGATGCATTAGATGCAGTTGTTTTATAGTTTTGCTCAAGTCTCTTATTTCCTTGTTAATCTTCTATCTAGTTCTGTCCATTATTGAAAGGTATTGAAGTCTCCTAACTATGAATTGCCTCCTTCATTTCTGTCAGTTTTTGGTTCATGTATTTTAGTGCTCTGTTATTAGGTACAGATGTACTTAGAATTATTATAGATTGACCATTTAATCATTATGAAATTTTCTTCTCTCTCTGGTAACGTTTTTTCATAGTTTATTTTGTATATTAGTATAGCCACTCCTATTTTCTTATGGTGTTATTTGCTTGCTGTATCTTTTTCCATCCTCTTTCTTTCAGTCTGTGTCTTTGAATCTAAAGCATGTCTTATAGATAGCGTATTGTTGGATCTTGTTTTTTTCTCCAATCTGACAACCTCTGCCTGTCATATGATTATTTAATACAATCTCATTTAATGTTGTTATTGACAGATTTATGTCTGCCATTTTTTTCTCTGTCTCATGTCTGTTTCGTTCCTCTCTCCCTCCCTTACTGCTTTCTTTTGCATTAAATTTCTTTCATATTTTCACTATATTTTTTTGAGTTATTTCCTCAGTGATTGTTCTAGAGCTTACCATATACATCTTACCAGAATCTGCATCAGCTTTATACTACCTTAATTCTAATGAGATTTAGAAACATTGCTAACATTTACTTTTGGTTTCTGTTTGAAATATATTCATTACATTCTCTATGTTCCCTTTCATTGTTTATATTTATTTGAAGTGTTGGTGGTCTGTTTGGTATAGCTATAAAAATAATCTGGAAATAATTTTCTTTACAGTTAGAATCAAGAATAGAAGAACTTAGTAAAGAAGTTAAAACTTCCAAAGATAAACTAGTAGCTCAGGACATCGCCGCTAAAAATGCAGTTCAGCAGTTGCATAAAGAGATGGCCCATCGGATGGAACAGGTATTTTTCAAATCATGATCATTATTAACTTTATATTCTGGTGACGTTTTCTTGTTTAATATAAACTAATCTGTTAGACTATTTTGGGTATCAGTGGTATCTTAAGAATAGGTTATTAATCTCTTTTAAAAATGCTAAAGCAATACATAAATACATGCTAGCTACAAAAATATTTTTAATAAATTGAGGAAGCATACAGGGGCACGTGGATGGCTCAGTTGGTTATGCGTCTGCCTTTGGCTCAGGTCATGATCCCAGGGTCCTGGGATTGAGCCCCACATCAGGCTCCCTGCTCAGCAGGGAACCTGCTTCTCCCTCTCCCTCCGCTGCTACCCCTGCTTTTGCGCACACGCGTGCTCTCTCTCTGTCAAAATAAAGAAAGAAAATCTTAAAAAAAAAAAAATAAGGAAGTATACAGGACAAAAAGTGGAAATCCTTCTTCATTTGTACCTCTCTCTTCCTTGGTATTCCATTCCTTGTTCCGAGGCTAATTATTGATATTTTGGTTATGTATCTTACCATATATACATGTATAAGTCACACAAGCTTATGTGTATGTATTCATATACTTATTCCTCCTACTTGATTGGAATCTTACTGTGCATCTTTTTGGAGTTTTTTTTTTCCTACTTAATACACCTTGATCATCTTTTTGAGTTGGTATGTATGGATTTCAGAAGAAATCATTTTAAGCATTGTTTTTGTGTTATTATTACCTGAACTACTTCTTTTTTTTTTTTTTTTTAAGATTTTATTTATCTGAGACAGAGCCCCATGTGGGCGCATAAGCCAGGGGAGGGGGGTGTGTGTGCAGCACAGAGGGGAGAAGCAGACCCCAGCTGAGCAGGGAGCCTGAGGCCACAGGCCCAGTCCCAGGACCCTGAGATCATGACCTGAGCCAAAGGCAGACGCTCAACCGACTGAGCTGCCCATGAACTCCTTCTTAGGTATGGAATCTTATTCGTCTTCATTTCCTTAGCACCATGCCTGACTAACTGTTAGTCCTTATGGTGAATTGAATCAGGAAGTATTAACTGACTGCTGACACTGTTAGTGAGATGGATCCTGTCCTTTCTACGCTGAAGCTACTGTCATAGGTAGCTTTCTGAAAGGCTTTTAGGAAACAGATGATCCTCAACCTTTATCTCTGTGATTCTTTTCAATATGATGATTTAAAACCTATGCTATTAGTTCTCAAACTTTTTGTACTAATTGAAGAGAAATAAAGAGGATGAGACCTTAAGATGTTGGTTTTAGTAGACTCAAAAATAGCTGATAATTAGAACCATCTGGTAGGCTTTTTAAACAATATATTCTTCGGAGTTTATTACATTTTAAAATAAAAACAAAATAGTAGTTGTATATACACAACAACTCAAAAGAGTAAAAAATGAGTCTTCTTCCAAATCTTTTCTTCCATTTTCTCCCTTCCCAGAAGTAACCATTGATGCCAGTTTCCTGTGTATTCTTCCCAAAATGTTTATTGCATAGATAAGCATGTATGTATTCCCAGGACTTCCTCTTCCCATTTCACTCCTTTTTCATAAATGACAGCATGTTGCATTCACTACTATGTAACTATTCCCTCTGTAATGATGAAGAATTTAGGTGAAGTTATTAATCGAAGCTAATATATTGAGATTTAGCTATGTGCCAGGCCATGTTTA
Source organism: Ursus americanus (assembly GCF_024610735.1). NCBI lineage: Eukaryota > Metazoa > Chordata > Mammalia > Carnivora > Ursidae > Ursus > Ursus americanus. The sequence continues at coordinate 16,251,075 of NC_142132.1, forward strand.
AAAAGCAGTTTACAGGGGCGCCTGGGTGGCGCAGTCATTAAGCGTCTGCCTTCGGTTCAGGGCGTGATCCCAGAGTTCTGGGATCGAGCCCCACATCAGGCTCCTCCGCTGGGAGCCTGCTTCTTCCTCTCCCTCTCCCCCTGCTTGTGTTCCCTCTCTCGCTGGCTGTCTCTCTCTCTGTCAAATAAATAAATAAAATCTTAAAAAAAAAATAGCAAAAGTTTAAAAATAAAAACAGTTTACAATTTATTGAATTTTCATAATGATGCTAAGAGGTGGGTATTGTGTAGATTTTGGAGATTATTTCATTTAAATATTTCTACATCTGCTTCATTCCTTTTTACTCCCATCTTTTCCTCTCAACTTTTTGAAAGTTTTCAAGCCTGTAAAAAGGTAAAAGAGTAGTAAAATGAACATTAGTTTATCCTTCACGTGGAGTCACCAAACCTGGTAAATTTTACTTAGAAATAGATTCCCAGCATGAGTGTGCATGTGTACACACACACACAGTACCTTCCCCAGTTTAATTTTCCAGCTTAAGGTTTTTCCATTTCTCCGAATAGATAGGTAGAATGAATTTGAACCTCAAACTTACAAGAGGGTAGACTTATAAATTCTCAGGGACTTTACAATATGTTCCCTTTATCCCGCTGTGGCCTGGTATTGGGAAATGTCTACAGGGCAATAAAGAGTTCAGGCTTAGCATACCATTCTGGATTCCTGCTTTCCTCTTAGCTTCTTTGGCCCTGGGGAGTTTCTCATACTTTCTTGTGGGCTCAGCTATTTATTAAAAGGATGTTTGTGGGGCGCCTGGGTGGCTCAGTCAGTTGAGAGTCCGACTCTTGGTTTCAGCTCAGGTTGTGGTCTCAGGAATTTGGGATTGTGGGCTTCAGGCTCAGTGGGGAGTCTGCTTCTCCCTCTCCATCTGTCCCTCCCCCGCACATGCGTGTGCGTGCTCTTTCTCTCAAATAAATAAAGAAATCTTTAAAAAAAATAAAAGGATGTTTGTTGTATTTCATCTAAAATTTTTGGTGTTTTGAATGGGGATAGTTTATCTGCCATATTTCAAGAAGCAGAACCTCTTACATTTTATCTTAATTTTAACTGGCTGTTGAATTCTGTTGATCATCTTATTCATGCTTTCTTTATGTTCATCCAAGTCAATGATAAACATCTTAAACTGGTCAAATCTAAAGACTTACTGACTCTTCCTTTATCTGTACGGTAGATGGACTGACTTTCTGTGGAAGCTTAAGTAGTAGTTACTGTATCATCTTGTTTAATACACCCAGCAGTTCTGGGAAGCAGGTTGAAACCTAGAAACATGAACTTTTAGTACCCCAGGTTATTCCTTTTTTTTTTTTTAAGATTTTATTTATTTATTTAACAGAGAGAGACAGCCAGCTAGAGAGGGAACAAAAGCAGGGGGAGTGGGAGAGAAAGAAGCAGTCTCCCAGCGGTAGAGCCTGACGTGGGGCTCAATCCCAGAACTCTGGGATCACGCCCTGAGCCGAAGGCAGACGCTTAACGACTGAGCCACTCAGGCGCCCCCCCCCCCCCAGGTTATTCCTTTGCAGTTGATCCATGGATGACTGAGTAACAGGACATCCCTGCTGTAGTCAAGAACCTCGTGATATTTTAGTTTATCTATTTTAATTGTCTCTTCTCTGGTTGTTCTGCTTCTCATCTCTCAATTTCAGTGAAGCTTCTATCCTGCCACCAGTTCTCTTACTAAAAACATACATTTAATAAAAGTTTAATTTTTTGGCTTCCCATTGCCTATAGGATAAAATCGCAGCTCGTTAGCATGATACGAGAAGCCCTTCTTCCTTTGAAGATTTAATCTCTACCAGTCTATTTCACAACTACTTCCTCCCCAGTCCAACCAACACGCCAAATTTAAATCCTATAAAATGTCTTGGTCTCCTACAAAAAATCATGCTATTTTATACCTTCAGGTATTTGTGCATTTCTTTATAGTTATATGTATATATGTGTTAATGTAATGCTGTGTAAATGTTTTGCTTATATGTCGTTCATACTAGGTAGTGAGCTCTTCTGGGACAGAAGCCACAACTTATTCTTTGTGTTTCTAAAAACCGATATGTTGTCTGAGCATCAGCTTATGAAACCAGACTTCTTTTTAAGTTGACATTACCATTAATTACCTTTTCTAAGGATATTCAGTTATTTAAAAAATATACCTAATTCTCTTAACCAGTTCCAGCACAGTTTTCTCAGTCCTTGTCCACAATTACATTGTGAAATACTCAGGGATCTCTGACATTCTTATTCCACTGTTTCCCTTAATTTTTCTTGAAAATCAGCAGGCTGTTTCAGTGGGGGAAAAAAAACCCCAGTTGGACAATTTTAAAAAGTATTTGTACGTATAGTATTCTGAGTGTCAACTGGATGTGCTTATCAGCTGTGCCAGAACTTCATGAAACACTTTGTCATTACTTTTCATCAGAGCACGGGAGCTTTTCCTACATTCTCTTAACATGATCCTGTCTTTAATTCAGTTACAGTATCAGTTGGCATTTACCACTAGTTACTATTGAAAATCCCTTAAGTTTAAGATTCCATCTTTTGTAACATAAATAAGTGCTCCATCATATTTGCAAATTGTGAATTTAAATGTACTTAAATGAAGGCTTATCTGTAAAAGTTTTCAGTGTATAAAACTTCAGAATATGGAGTACCAGCTTATGTTAATAGAGTATTTTAAGAGTGTATAGATGTCACAGTCCAATTAGGTATATTTTATTAAGTGAAATACTTTCCTTTTTTCTTTTTTAAAGATTTTATTTGAGAGAGCATGGGGTGGGGAGAGGGGCAGAGGGAGAGGGAGAAGCAGACCCCCTGCTGAGCAGGGAGCCTGCCTACACCTACGCAGGCTCAATCCCAGGACCCTGAGATCATGACCCGACCCTTAACTGACTGAGCCACCCAGGCACCCCAGTAAGTGAAATACTTTAAAAAGCTTTTCATATACAGGAAATCAAATGATTAATTAGCATATGGTTACTTACTTTTTGCAAGGGAGCTAAGAAGAGCTAAGATTTTTAGATTTTAGGAATTGTCAGCCATACAGTCAGGGTCCTGGCAGAAAACAGAAACTGCTGATTTGAAAATTTAATAAAAGAACTCTTTACAAAAGGTATAGACAAGGTTTAGGGGGTCCAAAGGGAGAATGCAGGGTCCTGGGGTACTTGAGAAGCCATTGTTACTCTTTGAGCTAAAGGAATAAGGAGAGGGAACAGGTAGTGCTACTGGGAGGGGCTAATTGTATAGTGAGAGCACCTGACTTGAGCAGTGGCCTTCATCTAACCTGGTGATTCTGGAGGAGCCAGATCTCACTCTTGGCCTGTACTTCTGATCTTCTGCCTAGTACCTTCTTTTGGCTGAGTGGAGGTTATGAGGGCAAAGAAACTTGTTGATACGGTCCATGATAGTCATCTTCCCAAAGCACAGGGTGGGATAGGAAAGAGTGGAAAAGTGGATCTGGAGGAGTAAACAGAAAGCAGCAACTATGTCAGCCAAAGGAAGAAAAAAAAAAGGAAAGGGTAAAAACAAGTATTAGTGATATTAATTTGTTTATTATCATTTTTCTGTAATTTTGAATTTTTCCTTTCATTAAAAAATTTCATGACACAGGTCCTGGGAATGTTGTGCAAAAATAAAAAAATACACTGGTAATATTATAGAAAAATATTTATTTAGATTTGAAAAAAATTTTTTATTAATGCTGGATATTTTTTCAAAGGCCAACAAAAAGTGTGAAGAGGCACGCCAGGAAAAAGAAGCAATGGTAATGAAATATGTAAGAGGTGAGAAGGAGTCTTTAGATCTTCGAAAGGAAAAAGAGATACTTGAAAGAAAACTCAGAGATGCGAATAAAGAATCTGAGAAAAACGCTAACAAAATTAAGCAGCTTTCTCAGGAGAAAGGACGGTTGCACCAGCTGTATGAGACAAAGGTATAACTTGTGGTGGTGTACTTTAGTTGAAATTTATTCTTCTTGCTTTTCCTTATCTAATCAAATAATCATAACTTAATGTGGTTAAAGTCCCTATTAAACATAAAGTTGTTTTTATTAGTTTACCTTCTAAGAACACAAATGCCTTAGTAACTTTATTATCTCGTTACCGGTCTGCAAAAAGTTTTTGCTGGGAAAACAATGAAATATTAACACATGTTGTTTATTAAATAACTTTTTCTTGATAGGTAGTTTTTTAAAACCTTCTTTTAATATCTATATGTTGAAGAAATGAGTTTTTGCTCCAAAAGAACCTTTTATTTTGGTAAAATACATACATAGTAGGATCAAGATGTGAGTAGTTTCTCAGTGAGAACTATGTAATTTGACTGGAATCTTAATGTGACACATTTTTTTATCATAGAATAGGATTTATATTTCTCTTGTAGAAAAACATGTTCTTTTTAGATGCAGCCCAAAGAAATGTGATTACTGAGCTATTCAGCGTCCTTGCTGTTAACTAGCAGCCTCATGGCATGGTCTTGTTTCTAGTCAGTTATCATTACTTGATAACGTTATTTTTTTTTTAATTTAACTTTTAGTTCAGTAATGTTGTCATTGGTCTCAGGAATTCTGGAAAAATTTAATTTGTATTTCACCTTAATGCTAGCCAGTTGAGAAGAATCGTAAATGTGTACTTGTACTTGCAACATATCTAGTTGTTTGAAATATAAATGTTAATCATCTTGTCTATTGATTGGACTTAGGATTTGCTACTCTTTTATCATTTGAACTTTGAATTAGGTTTATGTAGGTCATAATATGCTAACCCCTGAAATATAGTGTTATTAAATTGATTATTTTGAGGAGATATAAAAGATACACAAATAATTGATTGTTTAAATGAAAAAATATAACCTAGTGATATTCTTTTAGGAAAATGAAACTACTAGACTCACCAGAGAAATTGACAAATTAAAGGAAGATATCAACTCTCATGTCATTAAAGTAAAATGGGCACAAAACAAATTAAAGGCAGAAATGGATTCACACAAGGTAAGTACTGTAATGTGGTAGAAAAATTATTAGAATCAGTTTTAAGAGCAAATGCAAGGCCACTTGGGTGGCTCAGTCAGTTAAGTGACCGACTCTTAGTTTCAGCTCAGGTCGTGATCCTCAGGGTCATGAGGTGGAGCCCCACATCGGCTCTGTGCTTAGTGCAAAGTCTGCTTGGGACTCTCCCTCTCCCTTTGCCCCTCCCCACCGCGCACGCGCACATGCACATGCTCTCTCTAAAGTAAATAAATCTTAAAAAAACAAATGCAGTAAAGTTAATGAGGCATAAAGCGTAATTTAGTGACTTCTGTGGGATAGGTTGGGCATGAATATTTGGTGACTGAAAAGATATTTCCTTGTGTAATTTACATATTAAATTAGAATGTTAAATTTTATCATAAATTGTAAAAAATATTAAATTTTATCATTCATTGTTTACAACTCCAAAACTGACTTTGTTCTTCAAGCATTTCTTGGTATCTATATTTTATATTATACATTGTCAGAGATTTGGGGGAAAGAGGAGAGTCTGTATGTTATCAAAATTGAAACTAATCTCAGGAAATTTAAAAAATATCAGTGATGCTAAGAGTGTTTCCATATCTGTTTATTATTTATATAATTCCATTGGTATTATGCCTAATGAATATCATTTTTTTAAAAAAATTAATATAATGAAGTGATCATAAAGGCTGGTACCTGATGCCGTAATTTTAAGCACTAACTGAACTGGTATTAAGAGTTAATAAAAATCTGAAGATGATAGAATGTGAAGAAGAACAACAACTCTGACATATTTAAGTAGAAGAGCAATGTTATTTATAACAGCTTCCAAGTTTTCAAAAACAGGCTTAATGGTATTGTTTAAAACCATAATTATAGGTAATCTCATTAAATATTTCTGAGTCAGAATTGTTAATAACATTTGAGCATTTTTGCATATAGTATTATCAGAGATATTATTAGAGAAAACTGTAGGGAGAGATGTCCGTGTTGACAGTGGTCAAAGAATAGAGAATGGCAGCTCTCCTCACGTTCTGGGCTAACTGCTGGTCTGCACCCAAGTGTTGGGGAGCCACACATGTAAAGAAGGAATTGCCAAAAGGGAGTAGGGGCAAAAATCCTTGCAGTTTACACAGGGCTATGAAACATTTAAAATTTCCCTTTACTTTCAGTTACAGAATGAAGAACTAAAATTCCCAGTCCTACAGTATGGTAATGATTTCTAAACGAGTTGAGTTGCTTCAAGATCTAAACATAATACTGGGTCATATCTACTGTCTGTGGTACTTTTCTCCTTCTCATCTATAGCCTGAGGCAAAATCCTGAAACCTATTAGAATGGAGAACGAAAGACTAAAATTTGGTCTTCTGTGACCATATGTGTTAAAAAATGGGTGATAATAGATATTTAATGTCAGCTTTGAGGTCAGATGAAACCAGATACTCTGTAAGTAGGTTAGAGAAATGGTTTAAGGCTGACATACTAAGGTTACATTGTGTAGATTGCTAGAAAATGAAAATAACAAGCATATTGACCTAGTATGTAAAAATTGGAAATTTACCAGTTCTTTTTTGTTTGTTTACATTTTTAAGAAGATTTATTTATTTTAGAGAGAGAAAGAAAGTGTGCATGCGGCAGGGAGGGGCAAAGGGAGAGGGAATCCTCAAGCAGACTCCCCACTGAGTGTGGAGCCCGACATAGGGCTCGATCCCAGGACCCTGACATCATGACCTGAGCTGAAATCAGGGGTCTGCTGCTTAACCAACTGAACCACCTAGGCACCCCTCTACCAGGTCTTTTTAAAGGCATTTTTAACCAGCAAGTGTTTTCCTGGGTTTTCCTCTGTGCCCAGCACTGTATTAAATACTATGGATACTATAAAAGCCATAGAGGACCGAGTAATTGCTTTCAGAGAGTATCTGGGATGAGATCCTGGCTACCTGTTTTATGTATTTACCTAGTAGATGTGAGGAGTCTCTGGATAAAAGGATACAAGATTGAATGACCATCTAGGCAGTGTTGGCCACCTGTTAATATGCGGACAAGAGCCAGGACTCTTATAAATTTTTCTATAGGTACCCTTTCCAATTTCTAGTGCCTGTGCCCCCAGTCTTAGGTATTAATACTGAAGTTGTGGAGGTTACTGGATTCATTGTGATCATTAACTTCTGATCAGGCCTCCAGGCCTGATTACCAGAATTTAAGTCTTAGACTAAGTAGATTGGATAGCTCTGTCATCAGTAGAATTTATCAGTGGGATCAAACAGGAGAAACAATTTCATTTATTCCCTTTCCTAAACTCCCTTGGAAGTTAAACTGAAATGCGTTTTTAATACCTAGCTCTTAAAAACAAAAGCCTTTCATTTTGAGTGTAGTAAAGGACTTCCCCCAGTGTACCTTATTTACTTATTCACCTACCTGGTTGCTACGTATTTACCTACTTGGTCCCAGATAAAATAATCTCACTGGAGCATAGATATGGCCAGTAGCAAATATGGCAGTAGACCATGGTTTGTGCTGGGTGCTTGCCAGTCATTTTTGCTTCAGAGGAAGCTTGAGGAGTAGAGTCTTGGGTATCAAGACAGCATCTAGACCAGCAGGATGTAAGAGACTATAATATGCTGCAGACCTAATGTGTAGCTAGGGGTTGGTACATTTTATAATGTATTCCCTCAACAAGACTCCGCTACTTACTGTCTGTGCTCTTCTGTGAAAGTTATCACATTGTCAACGATAGCCTCATTCTTAAATGGTTTACTCATAAAGCCCACTAATTACAAGCTAGGGCTCACTTTAATTAGCTTTGGTATTATCTCAGTAAAACTATATTCTGTGTTCAGTTCTATAACTCTTCCATAACTATAGTCTATTGCATTATGGAGTAATAGGATCCAGGTTTACCCTCCCACCTTAAAAAACTTAAAAAAAAGACAAAATATTTGAAATGAACATTTTTAGGCTTGGGACAACAAAGGCAGAACAGGACAGTGATCTCTGAGAGAAGGGAAACAAGCAAGATATATTGCCTGGGGAGTTTCCAGGTTGCAGCTCTTTTAAAAGAAGAAGAACCCAGATGGATCTCAGCAATCTCTAGGAATTGATGAGACAAAGTTTGAAGTATAGGGAACAGGGCAGAGTACCACAGAAGAGAAAGATTTGGAGATCTGCAGTGTGTTCCCTTTAGTTCTTGATTTAGCTCGCTACTTCCTGATCAGTGTATGTGTGTGAGAAAGTTAGAGATGGAGAAAGAACTATCAGAAAGGAGTAGGGGCAACAGTTCCTAGAGCTCACAGAGGGCTAGTAGGAACTGTTCATGTTTCCCCCAGCCAAGAGAAAGCCTCTTAATATATAGGGCATCCAGTGGCCCTCAGAAAGGTGTTGTTTCAGCAGTGAGGACTAATATAACCTGAGACTGCAGTCTGTTATGGACCCATCTTACAAAGCTTTGAAAGAAATCCTCAAATCCAATGGTTTCAAATAATGATGTCCCAGAAGAAAGCCCAAAATGTTCACGTGAGTTCAAAAATCTCCAGGACCTAAGAACATAAGATTCACAATGTCTGGTATCCAATAAAAAATACCAGACATGCAAAGAAGCAGGAAAATATAGTCTATAATGAGAAGAAAAGAAAAATCAATTGATAGAAACAAAGGCAGAGATGACATAGATGAAAGAAGTAGGTAAGGATGCTAAAACAGCTATTATAAAAATATACTCCATATATTCAAGTAGATAAAAGTGTGACTATGTTAAGGAGAAACATAAAAGATTTTAAAAAGGCCAAGTTGATACAATGTCTGAGATGAAAAATACATTGGGTAGAATTAACTGAAGATTAGATGCTACAGAAGACAAGATTAGTGAACTTGAAAAACCTGAAACTTTAAGAACATATGAAAACATAGCATAGAAAACTACGCTAGTGATTCCTCGATTTATAACTTCTACACAGAATCCCAGATTCTTATATTCAGGTGGCTACTTGATATCTCACGTCTTGGGTGACTCACAGGCATCTTCAACTGATCGTGTCTAAAACGGAGTGCATAATGTGCCTGCCCTCCATTGCTCCCCATCTCAGGAAATGGCGATTCATCCTTTTAGTTGCCCTGGCCAGAAACCTTAGGTTTATCCTTGAGTTCGCAGTCACCATATCCGGTCCCTTAGCAAATCTTGCTCACTTCTTTCTGGTCTTTACCCATCCGTCACCTCTCAGTGACACTTTCCCTGGCTCTCTAAATTTGCGTACTTCCCCTCAAACCCCCTTGTGCCCTTACTTTATTTTTACTCCTTAGCACTTGTCATTATCTAATATAACATATTTTTACTTATGTATTTTGTGTATTATCTGTGATTATCACTAAATACCAGCTTTATGAGAGTAGAGATTTTATCTGTCTTCTTGCAGTAATATTTCCTCAAAGCTCAGATCAGTGCCTTACATGGCAGGTGCTCAGTAAATAAATGAAATGTAGTCCCTTAACCAATTTTTTTTTAAATTCGGTTATTTATTTAATAATTATTTAGCATTATAGGAATCTCTCAGTTACTATTTTTTGAGTGAATTGAGTACCTACTGTGTGCCAAGCTGTTTCAGTTATCGATGATACAGAAGTGGGGGAAAAAAGAAACATAAGATGATTTGGAGCAGCTGGGTGGCTCGGTCAGTTAAGCAGCTGCTTTCAGCTCAGGAGATGATCTCAGGGTCCTGGGACCAAGCCCCACGTTAAGGTCTTGATCAGCAGGGGTCTACTTCTCCTTTTCCCTCTTCCCCCACTCGTTTGCACTTGCTGTGTCTCTCAAATAAATAAATAAAATATTAAAAAAAAAAATCAAGTTCTTATTAAAAGACCAGCAACTGGAAGTATATAGCTAAGTACTTAGTTGTATGATAGAGTTATCCAAAACCGACATAAAAGAAATAGTGTGTGAAGATAGATGCAATTTAGATGGTTCACAAGATGAAGAGAAACATTCCAAGTGGAGAAAGAACAAGAAAAAAAAAGGGAGATGAATATTTGTTTAGGAAGACCAGCCTCCCTAGAATGAAGGCCTATTTATACTAGTGATTCTTTCATAGATTCAACAAATATTACATGAACAATTAATATGTGGCAAGTACTAAGCTAGGTGTTGTCCAGAAACTGTGTCCTCAGTGGGGGGGAACATGTAAGCTTCAGAACAGGGTATCAGTTGTTATAATCCAGGAATGCCCTGGACTCTGTCAATGGGAAGGCAGAATAGCAGCTTCTACCCTTTTCTGAAGGGCAGCTACTAGGAGGTGATACTTAAACCCTCATTTCAAATCCACATGATAGCCTAGGCCATGGGACTGGATGGGTGATTTGAAGAACTTTGGAAAAAGAGCTGCAGAGCAGGGTTTTATCTGGAAAATTGCCGCAGGAAGCAGAAAGCCAGTTAAACAGAAAGGACAACAATGGAAAGGGGAACAACAGTATGTTGTCTTGTAATAGAAACAGAGGAAGGACATCCAGAGAGTCCGGAGTGGTCAGAACTGGAGCGTGTTAAGTCAAGAATAGAAAATGAGAGAAAGTAATTGAATTTGATGAGAGAGTAGACCCTAGAAACTTTCAGAATTGCTATTTTTAGGAGAATGGTTAAGAACAGAAACCAAGTTGCAGCATGGACCTAAAAAGCAGTTTTGAATAGATACCATGGCTGTAAAGTAAAGAATTGTCTTTTATGTGTGTGCAGAGAGCTGTTTAACACTTTGTTCCTCTTGTCTTACCAGGTTAATTACTTCTAGTGATTTACTGAAAACTGTCAAATTTAATTTAATTTAATGGCTATCAGTTTACTGCACCACTTTGGTTTTTTTGTTAGAAGCGTAAAGTCTTATTTCTAGAATAGTATCGAACCCCTTAGTGGCAGTGCCAAGATTACTCTGGTCATTGTTCTTACCATTCATCACATTACCATGCCCAACCTTGTCACTGTCAGTGAAGGACAAACTGTTTTCCTTCTCCAGTATAGGGAATAACCCAGTTCTCCCTACTGTGTGTTTCTTCCCTTTGAGTCTCGTTTATTTTTACACAGAACACTTCACCTCTGACACTTGTGGTCACCAGTTGTGTGGAGGTTTTCCCCCACTACAAGTAATTCTCTGCGATACCCCCTAGGTGTCCCTACAGTTTCAGCCTACTCTGACACATCTATCTGGAGATAGCATTGGGTCCCACAGCTTTAGGGCTCAGTCCCTCAAGAAGGCCCCCAACCCCCCACCACACACATACTTCCGATGCCAACCACAAGCCCAGGTGCATTTGTGACCAGCCAGCTGGAGATCAGAAGTTCTAGCGACGCCCTCCTTGGGTTTGAAGATTTGCTTAAAGAACTCAGGGAAGGACTTGTGTTTATCATGTTCTTAAAGGGTATGATAAAGGATACAGATGAACAGCCAAATGAAGAGCTATATAGGGCAAGGTCTGGGAGGGTCCCAAGCGTAGGAGCTTCTGTCCCCGTGGAGTTGGGGTGCATCACCCTCTCCGTGTGGTTGTACTGGACAGCCTGGAAGCTCTCCAAACCCCATACTTTGGGACTTTATGGAGTGTTCATTATGAAGGAATGAACCATCTTCAACTCCATCTTCAGGCCTTCTTTGGGGGTTGTATTCCAGACTCATCATGACTTCGTCTTTCTGGTGACCAGCCCACATCCAAAAGCCCACCCAGAGTCGCCTCATTGGAACAAAAGACACTCTTGTCACCCAGGAAATTACAAGGATTTCAAGAACTCTGTGTCAGGAACAGAGGTCAAAACCAGTACTGCAACAAGAGATGCTCCTAGTGCTCTTATAACTTAGGAAATTACAAGGGTTTGGGGAGCTTTGTGTCAGGGACTGGGGCAGAGACCAATATGTATCTTTTTTTTTTTTATTTTTTTTAAATATTCTATTTATTTAACAGAGAGAGACAGCCAGCGAGAGGGAACACAAGCAGGGGGAGTGGGAGAGGAAGAAGCAGGCTCCTAGCAGAGAAGCCTGATGTGGGGCTCGATCCCAGAATGCCGGGATCATGCCCTGAGCCGAAGGCAGACGCTTAACAACTGCTCCACCCAGGCGCCCCTGTATCTTTTCTTATCTCACACTCTTTTTGTCAATGCAGGAGACCAAAGATAAACTCAAAGAAACAACAACAAAGTTAACTCAAGCAAAGGAAGAAGCTGATCAGATACGGAAAAATTGTCAGGATATGATAAAAACATATCAGGTATGCTTAACTTTTCAAATAGATTAGTAACAAAATTGCACCAAATATCAGTAGCCTTGCTTCATCAATGTATCTGTAATATTTGAAGTGAGGAATGGATTTGGTAGGGCACTTACATAAATGACAGGTTATTTCCAGTGTTAAAGTACTTGTAGCTTAACTAGAGATCTTATTAGAGAAGTTTTTAACCAAATAAAAATACTAGAAAATATCAGAAGAATGAAGAATAGGAGGAAAGGTATAACTTAAAACCCACTCTGTATTATGTTACATATCTTAATGATATTCTTTTTTTTTTTTAAAGATTTTATTTATTTATTTAACAGAGATAGAGACAGCCAGCGAGAGAGGGAACACAAGCAGGGGGAGTGGGAGAGGAAGAAGCAGGCTCATAGCAGAGGAGCCTGATGTGGGGCTCAGTCCCACAATGCCGGGATCACGCCCTGAGCCGAAGGCAGAGGCCCAACCGCTGTGCCACCCAGGCGCCCCTCTTAATGATATTCTTGTTCATGCAGAATTGATATATTTAAAATCTTTCAGTACAGTCATTTTTAGATACCTAGGTATGCATTTCACAATTTGTAAACTTAACTGCAAATGCCTTCACTTTCCAAAGTATAAACCTTTAAAAATTCAGTCCTACTGTTTTCATTTTGTTCCCATTAGGAGTCAGAAGAAATTAAATCCAATGAGCTTGATGCCAAGCTTAGAGTCACAAAAGGAGAACTTGAAAAACAAATGCAAGAAAAATCCGACCAGCTAGAGGTGAGTGGCTTTGCTCTTTTCATACCCTGCATTTGGGCAATAAATACAGAGAAAGAATGAGTACTGTCATCCACTTTGAAGGTTTTTTTGAAGGAATAGGCGATAAATTTTAGGTCTTGTTTAGTACCTAATGACTTGTGGTTTCTTTTAAACTTTTATTTAAAAGATGCATCACGCCAAAATAAAAGAACTGGAAGATCTGAAGAGGACATTTAAGGAGGGTATGGATGAACTACGAACACTGAGAACAAAGGTAAGGAAATCTCTAGTCATGATTTCGGAGGAAGGGTAAATATCTTTAATTTTGGACTCCGTTCATTCCAAAGTGAAAGAACTCAGAGGAGTAGAATATCAATTTCCTAGCAATAAAATGGACTCTTTTGTTGAAATGAAAATGTCTTCCACTTTGGTCCCTTTGAAGTATTTGCCAGACAGTCCTGTTTTACAGCACCTTTGCTCTTTCTGTCACTTATCCTTGGGCCCCTAATGTAAGGCAGTCTTACCAGCAAATTAATTGGAGAGATAGTTGGACTTTAGAACTGTAAGTGACAGAAAATAATAGACATTGTATTTCTCCTGTGTAGTGTTGTACAGTTTTAATTTCTAACAATCTAGTATAGTTTTCATTGTAAAAATAGTATCCCTTTTAATATGAATGTGAAATATCATTGTATATCATTCATTTCTTTAGAAATAGGCTTTTAAGTAACCCCCTTGAATTTGCCATCATTTAATAATTTTCAAAGTGTCCTTCATGTGTCCTTCCATTTGTTCACTGTGCCAGTTCTTCGAGGTAGGTGGGGAAGGTGTATCTTGTTTTCAGGTGAGGAAATGGAGGTTCAGCACAAACAATGTGACATTCTAAAACTGTGACTAAATCATGAGAAATCTGAAACTGAACCCCAGGACTTTTCTTCGTGTTAATTAATCCTGCTCCAGAATTTAGCATAGTTTTTTGGGGGTTTTTATTTGTTTGGTTGGTTGGTTGGGTTTTTTTTTTTTTGGTTTCTTGGGGGGGGTTGTGTTTTTTTGTGTTTTTTTTGTTTGTTTTTTGTTTTTTTTTTTGAGCAAGAGAGAGAATGAGTGTGCGAGCGTGTGAGTGGTTGGGGAGGGGAGGGGCAAGGGGAGAGATAAAGAAAGAATCTTAAGCAGGCTCTACTCACAGTGCAAAGCCTGATGTGGGGCTCGATCTCACAACGCTGAGATCATGACCAGAGCCAAAATCAAGAGTCTGACGCTTACCCAACTGAGCCACCCAGGAGTCCCTAGCTTGGATTATTAATATATAACCACTAGTGAAGTAAGTAAGGAACAAGAAAATATTGTTTATAGTGTAACTTGGTTATGATTTTTGGTAGGTGAAATGTCTAGAAGATGAACGATTAAGAACAGAAGATGAGTTATCCAAATATAAGGAAATTATTAATCGCCAAAAAGCTGAAATTCAGAATTTATTGGACAAAGTGAAAATCGTGGATCAGATGCAGGAGCAGCATGAAAGGTATAAACCAAGCAAATTCTGTTTATGCTAATCAGTAAGCTTTTTAATTGTATCTCAAGATTCTGTTACTACATGTAATTAGTGCATTAAACAAGGGTAATTTTATAATTTTACTAGCGAAAAATTGTTAAATTCCTGTTTTCATTTGAAATTTTTTGGATTATCTTTCCAGTTCCTATTATGGCTTCTAAAAATCAAAGTTTATATTCCCTAAATATTGGAAGTAGCAATTTATAAAACAGAATGGATTTTAGTTTCTTAATCCATTCTTTAACATTCAAATTATTACAGTACTTACTTCTAAAAGGTAGATACATGTGTAGATCTGTATCTTTGTGTGCGTTGTAGTGCAAGGTCAGGAGCTGACATTATTCCTTGGGTTCTGTTAAAACCGTTTAGCTAAACTCTACTCACGACATCACCTGGCAAAGCCTAGATTCAGCCTGAATCCAATACCTTCTTTCTCATACTGTACCAGTAGCTGCTGCTCAGTATTGCTAAAAATCCTATCATCCAGGTTGGTGCTGCGATAAATCCATGGTTAGCAACCTCAACTGGAAGTGTTAATGACCTCTAATCCTACCATATGTCCTTAGTCACAGCCTCTCCCCCCACCTTGAAGCATCCATTCCAGACACTCTTTGTTTGTTCACACTTCTGGTCTCCCTCTCCTCACTATTTACTCTTGACAGGTGATTACCTCTGATTTACTTCACAGGAGAAATGGGAGATGCCGGTAACTGTTCTTGCAACCTCTTTTTGTCTGTTCTGTGAACTTGCCTTCATCTGCAACCGTTCTTTCTCTTCCTTCTGCTATTGTGGAGGAGATGTTCCTGTTCCCCTCTGAACTGAATTGTTCTCTCTCCTTCTGTGGATCCCATGCTCTTCTGCCTTCTCAGGGTCTTTCTGGATTATTTCTTCTTTATCCTTTATCTCTTACTCTATTTTTTGTTTTTCTACATTTCAGTATTAAAAACATCAAAATTGCTCTGATGTCCCCTCACCTTTTTCCTGTCCTTCACAACCAAACATCCTTGTAGAATCATCTATACTCTTCCTCCATGCCTTCACCTCCTTTGTCCTTCTTTTCCTCTCGACTTCAGTCTAGCTTCTACCCCAACATCCCATTAAAAACTGCTAATGCCTCCTTAAATCCAGCAGACACTCCTCAGACTAAGCCTTGCTTGAATTTTCAGTATTGAAACCATTAAGCCCATTAGCTTTCTAGCCATGCTCTGTTCCTTTGGTTTCATATCATGCTTTCCTGGTGTTCCTCCCTAGTTTCTGGCCACTTCTTTCCTCAGTGTCCTTGGCAGCCTTTTCTTTGTCATAAAACTCTTTTGTTACTATTTTATCATACCTTGAGTGGTCCTAACTATTCCTGTAGTATGTTGAAGGACCTTCAGGTCATTATCTTCAGCCCTTTTTCTCAGCCCCAGACATGCAAGTGTCAAAGACACCTCAGACTTTTAACATGTCCCAAACTGATTCGTCTATCCCACCCATAAATATGCTCCTCTGATGTTCCTGAGATGAGTGGTAAGTGTAGCATCCACATGATTTTCCAGCCCAGGAGCCTGGGCATCTTCCTTGGTTCTCTTCTTCTCCTCATGCATCTAACCAGTCACAGAGTATTATTGACGAACTCTTCAGTGTCTTTCAAGTTCATTAATTTTCACACCCCCACCACTGCTGCCATTGTGCTTTCATCTAGAAAACTGCCACAGCTTCTAAACTGGTTTTGTTGTTTTGTTTTTTGCTTCCCCTGTAATCCATTTCCTATACTTTAGTTAGCATAATCTTTTTAAAAAGGAAATGTCAAAACCTTTCAGTGATTTCCCATTGCCTCAGGGACTGTGCAGTAAGTTCAGATGCCATAGCATGGTTTGGAAGATCATTAGTGAGCTTGCTTCTCCCTCTGTGCCTTCTCTTTTCACACTCTTGGGTGTCAGCAGTAGTTGTTTACAAATGTGGATTGATTGTCTCCTAGGTGCGTGGGCTGTGTTAAGTGCTGTCCTGTCCTCATCAGTGTTGAACATGTGTTTGTTAGAACCAACAAGAAAGTCATTCTCGTTACCTTCCCAGATCTAGCACATCCTGCTTCTTCCACCTGGAGCATATTTTGTTGTCCCACTCACTCCTACTTTTTCTTCAGATCAGAAGGTAGCAAACTGGGGCTCACGAGCCAAATCCAGCCCACTGCCTTTTTTTGTAAATAATTTGTTTTTGGAACACAGCTACTCTCATTCCTTCATGAATGATCTGTGGCTGCTTTCACACTGCAGTGGCAGGGTTGAACACTTGCTGTAAAGACCATATGCTGTAGAAACTTAAATTGTTTACTGTCTGGGCCTTTTACAAGAAACGTTTGCTAGCCCCTACTTCATTACTGTAAACATCACTTGTACTAGGTGAGGCAACCCAGTCTGTGCTTCCATCATCAAAAACATGTAATTTCCTTACTTGACAGAAAGCTCTTTGAAAGCAGGGCCCACGTTGGTCTTATTCACTTATATTCGCAGCTCTTAGTTCCTAGCATATATTAGGTAGTCCTACAAATCCAAATAAATAATTTGGATGAATGAATAAAAGTACCTTTATGAAGTATTTTATTTGATGAAAATCCCAAACCATTAATGTAATGTCTTTTAGTAGTTTATTTTTTCTTAAGTATAAACTTTGTTTTTTAGAGGTAAACAAGAAATTGAAAATTTGAAGGAAGAAGTGGAAAATCTTAATTCTTTGATTAATGACCTACAAAAAGACATCGAAGGCAGTAGGAAAAGAGAATCTGAGTTACTACTATTTACAGAAAAGCTCACTAGTAAGAATGCACAACTACAATCTGAATCCAATTCTTTGCAGTCACAATTTGATAAGCTTTCCTGTAGTGAAAGTCAGTTACAAAGCCAGTGTGAACAAATGAAACAGACAAATACTAATTTGGTGAGTATACATTTACATTTAACTTTTAAAGCAACATACAAGAAGCACAAATTAAATTTTCCTGTTAGCATAAACCTACTGGTTAAGTTGAGCTCTTTTTTTTTTATTGGCCTGATTGTCTTGTAATTTCAAATGCTGTGAGAAGTTTTTCCTTCCAACTTGTTTAAAGTGTCCTTTTCCTTCCTATTTATATAATTTATAATAAAATACCTCCCTAAAGTGTTTATGAAAATATTTCATTTTCGAAAATAAGAAAAACCATGGTTTTTGTTATTAGTAACTGGAATTACCACATAGTTATGTGTGTGTGTGTGTGTGTGTGTGTGTATTTTAAGATTTATATATTTATTTTGGGGGGAGGGGCAGAAGGAGAGGGAAAGAGAATCTCAAACACACTCCCCGCTGAGTACAGAGCCTGACATGGGGCTCCATCTCATGACCCTGAGTTCGTGACCTGAGCCAAAATCAACAGTTTGACATTCAACTGACTGAGCCACCTAGGCACCCCTGGAATTACTATATATTTTTTAAAGTATTTCAAATTTCTGTATTTTTGTAGTTTTTAAATGGTTTAATATTTCTAAGTTATCAGAGTGTCTTTAAGTTACTCATAAAATAATTTGAGCTGTTAGTCCAAAATAAACAGAGACCTCTGATATAGACTGTTTTGCATGTATAAGATGTCAAATGCGTTAATATGCCCCCCTGTGTTCCTATACAAGGAATTTAAGGAGTGCAGGAAACAAAACCTAGTAAGGAGCAATTCTGGAAGAATCTACCATCAAGGACCTTGTATTTTCAGGTTTTAAACTGTGAGCAGTAATGGAAACAAACAGGTATTAGAATTGGTGTTTTTCGTTTGATCTTATTTGATATTTAGGAAAGTAGATTGTTGAAGGAGGAAGAACTGCGAAAAGAGGAGGTCCAGACTCTGCAAGCAGAACTCACCTGCAGACAAACAGAAGTTAAAGCATTGAGTACCCAGGTCGAAGAACTAAAAGATGAATTAATAACCCAGAGACGTAAACATGCCTCCAGTGTCAAAGATCTTACCAAACAACTCCAGCAAGGTACAAAATTCTCGCACACTTAGACCTTAATGTTGCATCTTCCAGTCATTAAGGATTTATAGAAAAAAATATATTTTACATCAGGTTCTACCACACTGATTAGTGCTGTATGTTCTTTTTAATATATTAATGTTTATAAACTAAATTGCTAAACTTCTTGGAGTTCCATGAATAGTTTATAACATCTTCTATTCCAAAGGACTTTTGTTCACAGAATCCCAAAGTGTGAGAGTTGGGAATATACTTGAGGACAGTATTGTCTAAACTTTTTTGATCACATACTCCAATCAGTGAAAAGTATTTAAGCATTTGTTCTCAGATTTATATATATTTATTTATAAATTTTAAACGTGTATCACTCTACATTAAAAAACATGAAAAATAGAATCTGATGAAAATAAATATAAAAATGAATACGAAATGCAAGTATAAATGGAAGTTCTAGTATTTTCTCCGTACACATGCTAGGAGTTGTTTCATGCAGCGTCTAGGGTACCTGCATCCCACCTTGTAGACCTCTACCTTAGAGAACATTAAGCCCTGACCCTTCCATCTTAGAGGAAACTGAGACCCAAACACAATGATTAACAGTTGGGACTGGAACCCAGATTTCTTTCATTTAAAAATTTAAACAATTTAAACTATGCTATGTGCTTGGATACAAATGTGATGTATTTCAGCTTCCTAATCTCTACTATTCTCACTAACTTTGTATTAAAATTGAATGAAATATAGTATTAAGATAAACGAGATTTAGCATTTACTTAATATGAATATATTTAGATATTTGCTGTAAGAATTCAGTTTGTTTTAATAGCTATAATTGAAGGGATATTCCTGGTATCATAGGGGTCATCTAAATCCATCAGGACTCTGAACATTAGGTCACTATGCCTAAGTGATGTGATCATAGTGTTGTTTTTAGATATTTTGTATTTGACCTGTACATTTCTAGATATCATTTTATATGAATGACAACAATAGCCCTCCCGTCTAAAGTATGTATTCCACAAATTTCTCTTGTGTTTAAGCCATTTTTGCCTGAGCGATTTTAGCAAGTAAAATCAGAAATAGTGGGGCACATGGTCATGGTAATTGTCACGAGTAATTTGTTTCTTTTTCCTGTAGCACGAAGAAAATTAGATCAGGTTGAGAGTGGAAGCTATGATAAAGAAGTCAGCAGCATGGGGAGTCGTTCAAGTTCATCAGGTAAAAAACTTCTGGTTTCAGTTGTTATCTAGTGACTGACTGTAAAAAGAAGTAGCATTTTTTTGTGTGTTGAAGTGTTGATATGCTTTTTTTTTTTTTCTTCCCATTTTGAGTTATAAAAAGTAGTATTATTTCCAGGTAAATAAGTTCTCATCATTACCCAGGGGTTCATGCTCGTCATGGGGTTCTGGATGACCTGTCTCCCTGCCTCCTATTGTCTTACCTGCTTCTTCTTTATTCTTTGTGACAATTTCCTCTTCCATTTTTAAATTTGGATTTGTATCCATCCATATAGAGAGATTTGTTATAATACGGTCTCTCTTTTTTTTTTACTTTTATATTTTAACACCTGAAAACTAATGAAATGATCATCATTATATATCAGGATTTTTTATATACACATGGTATGTTTAAATCTTTTGGCTTTTCCCATGGTAAATATGCCTGTGGTCTAAAGTGAAAATGAATAGTCTATAAAATTATGATTGATATCATTGTGGAAATGGTAATTAGCAAAATATCAGTGTATTTGTCATTTTGGAATGCCAGGAATCGTGCCAAGCACTTTAAACATATTATTTACTCTGCAGAATAGTCCTGTGAGGTGTTACAATTCGCATTTTAGTGATGAGGAAAGGAAGGTTCAGAATGGTTCCATGACTTGCCCCAAATTCACAGTGGCAGAACTCTCAGACTCTAGGGTGTGTGTGTGCTGTGACACTACACTCCCTCCCAGGAGTTGCACATTAGGGGGGAAACATCAACTATTGCGGTAGTGGGAAGATCAATACTAGAAAGAACATGGGTTGAAACTACACATAGGTATTTAGAACCCAGGTCTGTCATTTATTAGTGTGTGACCTTAGATAAGGGTATAGTACTGTCTTAAATCTACAAAATGGAGTTGAAAAAAGACTTTTGTTTGTGGGATAAAGAGGATCAGAAATTTTTCTCAACTGATGTTGATTAAAGTAATAGCTAACATTTACTGAGTGCCTACTTACACGCACTGTTCCAAGCACTTCACATATTTTAACTCATTTAAATGAGGATAACAGTCCTATGAGGTAAATAATATTATTCCCATTTTAAGATGAAGTGACCAAGGCACAGAGAGTTAAATAACTTGTCCAACGGCACACAACTAGAAAGTAGAGGAGTGGAATTTGAGCCTAGGGAGACTGGCTTCAGAGCTTAACCCACCGGCTGTGTTCTCTCTCTTTCTCTCTCTCTCTCTCTCTGTTTTTGGCTCTCAGTTTCACTTCAGACTTGTTATTCTGACTTTTTCTTGAGTTTCCTGCTTCCTCATCCTGTTCCTGAGAGACATAATAGGTCCTTTGGGTACTTCTGTCATTCATGTATTCAGAAATAAGAACTCAGGCCAGGTATGACTTGTGTTCTGTGCCCAACTCTGTTCAATCGAATATTTGTGAGTTATACTAGAAGAAATAATATGCGACATTAGCAGATGACTCTAGACTGAGTACAATATCTAAACTGATTTTTTTTTTTTTTTGTCTTCAGGGTCCCTCAATGCTCGAAGCAGTGCAGAAGATCGATCCCCAGAAAATACCGGGTCGTCGGTAGCTGTGGATAACTTTCCAGAAGTGGACAAGGCCATGTTGATCGAGAGGATCGTAAGGCTGCAAAAGGCACATGCCCGGAAAAATGAAAAGATAGAATTTATGGAGGATCATATCAAACAATTGGTGGAAGAAATCAGGAAAAAAACAAAGTATGTATTATTATAACACAATCTGTGTTTGAAATACCGTACTTATGTGGTAAAGTTAACTGTTTTCAAAATTAATCATATCAAGAGCCCATCTTTCAAAAAATAATTCTTAATTTTAGTAATTCAGTTACCAGTCTTTTAGTGATCACTTACTGTGTTCTAGGTTTTGGGAATACAGAGATGGAAGAAAACACAGGTCTTTAAGGTGATCTAGAGTTCAGTAGATCTTAATTTTTTTAAGAGACTGAGATAACTTTGGATTTAATAAAAGCACTCTGTTAGCTTTTGCTTTTCATGACTGTGACTCTAAGAGAGAGATGGGGTTGTGGGTTATCTTTCCTGTTGGATAGGATATAGCAGGTAATTTATTGGGCACCTGCCAAGTACAAGGTCCTGTGCTTATGACTTAACAAAATTTCATTGATTTCTTACAACTCAGGGACAAATAAATTTACTGGTGGTGTTCAAGTCAAATCACTAAATGTTCTAGAGTCATCACTAATCCAGTAAGTGACAGACCAAGAGCTGGGGATCTGGGCCCAGCTGGGACCAGGTCAATGTGACCTTAAGTCAAAAGCTGGCTTCTCAAGCTCCCAGCAGCTGGGCACCAGGGGCCTCAAGCTAAGAACCAGCCGTTTGAGTGGTGACCTCCGGGGCCTCAGGGTGGCCTGGCCCCTGAGCGGGGTGCTGCTGGCCTTCCGTGGGGTGGGCGGAATGCCTGGTCAGCACAGCCTGAAATCTGCTGTGCGGTGCGTTCCATACACGTTTAATGTACACTAATGTTCTTTCTTTTGGTATCATGCATGAAACCTTACTTTTTCTCACTTTTGTGAGATGTATTTTCATGCATTTTTGTTTTCTGTTTCTTCTCCCTGCTAACTGGACTCTGGCATGGTTTTTTGTTCAACTCACCTGCGGGTTCTCCATCCTGACCCTGTGGCCTGTGACCTTTCCTCCTCATCCCTCCAATGGCTTGTTCTCCCCTCCCAGGAGCTGGGTTCTCTGGGGCTTGGGCCTTCCTTCCTAGCCTGGTAAAAAGAAAAGAAAAGAAAAGAAAAAAAGAAAGAAAGAAAGAAAAAAATGTGCTGTGCAAAATTTCTCTTAAAAATACCATAGTCTTGGTGCGCCTGGGTGGCGCAGTTGTTAAGCGTCTGCCTTTGGCTCAGGGCGTGATCCCAGCGTTCTTGGATGGAGCCTCACATCAGGCTTCTCCACTAGGAGCCTGCTTCTTCCTCTCCCACTCCCCCTGCTGTGTTCCCTCTCTCACTGGCTGTCTCTCTCTGTCAATAAATAAAAAAAAATCTTAAAAAAAAAAATACCATAGTCTTTTAAGAGGTTTTTTTTTTTTAATATATTGCAACGCCTTACCAGTGACTTTTTAATTTTTATTTTGAAATAATTTTAGACTTAGAGAAAAGTTGGCCCGTGACTTTTAAAAGAAAAAGAAGGGATGCGTGGGTGGCCCAGTCAGTTAAGTGTCTGACTCTTGATTTCAGCTCAGGTCGTGATCTCAGTGTTGTGAGGTTGAGCCCTGTGCTGCCACCCCCGCCCCATCGTGTGCTCACGCACACATGCATGCGTGCGCGCTCTCTCTAAATAAATCTTTAAAAAAAAAAACAAAAACGAATAAAGTTCTAAGTTTAATAACAAGAAAATAGAAAATACTGAAATGGAGCAATAAAGAAATTACTCAAAAATATTTTGATTAATAAGGAAAGAAAAAACAATGTTTATATATCTCTAATGTAAATACCATGTTGAACAAAAATGGGATTAAGACATCATCTGGAGCACCTGGGTGGCTCAGTCAGTTAAGTGTCTGCCTTCAGCTCAGGTCACGATCCCAGGGTGCTGGGATCGAGCCCCAAGTTGAGCTCCCTGAGCAGCGGGGAGTCTGCTTCTTCCTCTCCCTCTGCCTGCCACTCCCCCCTGCTTGTGGGCACACTCTCGCTTTCTTTCTCAAAAAAAAAAAAAAAAAAAAGATACTATGTGAATAAGAAAAATTATTTTCTAACATATTACTGTTAACCTAATAGGTGCTTGTTTTATGCTAATCATCTTCATGCTTATGATCATTTGACTCTTGTAAATTTTAGTGTTTTTAATTCTGCAGGTACATAATTGATCGTGTCGTTTTATTTTGCAGAATAATTCAGAGTTACATTTTACGGGAAGAATCAGGCACACTTTCATCAGAGGCATCAGATTTTAACAAAGTCCATTTAAGCAGACGGGGTGGGATTATGGCATCGTTATATACATCCCATCCAGCTGATAGTGGATTAACACTGGACCTCTCTTTGGAGATCAGCAGAAAATTACAGGCTGTTTTGGAGGATACATTACTAAAAAATATTACTTTGAAGGTATCTATATTTCTCATTTACTTACCAACCAGTAAGTGAGCGTGGCATAATGGTACCTCTTTCACAGTGTGAGCTAGCCCGTAATTGAACTAGTTCTATAATGCAGGGTAACCATTTTACCTGGAGATAAAATTTTTGTGTTT
Source organism: Ursus americanus (assembly GCF_024610735.1). Taxonomy (NCBI): domain Eukaryota; kingdom Metazoa; phylum Chordata; class Mammalia; order Carnivora; family Ursidae; genus Ursus; species Ursus americanus. The sequence continues at coordinate 16,275,078 of NC_142132.1, forward strand.
TTCTTATTGAAAAATACAGTTTTTTAAACTCTCAAGGAAAGGAGGAAAGAGCAAAAAATCAGCTTAACTATTGGACAGATAGTTGTTTATTTTGCAGTGGGTGGCCTTTGACCTGTATGGTTATAATCGATTGCTGAGGCTCTGTTTTAAGATTAAGGCATTCATTTTCTAATGTGTATTTTCCAGCTTTACTTTTTGCAGCTTTTACCTGACCCAACTATTCTATTTGTGCTATGTTTGGGCCTTGATAGTTAGTAAATCTAGTAACAAATCTGTGCACTAAAATTGGCTGTAGCTTCAGTAAAAAGATTCCAAAATGTATAGAATTTATTTACTGAAAACTGCCATGTACCTGGTTTATGCCACAGGGCATTGAAGACTAATCCTCACCCTTTCAGGATCAAAATTTAAGCAAAAACAGTTCAAACTGAATCTACGTACTTATGATATTTAATACTTCTGTTTTCTTTTCCCTTTTCTAATTGGTAAAGGAAAATCTACAAACACTTGGAACAGAAATAGAACGTCTTGTTAAACACCAGCATGAACTAGAACAGCGGACAAAGAAAACCTAACACACAGCTGTTGGTCACTGAACAGACAAAAGCCACATAAGGGGCAGGTGCCACTGCCCAGTGTTGTGGGAAACTTTCCCCTGCTTTGTGTGTCAGCCAGTAAAAAAGTGTTTTGCTTCATCTGTATAAAATACGAATGCATTGCTGTGTATACTGTAAGAGTATAAGCTTTGATGAAATTTGTGTTTGTATAGTGAGAGCCTGTCACCGAATTAGAACAGCTGAAATTGCTACTAGTCCTGCGAAGTGCTGAGCATTACTGCAAGGGCTTTTGAAAACCCCTTGTCCACATTTCTTCCTTTGGAAATATATAATGTCAAAAATGATTCAGCTTTTTAAAATTATGCATGAAAGGACATGTGTTAATCATTCAATAATATGCTGTTTCTCCAACATGAAGAAAAGTAAAGTGATTAAAATTTTGTTTGACATTCCAGCATAACATTTGGTTGTGTTTCAGGGATGCCAATGAGTCCTTAAATCTTTTAATTTTAATGGAAGCTAATAGGAAAGCCAGCTCTTGGTGGCTTAGCAGTGATCGGACATTGCATTCCTCTGTCAGGTTTCCTTATCTGTGCTAGGTACGTTTTTTTTCAGATTCAAATTGTTTGAGTTAATTTGAGTTTTTTTTTTACTTTCAGTTACACAAGATATGATTTGAAATAACATGCTCACTTAGATTTGTGAACTTCAGTTGTATTTTAAAATGTGAACTAGATTAGTCTTTAGAACAGAGAGATGAATAATGAATTCTTTGAAACTGAAATACTTTAGTTTTACTAACATCAAGTGTAAAGATCAATGTTTAAGATATTTATGAAGAACCAGTTCCCAAGAGAATCCAGCATATGGCTCTGTTAACCATTTCATTTGAAGACCATTCTTTACTGTTGATATAATCATATATTCCAGTGGTGTGATCTTACAGTCCCCAAATGTGATGTGTTTCAGTCAGTATATTTATTTAAAATATAAAATAATTACATCTCTGTAACCAAAGGAATTTTAGAGCCAAATTTGTGTATCCTGATGGTTTTTTACAATATTTATTTAAGACGCGCACTTAAGTGTTGCCAGTCATAGTATCAGTATTTCTGCATCATTGAATTTTGTTCCTCCTCTTGTGATTCGTCACTTATTATCATTTCTGAGTGTGGTTTTTCACATTTCGTTAAATTCAGATCATTTCTGTAATAGGATACCTTGGCTAATATGCAGATGTTGCCACAAGTGTCACTTTTGTTTTAGATTTTTGCATCCTTTTTTCTCTCCTTAAGTGAAGTAAGCTTTGGGATGATGAATTAAAAACCTTTAAGGAATTGCATGGCTCTAAAAATTGGGCTCATGGTAGCAATGTCCCTTTAATGTGTTTTAAATTTTTTTTAATCAACGTTGTTTAAAAAGATCATTTACTAAATTTTTACTAAGCATTAGTATAGCATCTTATTTTTTCTGTATACCGAGTTATGTCTTGGCATCCAAAAACGAAATCTTTTCAAAATGGAAATATAAGTCCAAAAACATCTTTTAAAAATAGCTATAACAAGTGTTAGTCTTATCATAATGTGTCTTGTTCTTTTTCCAATAATAATGTATCAAAATAAAGTAAGAGGGTAAGTGCAATCAAATTGAATTATTTTCCCATTTTTCTAGACGTACTATTGATATTCCTAAAGACTACTTAGAGTAGCCAACATAACTAAATTTCATGACTTCTGTGATGGAGATTCATTCATACACTACAATATTTGTTTTTTACCCTCCAAGACAGAAATGTATGAATGGAGACCAAATAGTCATCAGATCTATAGTGTCCTATGGCTATACACTTTTTTAAAATGTATACATTTTATTACATACAAAAGTGAAACATTCCAATATTAACATTTGTGCCACCATTCATTTGGAGACATCAAATGGTGACACTCTGTTAGAGGAAAGCTATTATAAACCATATTCTGACTTACTGTTATTTTTCAAACTGTGGAAAATTTTTGAAGAAAATGCTTTTATTTTCCTTTTGTTCTTCAGTTTCTACTGTATCTTTTTGTGTATGGATTAGAACCGAGCAAAGTAATTTACAAAAATGTGAATGTATCAGATCTTTATACCAATTCACAAAAAGCTCCTAATGTAAGGATTTAGAAGGTCTTCCACTCTTAATATATTGACTATATGGAGAGAAGAATGGGAGTCTGGAAAAGGAAAATGGTCTGGATAAATCTGAGATCTGGGGGAAATTTTATTTTATATGTTCATTATTAGTTGTACACATCAAAGGCTGTTTTGGTTAGCACTATTTTGTTTCTTTGAACAGGAAATTATTTTGTGTGTACTCGGTATATGCTTTTCTAGGTTTTAATTTTGAAGTGAAATTCTTACTGTGACTCCCTTTTTTCCCATACCACTTCAAACTTTAGCCTAACTGTTAAGGATTGAAAATAGTGGGTTTGAGCAAAGAAATGGGTTTGAACTTCGGTGGTGTGTGTGTTTTTTTTTTTTTTTTAACTTTCTATCTTCATCACAATTTAAAGTGATTTATCTTGAATTCAGTTTTATCAGGCGACCAGCATGTTATTTATTCACTTAAAAAACACATGTATTAAAAACCTGCTATTGCCAGGCAGCATCCGGGGTATTGTGGTTTTACTGCTGAACAAATCAGACAGAGCAGTGCTGTCTTCATGGCGCTGTGGTCTAGTGGCAATGGCGGCGAGGCAGTAGGAACAGCTCTGAGCCTCTGCAGCTCACAGCCAGCCGCTGTAGGAAGAAGGTTAATCCATTTGTGCAAATAGTGGCCCAGAAATCTCACCGTAGCATGAAGCTTTGGGAAATGAATCCTTGTTCTGGGGTACGCTGAGAGCAGATGGCTGTTTTCACAATGGTCTACACGTTCTCTAACCGTCACAGTTCGATGTTTATTTTTAAAGGAAAAAAACCCCCAAAGACCGTAAAAAGGTATTTGATGTTTGCCATTTTAGTGAATTGTGAATGCCTGCTTCATGCCCACAAAGATGGATCCAGTCACGTTTTCATGTGTGTTCCTAAACTTGGACCAGTATATTATTTCCTAAAGATTTTTTTCATATACATTTAGACCAAGATGTGCTGGTAGAAAGAAACTAAAACATTAAAAACCATTAATATTGTAAATGCTACTGTGGTGAAAATATTTTTATCAATCATGTTGCTACTCAGTATGTTTAGTTTGCCTTACGAATGTCGACTCTAGTAGCCTGTTTTTCAATATCCTTTTTTTTTTTAAACAAAATCTTTTTTTGACACTAAGATTGTTCATTTTTAACACCAGTTGGTGGCACTAGAAACCTGAAATTTTTCAAGGCTCTGAACAACAGAAAATAATTGAAAAAGTATCCAAACATGAAGAATTTTCAGGAAGATAAATGAAAAATATAATTGTATATTAAAGATGTATTTTCTGGGATGGAATCCTTTTTTTAAAATGCTATGGCTGTCCACTTTGACTACAATGACGAAACTTGTTTATCTTCCAAAAGTTCATATATATATACATATATATATGCGCATTGTACAGATAATCTTTAATTTGATTACACTGTTCATTTTGTAAATATGTTTCTGTATAAAATGAAGCTTTTCAAGAGAATTCTATGTACATATTGTACTTATTAAATAGGTAATGCCTGTTTACCAAGTTGTATCTTAGTAGCATCTTTTCCATTATTTATTTACATACACCACTTGTTAAACAGACGGATTCTCCAGACGGTCTGCAAGGCTGTCTCAGATTGCTTGAATTTTCTTTTTTAAACCACCTTAGGAATTTTTGCTTTCCACAATTGTCTTTATTATACCAATTATTATTAGAAGTCAATGAACAATAGCAGATTAAATTGAATGCCAGGTTCTATTTCAAATTTGTGTTTTTATTATTGGTAACAAAATTTGGCCTTTTACAAAAGGCAGATTTTCACATGCCTGTTTTCACATAGACATTTTCACATGCCTATGGGAAAATTTCTCATTGAACTTGATAAGCCAGTAATATATTCACGTTTTCCACAAAACTATGTACTACTCACTTGCCCAAATTACCTAGCTTTAATAATAAAGATCTAATATGTTCAATAAAAAGATATTGAAATGGCATTAATTTCATGAAATTAATGTGTGTGGTAGGTATTTCACATCACGCCGTGTTGTTTTCTGTTTCTCTCACAGTTCTGGTACACTTAAATTATGCCACATACCTTCATGACTTCACTACTGGAAAGAATCCCCTAAAATCAGGGTCCTTGGAATAAGGGTAGAATTAATAGAATAGAGGAAGCTGACATGACGTCTTCCTCAATAGTCTGCTTTCCGGTAGCCTATGGATTTGTCTGTAAGGTATGGGATGTATGCAGGAAGAGTGAGGGAAAGACATACTGGCTGTGGTGGGGGTTTTTTTGTTTGTTTTTCGTTTTTTTTGTTTTGGCTTGTAGTTGTTAACTGGTCAGTGGGGCCCTCAGGCATGAGATTGGAAAGACCATTCCATGCACTTAATCCATGTCTTTTTTTTCTTTCTGGTCCAATCAATGAACGTAGAATGAGCACACACTTCTTTAGGACCCGAAGCTTAAGAGGATGCCTGTGGCTGATGAGTGCCAATGTGGTTTTAATGATTCTCTTTGAGAACCATGTGACTAGACTTGACGTTCCTGCCTCTGTAGAGAGGCACTATTAATTCCTACATTATATGTAAGAGACTTGATTCTTGTTTCTTTCTTTTAAAGCATGCATTTAAGAAGTATTCTATTTCTGGGGCGCCTGGGTGGTGCAGTCGTTAAGCGTCTGCCTTCGGCTCAGGGCGTGATCCTGGCGTTCTGGGATCGAGCCCCACATCAGGCTCTTCCGCTGGGAGCCTGCTTCTTCCTCTCCCACTCCCCCTGCTTGTGTTCCCCCTCTCACTGGCTGTCTCTCTCTGTCAAATAAATAAATAAAATCTTAAAAAAAAAAAGTAGTATTCTATTTCTGAGGAATTTCCAGTCTTGTTTTACTTTTTGATTTCCGAAAGACCACACTGTTTGCCAGATAGACTATCTGCCCCCAATTGCACTCCCAAAAAAGGGATAGGATGTTATATTCCAGAGAGGAATCTCTACCATTCACACATTGCAGACATAGTTCAGTTGTCCATTTAAGATCCACTGAAATAAACATAAGTTATTGATAGTCAACTGCCAGTTGTGTTAACTTGGGGAATATATTAAATACAGGAGGGGTTTTCCACATCATTTCACTATATAGTCTTTGTTTTTAATAAAGGCCCAAGGGCAGTTAGTCATGTGTTTGTATATGTTTTCAGCACCCTCCCACTTTGCTGGTCCCAGGAAATATCAGTTAAACCTGCCACACTTACCTGTGATTTCTTGCGGGGCTTTTTATGAGCTCTGACTAGGCGAGACACCTGCAAATGTCCATCACGCCAACTGCCCTTGCTGCAGGTTTGAGCTCTTTCTGCCTGCCCCCCCACCCCGCCGCCACCGTGGGAGAAGCACTCAGTGTCTATTCCTCCATCAGAGCGCCCTTAGATCCCAACTCCCCCAAAACCTAGTCCCCAGGGGCCTGTGCCAATGGAGGGTGCTGCTGGGTGTTGTGTATTATTGTGGGAATTTGGGACAAGGTTGGAGGGAGACCCTGCTGGGACAAGCAGGCCAGAAAGACTGTTTCCGGCATCCTGATTGGAATGCAGAAATCCTATTTTAGGGGCACCAGGGTGGCTCAGCTGGGAAAGCGTCTGACTCTTGATTTTGGTTCAGGTCACGACTCAGGGCCGTAAAATCAAGCCCCATGGCTGGCCCTGCGCTGGGCACGGAGCCTGCTTGGGATTCTCTCTCTCCCTCCGCGCCTCCCTGCTCACGCGCGCTCTCTCTCTCTCAAAAAAACCCCCAAACCTATTTTAAATAATGAATATTCAAAATTTATGGGTAAAAGGGGCTTTGAGTGCTTGCCTGAAACGTTTATTACCTTCTTTCTTTACTTTTATGAGGTTCGATGTGTTCTAAACTCCAAGGTACCAACTTTCAAAGAAAGTTCCAGCGGAAGCCTGGCAGCCGGGCTCTGCGGCGGTGATGTTCCACACGCTCGGGCTCCCGAGGCCTCCTGAGAAACCGGGTGATCCGATCTCACAGCGTCCTGACGCCGTCACAGCCGAGACTAGTATCTCGTGTGCCGAAGCCCAAGCCCCCCGCACAAACGCCACCGATGAATTTTAGTTTATTATTTTTTAAAGACTATTTATTTTTGAGAGAGAGAGAAGGTGCAGCGGGGGGAGAAGCTGAGGGAGAGAGAAACCTAAGTAGACCACCCCCCGCCCCCGCTGAGCACAGAGTCTGATGCGGGCGGGGCTCGATCGCAGGACCCTGAGACCATGACGTGAGCCGAAGTCAGATGCTTAACCCACTGAGCCACCCAGGAGCCCGCGGAAGACACTTGGTGAGCTTCTGTGGTGCTTTCAAAGCAGTTGCGCGAATACGCCCAAAGCAAACGATTCTGAGCTTTGGCAGAACTCCGGCTGTTTGCTGACACCGACACGAGGCCGTGCTGCTCAGCAAGACACACGTGTAACGTCATTTTTTCCATACTTTCCTGGATGTTCTGCCTCCCTTTGGATTAATTGAATATTTTGCATGATGCGATTGTATCTCTACAGTTGGCTTCTGAGTGGTGCCTCATTTTAAAATGTTTTCACGGTTGCCTTAGGGTTTACAAAATATCTATAAGATATGAAATCGTCGTGTCTCCGTGAGTCCTCATTGTGCAGGGGCTGTGCGAACCTTCTGTGATGGGCCCGAATTCATTGCTGCCGAAGGGAACACCTTTTCTGTTTGTTTTGCCTGCTCTAGACGTCGGCGATGAGCAGGAAAGACCGGCGGGCCTTTCAGAAGCACAGATCCCAGAGGTGAAAGACCGCACATCCGGTCCCAGAGCGACCAGACTTTCGGGTTCCACGGACTCATAAGATTTCAAAAACAAAATGCTGAGCTTATTGACTTTTATTTCGCTAAGTGAGGATCAAAAAGAATGAGCACTTGTCAGCATAATATCATAAAAGACAAGATGTTTTCTCACTAAAATAAAAAAAAGAGTGGTTGAAAAGTTCAAACTTTTAAATTGCATGAGTGTAGCTCTTTGAAACACCGTCTTTGTTTTTCTCAGCTCGCTGTAGCCTGGGTCGCAAACCACCCACCCGGTGCAAACCCTGACACAAAAATCAGGAACAAAGGCCTTCAGGTGGGGTGTGATTTACCTGAAATCCCGCGTTAGTAAGCCTCTTCCTTGCCGTTCCAGGCACTGCTGCCCCTGACGGTGCCTAGACACCGTGAATTTCATCGGCACACCCTCCTGGTTCAGCACATCCTTGGAACCAGATGCAATCAGGAAGCTCTGAAGGTGGAAGGTATGTGGATTATTGATTTATTGCTTCCCAGATCCCAATGCCTTCTTTAATACCTGCTCTGTCATGAACAAGAGAATCCCTTTCACCATTTCTCCTTTTAAGTGAGCGTGGTGTCAAGCTTCCTCAGTAGAGGTCAATGGAGGCACATGACAGGAGGAAGAGGCTTCTGGAAGTTTGGGGCAGGGGCTGGGTTTAGACTTGGGAGGACATCCAGTAGAGCCTGCCCCAGCCATCCCTTTGCAACCTTGTAGCACTTGGTGATCACCTTTCCGTGGCCTTCTCGACATGGACACTAACGTCCCCGCATGGCTGCACACAGTTACTTGTGGTCCAGAGAGTTACACACAGTGTAGCCAGTGCCGGTCCACACGGCTGGCTGCTTCCCTGCCGGCGCTTTGGAGGGTAGCCCATTTACTGCTTGCCCAGCGACTCTGGACCAGCTCCAGGCTGGCCAAAGCAGCGAACATCCCTGCTACTCAGCAGACTGAACCGCATCTTCCCCAACAAGGTCTGAACCCCTTCCAGGTCTGCTTCCTCAGGTACTCTCCCTCAGCCCTAGTGTACCACCGAGAATTTTCTTACAGTTACTCTTTTATCATAGGTGGTGATTCTTTAGGTTAAACTCTGGCTGAACCTGCTGTGTTATTCCTCTCTCCTGACTGGACCCAGACTGAAGGTGAGAGCGAAGGACATTGTACAACGTCCTGAAAAGGCACAAAGACAAGAGGTTGTTGACCTTTGGTGTTTTACAAAACAAAGATATCACGGCTTCTCATTCTATCATCTAACAATTCATATGCAGTATCGTTATTTATGGGCAAAGCACCATGGGAGTGTAAGTACCCTACCTGGAACAAGGTGGCAAGAGACCAGCACCCGAAAACAGCCCAGAGGGTGGTAGAAAAGGACCCGCTTCGTGCTGGAAGAGACAGCATCATTTGAGAAGGGCCTTCATGGGTAGGTCTCAACGTATGGAAGGAAAACTAGAGAAGGCCAGATGGAAGAAGGCTCTATGCCTTTTTGCTCAGGACACACCAGGTGTGGTTCTGTTTGGCTAGACCTTGATCTGAATCAGGTGCTTGGCACAGAAAGATGGAGTCTATCTGGCATTGCCAACCTTTATGATGCTCAACCTTTATCAAGCAAGACCCAGAGGAATGGAAGGGACCTTAGAAAGTTATCTAATAGCAGCCAGGCTGTGGACAGCCTTGAATGCCACACACAATAAACTGAGTAACTGAGTTTGCCAGAAAAGTGGCTTCAGTGGAAGGCCACAGATTGGGGTCCCATACACACTAGTATATTGACTAATTGTTATATTAACAACAACAACAACAAAACTCTTTTATTGAGGTATAGTAATAGTACTTTCAGAAAAGTGCACGTATCCTAAGTATACAGCTTAATAAATTGCTAGAAGCCAGACACAGCTGTGTAATCAACACCCAGTGCTTATTTTGTCCCGATTGGATCCCAGCTGATTCACCCCGGAGCCCTGCTCAGGCTCCCAGTCATTACCCGTCCTGGAAGGATGACAGTCCTAACTTCTAATAGCATCGATTGATTTTGCGTCACTTCCCGGGACTTGACGTGGAGGTACTCGTACAGGAGATACTCTTCTGAGTCAGCACCTTATTTAAAGGATCATCCGTGGTGTCAGGTATTGTTACAGGTCATTTATTCTCTTTGCTGTATAGTATTTCAGTGTGTGGGTATATCACAATTTATCCCGTCTAATTTATCTAGGCTTATTAATCCAGTTGGATGAGCTCTGGGGGAGTTTCCAGTCTGGGGCTCCTAGGAGCAAAGCTGCGATGATTTTCTTGTACGTGTCTGTGGCAAAGCAACCGGATGTATATTTAGTGCACAAATGCCCGGCACTAGAATAATTGAGTCACAAGATACACACGTGTCTATTTTTATTAGAAACTATCCAACTTTCCTGATGTGGTTGTACCATTTGTACACCCACTAATGTGCCTAAGAGTCCCAATGTTCCGTAGCCTAGCAAACATTTATTTTGCACAGACATTAGTTTGGTTTTTTAAAGATTTTTTTTTTATTTGAGAGAGAGAGAGAGAAAGAGAGAAAGCATGAGTGGGGGGAGGGGCTGAGCAGGGAGCCTGACACACGGGGCTTGATCCCAGGACCCTGAGATCATGACCTGAGCTGAAGGCAGATGCTTAACCGATTGAACCACCCAGGCACCCCAAACACAGACATTTTTTAAAGGGGACACTGCAATGTGTGGGCTGATCAGAGTGGGTGACCCAGAGGAGGAAGACTCTGAAAACCATGTTCTTAAGAAATGACTGAGAAGAAGAAGGTCTTTTTTAACCTGGAAAAGGGAGGATTCGGGGAGATAAGAGCACTGTGTCTGGCAGAGAGCTGAAGAATTGCCAGGTAAAGAGGGCTTAGATTGGTCTCTGGGGCTCCAACAGAAAGCAGCCATCCCTCTAGGTTCAGCGACCCTCCCAGGATTTACTGCTGGCGAAGGTAGGGCAGGACTTAATCCCAGGTTGGCCTGTCTTCACAACCCATATCCTTTTTATTTTTATGCTCATACATCAGTTTTATTTTGTTAAACAACTGGAGATATCAACATATAAAAATTGTACATTTTTAAGGTGTACAACTTGATGTTTCGATATATGTATATATTGTAGAAAGATCAGCGGAATCAAGCTTAATAACTTACCCATCACCTGTACATTGTTGCCATTGTGCGTGTGTGTGTGTGTATGTCTGACGATTTAATCTGAGATCTAGCCTCTTAGCAAATTGCAAGGGTACAGTAGAGTATTGTTAACTATTGGCCCTCTGCTGTACCTGGCTATTAGGTCTTCAGAATGCATTCATCCTGCATAACTGAAACCTTGCACTCTTTGACCAGCATCTCCTCGCTTCCCCCTCCCCACCTGCCCCTGGCAACCATCACCCTCCTCTCTGCTTCTACAAGTTTGACTATTTTACATTCCACATGGAAGTGGAACCATGCAGTATTTGTCTTTCTGTGTCTGGCATATTTGACTTAACGTAATGTCCTCCAGCTTCATCTATTTTGTTGCAATTGGGAGGGTTTCCTTCTTTTTTAAGGCTGAATAATATTCCACTGAATTTTACACTTTATTCATCTGTACATCAGTGGATATTTACCTTATTTCCATATCTCGGCTTTGTGATTAATGGATCAGTGAACATGGGATCCCGAGTATATCTTCCTTGGGTATAGATCCAGAAGTGAGATTGCCGGATCATACAGTTCTATTTTTAACTTTTTGAGGAACCGCCATAGTATTTTCCAGATGGACTGTCCCGATGTACATTCCCACCAACACTGCACCAGGGCTCCTTTTTATCCCCATCCTTACCAAAACTTATTTTTTCTCCTTCCGATAAAAGCCATTCTGACGGGTGTGCGGTGATGCCTCTCTGTGGTTTTGATTTACAGCTCCCTGATGTTTACTGATGCTGAGCGCCTTTTCATGTCCCTGTTAGCCATTTGTATGCCTTCACAAAGCCGATGTTCTTTCAACAGGACTGGTTTCTAAAAGTCTAAAGGAGGTCTCTAATATCGAATATATGTTTCAGCTAATAAAAATTTAGATTGGGGAAATAAGCCTGTAAATCATCATAAATTACTTTGCTGGAAACTGGCGGTATCAGGAAGACAGTGTGGCATCCATGCAAGACTCTGCAGCCCATTCATTTATTCACTCATGGAACAAATATTTCTCAAGGGCCTACCAAATGCCTGGCACTGATCTAGACCCCGAGATACTGCAGTGAAAGAACAGGCTTTACCTGCTAATGGGTACAGCTTACCATCTGGTTGACGGCGTGAGGAGGAAGAAAGAAAATAAGAAATAAATAAGAAAACAGACGATTTCCAAGTATGCAAAACCTTTGCAATCAGATATACGTGGGTTCAAATTCTTCAGATTGTGAGTTTGGACTTTGGACCTACAGCTACCCTAAGCCCCAGGTTTCATATCTGTAAAAACACCTATAATATGTATTTGCTGTGGGGATGCTTTATTATATAAAGCATATGGCAGGGGGCCTGTTAGAATGAGTAAGCCTGCAGTAAGTTGTTGTAACTATGAAATAAGCAATCGGTTACACATTTCTTCCCACATACCCATAGAAATCCATAGACCTCTTGTTTTTCAAACTTCGTCTCAATTTCTAAGATCTGATTATTTGGCCCTAAAGAGAGGAAGTATTGGCTAAATTAGTTACTATGCATAAATCACTTATAATAGTGCTTGGCAGATATTAAGTATTATATGTGTTTATTAAATGAATACATGTATAATGAATGAATAAATTCTACTCTGGATGTAGTTCAGTGAATCCTCTTCATATCAGGGGATCCTTGATGTAACTTTTCATCTCTTTTCCAAACAACCTTATATTTGCAAACTTATGTAATCATGCCCGCCGTACTTCACTTCATTCAACAAATATTTACCGAATACGTCTGGCACTGTTCTAGATACTGGGAATACCAACAGTGGACATATTTAGTAAAGGTTAAAACACTAGCATGAAGCAATACATTCAGGCTAAGGGTAATTTCAAAATAATTTCAGAAATTATTTCAAAATATTTTGCCCCAAAGAGAGGAATTTGTTTTTTCTTAGTTGGAAACTCGTTGTCACCCGATGTCAAGTGGAGTGCTTGCTTGAGCTGCTGAAAGTTACTGAGCCAGTGAACAAAGACCCAGCGAGTTCTAAGTGCTCAGTGTTTTCCACAGTCTCAGTGGCACGGGGGTGGGGAGTAGGGAAAAGGAAAAATGAGGATAGCATGTGAATAAGGTGACAAGATGACACTAGGGTGACTTGGGTCTAGACTGCGGGGACCTAGGGAGAAATAAAAGATGTAACAGGGCCCAGTTAGGACATCCGGCCTCTGGACAACCTGCCTCTGAGCATCCTTCCACCTCCCCGCTTTCTTAAGGACCAGGAGGGGCTGGGACCAGAGTCTGGGTAGATCTAGGAAACATGTGAGCCGAATGGAAACGTGTTGTGAGAAACTATGGTGCTTAGCAAGAGTGGTGTCTCCAAGAAATGGCCTTGAGTGGAGTCAGACAGAATGAGGCAGGATGAGAAGACATTCCTCAGGCAGATCGAACCGCAGCCAGTTCAACAAGCGTGTTACACCAGGGCTCATCCGCTACCCTCGGAGCTCGTGTGAGATCAGAGCCTCGGAGGTATTGACCGTGGCTTTGAACACGTCGATTTTAGTTTTTTGTTTGTTTGTTTGTTTTTATAGAGAGAGAGCAGGTGTGTGAGGGCTTGGGGGGGGGGCAGAGGGAGAGGGAGAGAGAGAATCCCAAGCAGGCTCCAGTGCTAGCCAGACACGGGGCTCGATCCCACAACCCAGAGATCATGACCTGAGCCGAAAACGGGAGTCTGACACCCTATTGACTGAGCCACCCAGGTGCCCTGAACAGGTCAATTTTAATAAAATCGATAAATAGGACAACACTAGCAAACAAACACCCCCTGACAATGGGCTACAGGCAACTTCACACCTACCTATCTTTTCTGATGGCTTACACAAAGGCAGAGGCAAATGCCTTCCCTCCAACCGTGCTAATTCATGGCTGTATTAATGAAGATAGCAGATGCTACTCTAAATCGGTTACTGTTTTAGATAACGTATGTTTGTCAACTCACTTGATTCATGCAAAACACCTATTTCAGAGATGAACAAGCCAAGTACGTCTAAGCAACATGCTCAAGGTCACCGAGCTAGCAAGTGGCGGAGGCAGAATTTGCACCCAGGCCACCCGACGAGAGTGCGTACTCTCAGCCAGGACCCCAAATTTCATCATCGACAGAGTCCTCCGTCCTAACACAGGGCACAAGAAAGAACTCACAACCACCACTTGTGGAGTAAGTGGAAGAATTATCAATTACTCAGTGTTCTCTCAACTACTATTTGTCTAAGCAGGCACATAAACAGTATCACAGTAAAGCTCGGTGCTGGTCACATTTTCTCTGGGGAGGTCAGATTATGTGGTGCAGTCGAAGATGCAATTTACTCTGCAGGTGATTGAAAAAGAATATACCACATCTGGATTATTGTAATACACAAAAATGGCATGTATTTTTTGCCAGTGTATTAGAGTCTCTAGGAAAGCTTTCCGCTCCTTGCCAGTTTCTTAGCTAGAAGGATATGGAAGTAGAAGCTAGCTTCCAGAAAGACAAAGACCTGTTCTGGTAGTGGACTGCCTTTTGACTTTTGGCCATGTTTTAACGGAAAGGAAGCAGATTGTCATCACATTTTAATACAAAGTAGAAAACAACATTGTCTTAGGACTGCTTCAAGTTATATGTTTAAATTATATATTCTACTTATAATCATATTTTTATATTTAAAAAATTTTTGTTTCCTGTACCAAAAAACTCCCTTGGCAGAAATTTTGCTACAAATCCAGTGACACAGAAAAGGTTTTTGTGTTGACTACTTTGGTTGACTGATTTGCCAACAGCCATCATAAGAGCTCTCTGAGCTTTAATGTTCGTTGGGTAGGACAGGAGTACGGTCATTTCCAAATTCCATTACATATTGCAAAATAAAAATGCTGCCTAGATAGACCCAAGATTTGTACTGTTGCTGACTTACTGACATTTCTTATTCTAACGCAATTAATGGACATGGATCAAATATCTGTTGTAAAAGATACATGGAAGGTACAAAAAATATTCAAGTAGAGATTTATAGATTAATCATATGAATGGGACAAATTACTGCCTGGGACCTAATCATTAAAGAGGAAAATTGAAAAAAAAGAACCCAAACCTTTAAACAACGTCGAATGATGGGAGTACAAGTTTTTCTGGAGTATGTTCCCCTTAATATTACTAATGTTGGCCATTCTCATTACCTTATCCTCAACAAGCATACTTTCTCTAAATGAATGCAGATGAATTTCAGACGATTTAAGGAGCACCCTGAGATGACAAGAACATCTAACAGAATTAGCGACACTTAGCATTAAAACCTCGAGTAGCTTTAAAAAATTGAAAAGCACAAAGTTGAATGATTTTATGTCAAATCATTAAAAAACCATTCTATGCGCACTTGAAAATGTGTAAATCGAAGTATTATTCTTATGCTGTCACATTTTGCTTAAGGTTTTGAGTTTTGATGTTTGTTTTTTTGTTTTTGTTTTTTTTAGTTTTGTTAAAAGAATGGGTTTTAGTAATCAGTGAAGTTAGGTTCCTAATTTGTTCGCTTACATACAAGGGGCTCAGCATTCAACTTCAGATCTGGGCTCGTTTTCAGTTCCTTACACCGTTTCCCACTGACAAGTTCTTCGCCTGGAATGGTTCTGGGAAATCATAAGCCAGACTTGCTTGTCAGAAATGTGCAACAAGTCTTTCCATGTGTTGTTTATTTCCAGACCACTGATTTTGTGCTAGGAAGTCCTTGACATCATGCGATATGCAATGCAAATAGGACAGCCATCTCCTGGAATAAAGCTGGTGTTCTTACGGTGCAGGACCTTATATTTGCGGGTCGTGACACACTTGGACAAACAAATCGACCAGCCTAAAAAATTAAATAAGAGAAGTTTTGCACCGTCAAAAACTCCAACAGCCGGGATCTGATGTGGACTTAAAGGAAGCTTTGGTGAAATGAGTAGAGAGTATATGTTCCGGAATCAGACCACCTGGGTTTGATCACTTGATCTAACTGCTTGATCTACCTGCCTCAGTTTCCTCATATGCAAAATGATGATGAGAGAGAGATTGTGGTGTTGTCATGAGATTCAAATGAGATAATGAGCGTAGGGTGTACTGTGCACTGTGACAGAGAGTGGGCACTGAACAAATGTGAGCTGTTGTAGAGAATTCAGAACACCGGCATCGAACACGGCTCTTCCAAGCTTGGGAACAATGCAAGGTCATAGGCAGTGGCGAAAGGCTGTGATCATGCAAATGGCATGATGTAATTAAAGACTTGGCCTTGTCTTTATAAAAGAATTCCCAAAGAAGTACAAATCGTAAAGGCATAGTCACAGAGTTATTGTAGAACTCCTTGCCTCTAGTGATAAAGATAACAAGGATGTGTGTGTGTGTGTGTGTGTGTGTGTGTGTGTGTGTGTAGTCTTTGTGCTGTGGATCACATTATCACGAAAGAACAAGCTCTTACCTGCTATAAGATACCAGGCACAGGGGCGCCTGGGTGGCGCAGTTGTTAAGCATCTGCCTTTGGCTCAGGGCGTGATCCCGGCGTTCTGGGATCGAGCCTGCTTCTTCCTCTCCCACTCCCCCTGCTTGTGTTCCCTCTCACTGGCTGTCTCTCTCTCTCTGTCAAATAAATAAATAAAATCTTAAAAAAAAAAAAAAAGATACCAGGCACAGTATCTTTGGGTAAGCGGTTTGGGGTCATCACCCAACGCACAGTCCCGGAGTCCATTCTCATTGATTTTCTCTCTGATGAGCCTCACGAGGTATTTTTTTGAAACTGTTTACATGAAAAATAAAGATACTTCATCTAAGCCTTGCAGATTCGTCCTTGTAGAAGCTCCTAGAAAGTTCTGTGGGACTTAAGTTTATGCTCTAAACGCCACTAGGTGGCAGAGGAATGTTATGAAACCAGTTAATCATCTCAGACCCGTTTGGTGCCCCCCCCGCCCCCCCCCCCACCATCTCTGGGTGGGTGGCCTGTCTGCAGGATCCTGAGATACCTTTCCTGTAATGCGGACTTTTAGTCCTTGCCCTTCCACATGCTCAGCCTCCAGAAGAGTCCGTAACTCTGGACGGCAGGCACTAGCGTCATCTAGCGGATCAGGATTGTTCATTCTACTGTTGCTCACATCCCTGAACCAAATATACCAAAAGTTTTCCAACCTTTGAAAACTTTATTTTCAAGTCTGGACATTTGGAAGAAAGGGCAACCTTCTCGCAGGCACGTTGTAGGACCCTAGTTAACGAGGATGAGCCCGACACGCTGGGGCGCCCTCTTTCCTCCTTACATCAGGCACATCCACTTCTCAAACCGCCCCCTCCCCCACTCGATTTCTTTCTAAATCTTTAACTTCTTAATCTCAGAAATCATTCTTTTGGGCTACTGAGTGTCGTTTCTAGTGCTCCAAAATTTGGGAGGCTAGTTTGGACTAAACTTGAGTGATTTAATCAATTGGTCTCATTTTTCATTTTTTAAAAGATAAGGTCTGAGTCTGAGCTGGAAGGCACTCTTTTTATTCCTGGGGTCTCTAGCTCAGCTGTACTCTATCTGGAGAGAGTTCAGGATGGGTTTGATCAAGCAGCCCTTATGAACAGAGAGGAACTACCCTCCTGGAAAAAGAGCTGCTCTAATGTCATGTCACCACCACATGAAGCAGAAGTCCAGCAGGTTCTGCTTTATGATTTGGAATTTTATTATATTCAATATAATTTGTTAATACTTTCCCTCTACTATTTATAACTATCCAATTAATTGTTCTAGTTTCTGGAGAGAAACCCAAGGTAGCTACTTGAGGCCCTTGGCTTAAGAACCCAGTCTTTCCCCTCTCTTTCCACGTGGCAGGTGCTGACTGGAGATTGCAGCGGGGCCAGCTGAGGTGACCGCAGGGCATGTGGCCTGAGAAGGAGTCATGTGAAGAGACATGATGGGACCTCACAGTCTCAAAGGACACCTTATCAAGGAGACAGGGAGTTTGGGTTCTGAGATGGCAACTACCAGTGTGTCCTCCTACAGGACCCCCTTCCTTCCACCTCTGTCCTACGCCCTCTGTGTGTCCCAGATCTGTGCACGGCCTTCGCCAGACAGACGCATGTTCTCCTACTGATGAGCCCCTAGCCTCTGATGTTAGCTGAGACGCTGGCAAAGCGTTTTCTGTGCATCCAGCCCCTCTGCAAGTGATTGACTCAGTGGCCATTCGTGCCCTCTGTGAGTGGAGCTTTCCAGCAAAGGATCTGTTTCTTGGCTTTGGGGAGAAAGTAGGAGAGAAAATCCAGCTTTCCAACAAAGGACAAATTAAATTCAGGGGCTTCCAAATTAAGTCCATACATACTTCCTTCTTTATTATTATTATTATTATTATTATTATTATTATTAATTTAAATTCAGTTAGCCAACATATTGAACACTCATTTCCTTCCTTAACAGCCCCTCTGCCCTGGTAAGCCGGGAGCTGGGTGCTGGGCTCCTCCTGCTTCTCATAAGGGGTTACTGGAAATGCAGCCACGATCCATCAAGGCAGCCCAGCTGCCACCGTCAAGGGTGGCGCGGGCAGAGAGCTCAGGCTGGAGAGCTGAAAGGTGGAGGAACAGCCGTACCCTCCTTTCTGAGCCTCCCATCTCTGTGAGCAGGTGTTCAGGCTGGGCTTTGGAAGGTGCCACGGAAGTGGAGAGCTAGCTGGGAACAGCTCCCCCTAGGAGCCTCCAGCCCCTTCATTCTGCCCGGGCTGCAAGTCCCTGTCCCTTCCCAGGTCATCCCTCGCAGATGCCCCGCGGCTGGAACAAACCACCCTGCCTTCTTTCGCCTTTTAGAGCCCCAGTTTCCCCTGGCTGCTCGCAGAGCCCGTCTCTTCCTCTGGCGGGGTCCCGCGCACCCCGCGCGGATCTGACCGCCTTCTTCCAGGCTCTGGGTGCCTGGTCTCTGCTCTGTGCTTTCCTCCGGGGAAAGGAAAGCCACACTCATTTCTGTCTTCTCCCTTGCTGGATGGTTTCTCCTTTGTTAGTGGGGGAGGTTTTCTCAAGGAGCCATTTCCATTTCATGTAAATAACATTTGCTTTTGTAGCCGGGTACATTTCTGAAGCTTTGAGAATAATAATGGGGCTTACCCAGAAACTGGCAAACTTGCTTTCAATGGTGAGTGAAAAATACAGTTTTTCCCATTAAGGACTCTGTTGTGCTGCATTGGGAAGGGGGAGTGCACCCTTCTGTGGGGGATCTTTAGAAGAGGGACAAGCACTCCCACTCCCAGGTCCCCACACCTCATTTCATGGTGCTTGGGGCCAGCAGACTTAAATCTGCCACTGGAAGCGCGGGGAGAGCCCCCACGTCACATTCTGGGTGGGATGCTGACTTCACTTGGCCCGAAGCTGTCAGGTTTGAGGTTGGCCTTTATTGGCAGGACTGGGATCTTTGCCAACTGGGCACGTCCTGACAAAGACCCAGTGATCATCCTGAGCACAACAAAGATGATCCCAAAGCACACGCCCAGGCGTCGTTTGGGTAAATCCAGCTAATACGTGGCACGTATATTAGTGAACAGGAACCCACATTCTCAGCACACTTAGGTTTTGGTTCTAGAACTGGGCAGGGTACGAAATCATCACAGAGGCCCACCCTTAGCCAGAGCAGAGATGGAGAACCCAGAACGTGATGCTCCCCCCCGCCCCCCCCCTGCCCCCCGCCCACCGTGGCTGTCCACATGGATTACGTCACCGCCACTTTCGGCAGTTACTATTTTAACCAGGTAACCTGTGCCTGATCTCTGCCTGCTGGGAAAGTCACCCAGCGTCCTTCCTCCTGTCTCCCTCGCCCCCCAGCAGTGACAGATTCTAGCCCTTTCAGCAGGGGACGTATTCTGCCCAGAATAGAGCTTGGCTCCTGGGCCATGGGTTGCAAAGCTGTCTTCGTGACCAAGGGGCTCTTGTTCCCTCTGCTTTGAGATGTGTCCCCAGAGGTCAGGCCCAGTGGGAACTCGGTGAGTGTCCCCTCCTGAGGCAGGGAGGAAAGGGGAAATGGGCTTGTTGAGAAAAACATTGCTCCCACCCAGATTTCACTTCCGTTTCAGAATGCAAAGTGACAGAGGGAGCTCCAGGCTCTCAGAGAATGAGGGGGAGGCAGGGAGAGCAATAAGAAGAGAAGTAAAAAGGCATCGCCTCAGAGCATACAGCGCCCCCTTGCTTGGGCAGTGGGGGGCAGTGCCCTTCAGTTACCCCTAAAGGCAGTGAGTCCGAGTCGAGGGTCTGTTTTAATTGGAATTTGGTCACCTGAAGAAGTCGAGTTGTTCTCAGAATGTCATTCTTTGCATGTGTCTCAAATAAGAGATGTGAATATTGGGTAAATCCAGACAGATAAGGTGGGACGTTTTAGTTTTCCTCTGGGGCAAATAGAGAGTGGGAACAGGGGACCCTGAATTATTTTCCAGTGCTACCTAGGATCAAAGGAACATTTTATTGTAAATACGAATGGAACCAAAAGGCACCCGGAATGAAAGGAACACTCTTTGTGTCTGTGTGCATAACCCCTTGGGCAATTCAACAGAGAAGAACTGGTAAGTAAATCAGAGCCCCATTACACATTAGCAGCTCTGAAGCAGGAGTTTGTCCCCTTAAGTAAATCGTTTTATTTGACAAAGGATTTTCACACTGGGGCATGTGGACTAAAGTTCACTCTGCCTCCGACTGGGTGTTCACCTCCTTGAGCCTGTCTTCCTTTGCTCGGGCTGCCATTCACAAAATACCACAGACCGGGTGCTTAAACAACAGAAATTTCTTTTCTCAGTCTTGGATGCCAAAGTCCAAGATCAAAGTGGCGGTTGGTTTGTTTCTTTTCTGGGGTCTCCCTCTTGGCTTGCAGATGGCCGCCTTCTTGCTGGGCCCTCCCATTGCTGTCTCTGTGCTCAAACACGCCTGATGTCTTCCTTGCTCTCTGTGTCTTAATGTCCTCTACTTTTAAGGACACCAATCATACTGGGTTAGGGCCACCCTAAAGATCCCATTTTTACTTCATCACTTACTCCGTTGGGCACGGGGTCAGTGTAATCCATTATCTACAGATGATGGAAAACAGCAAGTTGGCCGGATGAATTTTATAGGAAATTTCGTGAAGCAGGGGAAGACTCCTGATTTGTCTTCCTATGTAGTTTCTGGGGAGCGTTGCCAAAAATATCTCTCGCCTTCAACAACTTCCCCTTGACTCTTCCTTCCTCAATCACGGAAGGCTGCTCAGGATCTGAAGGCTCAGAAGAAGTTGGAGGTCATCCTGGGTTTGAGACGGGCCACACGGGCTACCCTGAGGCTGGAAAAAAATTCAGATTCTGTCAGTCTTAGAGGCTGAACATCTGATACAATGAGACAAACCTGGGTTCTATGAAAAGCAAGGGCCAGTTACACACACTGCACACACATACACACAACATGTACACACACACACACACACGAGTGCACAGACAGCAGAAAAGTTTGCACCTGTCCTTGCATAAAGAAAGTAGCACTGGTATTTTTTACTGCTAGGGATTCCCAGCCTGTGCCGAAGAATGCCCTTAGTCCATAGAGGGTAAAATAATGCATTGCCACCCTTGATCTCTCTCTCTCTCTCTCTCTCTCTCTCTCTCTCTCTCTCTCTCAAATTTTGAATCTTCAAAGCTGAATGAGGAGCATAATACCCAAGTCTGCTATGTCAGCCGTGGGAACCCTTTGTCTGTTGGCTTCAGTGTCATATGATGGGCTGTGGGCAAGTTGGGAAATGGAGGTACACCCTCCTTGGGTGTCCCAGAGCCGAGTGGCAACACCTTGATTTCTTTCTGGTGCCCAGTCCCCATTCTGAAGTGCAGGAGTACCAAGAAGGAATAGGAAGTCTAGAGCCACAAAACAAATCCGGTGATAAACTGAGGCAGAAACTGGCCTGCGGCACTAAGGTGGGAAGGCAAAACAAGAGAGCATCAGGAAAGTACAGCTTGCTGCAAGAAAGAAGCCAACTCAAAAGAAAGGGAAGAGGGACCTCAGGAATTTAACTTTTTTTTACTTTGAACCAACAGACTATTTTGTAGCCCAGAAACTCCTTTTCTTTGGACTCCAACCTTGCTTTATGTCCAAAACGGGACCGGAAATGGGCATTATGAAGCCAAAAATATCAAACAGCCTTAGATCCTTGGTTAAAAACATTAGCAGCAACACACAGCAGAGCTCACCTCCCCCATTCTTCACATTTCATTATGAGAGGAAAACCACAGGCCGAACTTAGCAGAGGCTGTTATAATTAACTCGCAAACCTTCGTGTGCTTGCTGGTGGTTTCTGAGTCTCTGAGGCTCCGAAGTCACGTAGGAAGGGCTTATTTAATATGCGTTACAGAAGGAAACAAAAACACATTTTGAGTCTCTTTGCTAAACAGCAGCCCCGTTCTATTACACCCATTTCATTTACTGTTTCCAGGCTCAAGGGGATCAATTTCCTTGTGATTTATCTCCATCAGTTTGGGATGAAAGGAGTTAACGTGTGTCAATCAGGGTTCCTTAATGACAAGTAACAGAGGCCAAGTCTGGCCCCTTAGAGCAGAAAAGAATTTATTGAAGTGTGTTAGATAACTTTGAGAATCCCAGGAGGGCTAGAGAATGAAGCCTGGAGGCTATGCAGTCAACAACAACCCCTGAAATCAATTTTTGAGCTGTTCTGAGGCTGCCCCACTGCCTTCTCCCTGCGCCGAGAGACTGTTGCTTACACTGTGACCACATCTCACACCGGACCAACTTCTGGATCGTCTATAAACTGGTAGTAGTGGCCACCATCCTAGCCAGCATGCCCCGAAATCCTAACCAGGGCCCTCTGGTTCTCAGGTTGTTCCTCCTTCTCCAGAGATCTCTGTGTAAATCTCCCCCCTGCCCCAACCTCTTTTGGGAAACCCAACCTTATCCGATGGAAGGGGGCTCACGCTCTGGAACTCCTCGCCCCAATGCACCCCAGTTGCTTTTGCTCAGGTTGGAGTTGTTCTGTCTGGAGTAGCACCTGGGGTGGTCGAGATCCCATGATCACTGAATCCCTGAGGCTGGGTCTCCTTGTCCCCAGGTCTGCCATGGGCATGGCAGGCACTCCTGATTCTGTGACTACTTGACCTGTTAGAGCAAGCTCGTGCATATCTCCAAAGGAAGGATAATAAGCCTCACAGGGCAGTATAGTGTAGACTCATATCTTAGAGAGACAATTCGCATATGCATTTCAAGGCTCTCTTCCTTCCAACACAGTGAACCTTATTTCTATGCTGAATGGTCACCTCGAAGTAGTCTGAGATAGTAAAGGACCCACAGCACTTTCTGGTGGCTATTCTCATTGACGTCCTGGCCAGTGCTCCTGGCTGACCATTTATGGAAAGGACTCATCCATCCTTTTGCTCTTCTCCATCTCCCTCTTGGGGATGGTAGGCAGTACAGGAACTGGTGCCACTTCTTCCCATTACCGTGTCATGCGTCACCCTCCATGTATGAGTTCAAGGCCATATATTAAACATTTAACGTGGCAGAATAACCAGCTTGAGAATGAACTATGCCTATTTTTCTCAGCTGTAAGCTCATCAGGAAAGAATGAGAGGTATTTTTCCCTTCTCCCAACAGAGGGGCCAGGTTCTGCGTTCTGGATGTCTGGACTTCTCTTGTCTCGGGGGAGCATTAGATGCCTTTGTTCTCAACCATCTAGGAGACAGAACTCAGCCCACCGGTGTAACGAGGGCTCTGTGGGTTGAAGGGGAGGGTGGAGGGGTGGAGCTCCAAGGCTGGCCAGAGAGAAGGAGGCGAGGTCTTGAAATGGTGAAGGCCCAGTCCAGTCTGCAGGCGCTACCTGATGAAAGGTGACACCTGGAGACCAGGGAACGATCAGGTACTGGCTGGTCACCTGGACAGGTACTGCAGTGCATGCCTCTAACAGCCCAGGCGAGTGACCCCCGGTACTGGGCCTGGCATGCAAGGAGGGGTGCACGGGGCATTAACTGCCTGCCAGCACTCGGACCAGCTGGCCTGGGCTCATGGAGCAAGCAAGGCTCGCTGTGGATGGAACTGCAGCACAGGACAGACGGCTGGGGACCACACCCACAAGGATGGTTGACCATGGAACAACACAGGTTTGAACTGCTCCGGTCCATTTATACGTGCAGTTTTTTCAATAAATATAGTACAGTACTGTAAACGTATTTTCTCTTCCTTAGGATTTTCTTGCCTTCTTTTTTTTAAAAGATTTTATTTAATTATTTGAGAGAAAGAGAGAGGGAGCACAAGCAGGGGGAGCGGCAGGCAGAGGGAGGGGGAGAAGCAGGCTCCCCACTGAACACGGAGCCTGATGCGGGATTCGATCCCAGGACTCTGGGATCATGACCTGAGCCAAAGGCAGACACCTAGCCCACTGAACCACCCAGGCGCCCCCTTCCCTAGGATTTTCTTAATGACATTTCCTTCTCTCCAGCTTACTTTATTGTAAGAATATAGTACATATTATGTACAACATACAAAATATGTGTTAATCAACTGTTTATGTTGTCGGTAAGGCTTTTGGTCAGCAATAGGCTATTAGTAGTTAAATTTGGGGGGAATCAAAAGTTCGATGTGATTTTTGTGTGTGTGGGAGGTCAGCGCCGCTAACACCTGCAAGGTTCAAGGGTCAACTGTATATAAGACGATGCAAGGCCAACCAGCTGAGCATTGACCCCAGACTTAGAGAGTTATTTAGGACACTACCAAATTCCCAGGGTTCCTTACAGCCCAAGACTGGAGCCCCAAAGTATAAAATGGAAATTGGACTTCTCTCTGACCCTTACAAAACCTTATTTTGGAATAATTTTAGATTCCCAGAAATGTTGCAAAGATAGCACAGAGTTAATGTCATTGGTTTATACGTTATGTTATACTAACTAAACCCCAAACTTTATCTGGATGTCTCCAGTTTTTCCACTAATGTCCTCTTTCTGTTCCAGGACCCAATCAAAGGGACCACATAGCATTTAATCAGCACGCCTCTCCAGTCTCCTCCAGTCTATGATAGCTGTTCTGTCTTCCCTAGTGTTTCATGACCTTGACGGTCCTAAGGAGTATTGGCCAACTATCCTGTAGCATGTCTCCCAAACTGAGTTTGTCAGATATTTTTCTCATGATTGGACTGGGGCTGTGGGATCTGGGGAAGAATACAGCAAGGGTGAAGTGCTCTTCTTATCACATCCTATCTCATCAGAGGGTCCACGACACCCACATGACATCACTGATCATGTCAGCCTTCATCACTTGGTGGACGTGGTGTCTGCCAGCTGTCACCACTGTCAAGTTATGAATCCCAGTTCCCTATTCTACTCTTTTAAAACCATCGGCTCTTTTTTATTTGCAATAGAAAAATAAAGAAATAGGATGCGCTTTTTTTTTTTAAAGATTTTATTTATTTATTTGACAGAGATAGAGACAGCCAGAGAGAGAGGGAACACAAGCTGGGGGAGTGGGAGAGGAAGAAGCAGGCTCCCATTGGAGGAGCCTGATGTGGGGCTCGATCCCAGAACGCTGGGATCACGCCCTGAGCCGAAGGCAGACGCTTAATGACTGAGCCACCCAGGCGCCCCAGAAATAGGATGCTTCTTGCAACGGAGTGGCACGGAACAGTTCTTGCCTGTTATATTTATATTTGAGCAAGGGTTTTCTTGAAGCCCTCTGCCTCGACCAAAAGTAGCAACTCTAATGGTAGGAATTTCAGGCTCTGTGACAGTTGGGCGTGGGCGTGCGGGCCTGGGTGATAAATGCAAGCAGCGTTCTCCACCCTCCCGCTCAGGCGGTGTCCTGCTCTTCTGCCTATATATAGGACCAGAGCGTGGAGTAGCCTGTTCATGAAATCTCGGTACAGATTTGAACACTTAACACACCCACGCACATCCAAGGGACTATCCTACCACTTATTTTCTAACACGGGGTATAAGTGCAGATTTAGAAGGGGTGATGATTGTTTACTCAGGACAAATTAAGCATCTTTGGTGGAGAGCGTCATTGGAGAGGAATATGGCCCCCTTTCTATTTCAAGTCCAACTCATTCCCAGTGAGACAGTCACTCCATTTCTAGAGTAAGCGCTTCCCTCCATCTTTGAAATCGGAAGCGATGTGAAGATAGATATGAAAACAAGTATACAACCCCCACCCTCCGTGTTCATGCTCCCCGAGCGAAATGATGCTGTTTCTATTGTTTGATCTGGTGGCAGGCCAGTTTCAGCTCTGGATATGACTTCAAGCATCTCTTCTTTTCTCAACTGCCTCCGATAACCCTGAGAGTTGTGGATTTTCAGGTTTAATACTTTAGACAGAAAGTATTTTTGTGGTCGGGATCAGCAGAAAGACTATGAATCATTCAGAATCTCTGCAATGACAAAGTACTTGTTGGAACATTGCAGAAGTTGTTTATTGGGGTTCTGACTCGTAGAGAAACAAGGAATTTAGCAACAGATTTAGAGCAATAAAGCATGGTAATGTTTGTTCACACTTTGTGCTGTCAGAATTAAGATTCAGTTCCATAAGCCTTCGACTCGAGTCCTTCACAGAAACCATCTCATAATATCCCTTCACGTGGGCTGTGTTACAGCAGTTCTGCGGGAGGTGAGAGCAAGGCATGGATTTGATGGAAGGCTTTTCAAGAGATTGGAGATTAGGAAGTGGACTTGGGGGTTTCTGGATTCAGAAAGGCACCCTAGGGTCCGCTCCAGATCAAGGGTGAAGCTAGCCTCCCACAGCCACCTCATTTTAAGCCGTTTCTTTTACTCCACACTTTTGCTGGTGGTTGGACTGCAGGGCAGAGGGTTAGAACAAGAGTAGGCCTCTGCTCCTGCAAGGCTCACAGTTTGGAGGGGGTGGCCATAGGGGAAGGAGGACCAGAGATAGATGGATGAACAGTGGCCCGAATTACCCGGGTGATGATGTGGGGTGGGAAGGGAAGGGCATTCTAGGCAAAGATAGGGGGGCACTAAATGGCCCAGAGGCAGGCTGGGAGAACTGCAGGGAGCTAAAACTAACCAACCTCCATGGAAACAACAGGATTTTGCTTCTCTTAAAAAAAAAAATGGTATAACACATTAAACTTCATTTGAAATTAACATGCCAACAGAGCTAAGGAAATCTGGAGAAATGATAATGGGAAGAGAAAGGAGCCTTAAATGTTAAAGAGATCAGAAAGCTGCCTTTAAAATGTTATGCTCTGGGGGCGCCTGGGTGGCTCAGTCGTTAAGCATCTGCCTTCAGCTCAGGGCATGGTCCCAGAGTCCTGGGATCGAGCCCCACATCAGGCTCCTCTGCTGGGAGCCTGCTTCTTCCTCTTCCAC
This sequence comes from Ursus americanus, assembly GCF_024610735.1. NCBI lineage: Eukaryota > Metazoa > Chordata > Mammalia > Carnivora > Ursidae > Ursus > Ursus americanus. The sequence goes on from NC_142132.1 coordinate 16,302,094, forward strand.
TCCCCCTGCTTGTGTTCCCTTTCTTGCTGGCTATCACTCTGTCAAATAAATAAATAAAATCTTTAAAAAAAATAAATAAAAATAAAATGTTATGCTCTGGGTATAAGAATTGATACATACGTAGACAGAACAGTTAACCTAAAAGAGACCCCATGACATTTATGTACTTAATAGATCATAAGGAACTAATGAAGGAAGATGTGGATTATTCAAACAGTGGTAGAGAAATTAGTTATTTGTAAAAGATTTAAGTTACAGCCTCATCCGATATATTAAAATGCATTACAGATGGATTAGCATAAAAGTAAAACACGAAGCCTTTTAAACGCAGAGGAAAATGTCAGAATTGAAAATTTTCTAAGTACCACATCAATAGAATAAATTGTTAGGGAAAAGAATGAGATTTTTCAATAAAATAAGAGAAATTCTTATGTATCTAAAGAAACAGTAAAAACACAAATGACAAACTGGCAAAAATATTTTGATACTATGATAAAGGATTAATAGCTTTCTTTTACAAGCAAACTTTATAAAACATTAAGAAAAAAGTACACCAGAAAAATAGGCAAAGGACATGAACAGAAGTACACACACCCAAGAAAAGTTAAAGAATGTTCAACCTTGGAAGTAATGAAAGAAGGCACAATAAAATCAAAAGATAATATATTCTCACCTCTCCAAGTAGCAGATGTTTTAAAAGAAGGGACTCTGGCAATATGTACCATGAGCTGTGAAAATGTGTTCATTACCTTTGACCCCAAATTCCACCTTTAGGGATCTATCTGAAGGCTAGAATTTTGAAAATAACAATCCCAGTTTTTTTTTTTAAAGATTTATTCATTTATTTTAGAAAGAGAGAGGGAGGGACAGAGGGAGAGAATCTCAAGCAGACTCCCTGCTGAGTGTGGAGCCAGATGTGGGGCTCGATTCCATGACCCCGAAATCATGACCTGAGCTGAAATCAAGAGTGGGAAGCTTAACTGACTGAGCCACCCAGGCACCCCAACAGCCCTGTTTTTAAAAGCAAACTGTCCTTCCATAAATGTTTGCTGGGACCTAAACCTACAAATAATAGCTCTTCTCTTTCTCATCATTTTACGATACTGTAAAGAGAAAGGGTTTGCAGTCAGATTATTGAGCTGCTAGGATAGTAACAACAGGAAAGTTACTAAACCTTTCTGAACTGAAGTTTCTTAATCTTTAAAATGGGATTTTGCTGTTAGATTAATTCTTGTAAATATCAGGGGGGCACATAATAATCACTCAATGAATGGTGGAGTCACGGTTTCCGTGTCCTCATCATTCTGATTCAACTCCTTAATATGAATTTGCTGATTTGATTTCAATTATCAGGAAAACTACCATTATGCATTTAGGAATCCGGTAGAGAATAGGAATCTGGCAGCAGAGGAGAGAGGGAAAGAATTTTGGAAAATTCGAAGGATCTTGGTGCATGATGGAGAAAAGTGGGCACCACACAGAATAAACTAGTCCAAGTTCTCGCGTGGGAAATAGACAGGAGCTCTGGACCCCTAGGAGCTAAGTATTGATCAGCCTAGGCAAAAAATAAAATAAAATGCAATAAAAAAGAGTAATTGACCATACAAGTTTTCAGGACACATCGATCTTGAAGGAAGCTCCCCAAACTCTTGCTCCGCCTTAGCAGGAAGAAACCGACATGACAGTCAGCGATGCCCATCTTCCTGTGTGAGGCACATAGCACTTCTGTCAACCTAGAGGCTCATGGTGTCTCTGCCTAATGGAGGAAACACAAAACGGATGTAGAGACTTGGTGAGCAGTACAACTCCCAGGTGGGGGGACGTCCAGCCTCTCCCCAATTCCCATTGAAGAAACGGGAACAGGCTGCCTTAGAGCTGGAAACTAAGGAAGACTGGCTGCCACGTGCCAGGAACACGGAGGAATTTCTGTCATCTACAGCTCGGACTCGAGCAGATTAGAGAAGGGATGACTCCATCTGGGGCGGACTGTATAGTGCAGACCTTGGGCAAACACCCTGCCCCAGAGAACACAGCCCAGCACACTTCAAAGCCTGACCCGCCATATCTGTGAATTCCTGGGGCTTATGTTCTCATGATCCCTTCTGCCTCTGGCCCCTCTGGCCCTACACCACCCTGCTTGGCCCCATATCAGCCTGGCCAGAAACTCCAACCCTTCAACACTTTTCACAGAGAATTCACTCAGACCAGGCACGTCATGAGTTTAGTTGTCTTAAGTCGGTGGTTCCTCACTGGGGCAGTTTTGCCTCCCAGGGGACATCTGTGAGTGTCTGGGGACATTTTTGGTTGTCACAACTGGGGGAAGGGATGCAAGTGGCTTCTAGAGGGTAGAGGCCTGGGATGCTAAGCCCACCACGACAAAGAATTATCTGGCCCCAAATGTCAGTAGTGTTGGTATCGAGAAACTGTGTCTGAACCGAAGATGTGATGGTGATGAGGCTGTTGATACCGCCCAGTGCATGGGTGTCTGCCATTTCTATGACTTCCCTTCCTCCTTGTATTTTCTCTGCCCCCACCTTTGCCCCCACCCCCTTACTTCTCAGAAGCAGAACAAATCCCTCTCCCTGCCTCATGATCCTCAGTGACACCATCACCTTCAGTGATAAGAATAGGTCTTTGGAGTTTCATCCATTCTGCTAAGCAGCTCGTCAAATTCTTTCTTCTAAACACAGTGCTCTCCCTAAGAGGAATCCTGGTCAATGTGACCTCTCCCACCCACATCTGATCTCACACACACGGAAAGGAGCCACTTCTCTGGGAAATGGAAGAGGTGTAAACCCTCACCAGTCTTTGGGGAACAGCAGCACATTCCTACACCAGTGCTCAGAGAGGACAGCGGTGCCAGGCAGGGTCAGGGACCCCGGGGCTGCTTGCTCAGAGGACAGCGGCATCAGGAAATGCGTGTGTGTTGCTGTCATCATGGACAGGACTCTGGCATGAAGGTGAAATCTTCTTGGCAAGAGCCTATGCTGCTGCTTTTCTCCCCAGCCCCACCGTGCTCTCTGCCGAAGTTGCTGGATTGTGGAGAAACTGGAGTGAATCTCTTGGTGTAAGAAATCAAACAGGTGGCCTCATCGTGTTTGAAAGATTGTACCTCCACTCCCACTAGCTCACCCACCTCTCTCTGGAAGGCTCGACTCAGACCGAATACGTGTGACATGGCAGACTCCAAGTTCTAAAGAAGAGAACCCACGGGAGGGATTAAGCAAACATGCAAAACAAACAATGAAATAAATTCAGTGCAAAAAAAAAAAAAAGGTTTAGTCTGAGTTCGAATAAGGTCCAAGAAGACATGGCTGTTGAGACAACAGCCAAGGTGATCTTGAGGAAGAGGTATCTGAGAGCAGGAGGGGAGACCTGGAGATGGGAACTGTGATTGCCACATTGCAACCCCCAGGGGAGGCCCTCGATGAGAACTGCAATTCAGCGAAGGAGAAGATAAAATTGAGAAATCCTCTCAGAACCCAGAGGAAAAATAAAAAAGTGATTATGGGGCAAGTTTAATAACAATAAATATTATTTCAAAAAGAGGTTGGGGAATAGAAGGGAGTGGAATGGAAGCAGAAAGGGGTGGGGAAAGATACTTGGAACTGCTGTAGTTAATAATAAAAAAAAATGGTGGTGAGGGAATGAGGATCTTCCTAGAAAGGGTGAATTCAGATCTAGTGAGGAAGTACAACGTGTCCTGAGAACAGGCGGAAATAAACCTATTAAAGCAAGATTCAGCAAAGAGTGAGGCCTGCCCGGGCCCAGCCCCCTCTGGCCAGCAGCACCTCGCCAGCAATATTTGGAAAGCGTCCGCATAGCCCACACATTTTCCTCTAACACCACCTGCAAAAGTTCTCTAATCTATGGCCGTAAGAAGACAATAAAAAAGATCTGATAAGAATAACTGGAAACCACCATTATTAATTGAGAATTGAGGTTTATTGCAATTAATGGAAGAAAAATATAGATTGCACACATGCCCCTTATGTACATACGTATCCACACTGTGATTTAGATGATTATTATATTAATTTCCTGAGCACAGGGAATTGGTGAAAACCCTCTTGTCTGGTGTAGCTGAGAAAAAAGTACTTGTTTTGATCTAGTCTGGATCCTTCTCTGCCTGTGTCCAGGGCATGTGGCTGCTCCCCTTCTGCAGGGCCCATGCCGGCCTGAAAGGTCACGGTCATCGTTTCTGGTTTTTGCCCGTGTCCTTGTTCACAGTTTTTTTTTTTTTTTTCTTTTTTACATTTCAGGGAATTGTTTTATTCAAGCTTTTCACACGCAAATTGTCATGAGGATCTTTGCTCCCACTAGAGTCTCATTTTGCATTATAGTAGCTATCCTCAGTTCTGTGTTGAGATACAGCATTTTTCTTTTTTAATTGAGGCAAAACTGAGGTATAACATGTATTAGTTTCAGGTGCACAACATCATGATTCAGTATTTGCGTCCATTATGAAATGACCATCACAGTAAGTCTGGCTAAGTGTCATCTTACATAGTTACAAAAGATTACTTTTCTTACGATGAAAACTTTCGAGATCTATTCTCTTTGCAACTTTCAAATAGAGGCGAAATAGGTGAAGATGATTAAGAGGAATAGACTTCCAGTTATAAATTATGGTTTGTTTTTTTTCCAGTACAGTCTTCTCACCAAGGCTGGTGCCATGTTGGCCTGTCTGCTGTCTTCCACCCGTGAATACATGAGCTCCTGGTGTTCTGTCCCACGCCTGCTTGCTCTAGGATGCATATACCCCGTGCATATACTCTGCCAATGGGAGGGGTGAACTCGGCAGCATTTGGTGGGGGAAATAAATTCCTCATTGGAATCTGAGATGAAGGCATTTCTCTAGGTGGCAGAGAGCTGGGCTCCATCATGCTCCCCTTGTACCACCTTGAAACCCCCTCCTGGCTGCTGCTGCTTGGGGTTTCCCGTGAGGAACTCATGCCTGATCCCATGTGGATGCAGAAGCATCACCCAGTGCTGTGTCAGCGCCAAAACCTGTCCCCAGCCCCCTGAGAACGAGCTCCAGGGGGATGGAGAGGACTCCCTGCTCAGGAGTTCTGAATTTAACGAATGTGGACTTAGTAGCCAGTGAGGAGGGATTAACCAGGAGATTGAGAACATCCGCAGAGGCTGGAAAACCCACGCAATCCCTTGCCCGCTTTTGCAAACCCGGAGAATTCCTGTAGCTCTGAAGTCCTAAGTAGGAATTGAGAAGCACTTGTGAGCTCAGATAATGCTGGAATGTCTTCAGAAGAAAAATCTAGAGGAGTCAATTATGTAGCAAAGGGTTGAGGAATTCCCACTTTGGTTTTTATTCTTACATATTATTTAGATTTTTAAAAATCGGCTACATATTTTATTTTTATATACTTTTAAGCCTGTTAAAACAAGACAGCAGCAACAAAGGGGGATTCCTGGCCAGGAGCACAGAGGCGCTGGCCTTGGAGACTTGGTCTCCTAAGTCTTGTAGATCCCTGAGCACCAGAGCCTGATGTACACGGCACATCCATCAGGACACGGGACTAGACTGGGAGGACAGGGTGTGAGGTGGAGGAAGAGTCCTGGCCAAGAGCCGTGAGAAGCCCAGGTAAGCCTTGTATTGTGGTTTTGATTTTAACCCACACGGCTTATCCCCTTACGAGACCGTTGGTAGTAGATTATCCTAGTAATTGTCCTTAGTGAATTGCACGTCTGTGCTCCTGGTAGTCTCTTCCCACAGGGCCTCTGGATTTGGCCACATGACTTGCTTTGGCCAATGGGATGTCAGCAAATATGGCGGCGGTCTCCGAAGGTTCCCTCAGCGTGAAGACCCCCAAGCTTGCCTGTTGGTGACCCAGTGGGTGGTCGGTACCAACTTCCGGACATGCAGTGTGAAGCCGTATCTGGTCACCCAGCCACCGCTGAACCGCCTAAGAGATACCTTCACGGCACGAGTGACTCCGGTAAGACCGCAGAAGAAGCACTAGCTAAGCCCAGCCCAAACTGGGACCCACACAATCCTAAGAAAACAAAACCGTTGTTGCTTTAAGCCGCGAAGTCTCAGGTTGTTTATTATGTGGCAGTATGCAACTGGTGACACCGTGTCAAGTGTCTTGTTATATTTGCATTTAGCACCTTACTCTGCCCACATTCCGTGATGAGTAAATGAACCCTCTTACAGGTTTTATTTAAGGAGGTCCAGAATAAGAGAATGAAAAAGAGGATGGCATAGTTAGGGTGAAGCATTTAATCTCCCTGCGACTCAAGTTTATCTCTAGAATAGACGTCTTTTGTCACCAGGTGTAGGTAAAAATGGATGATGTCCCGGAGTTCTGTTTTCCCTCTAGGTGCACCAGGACGTCAGAAATGTATTTTCAACATTCAAAGGAGAGGTTTACCCAGTTCCCTGTCTGCGTTCTTCTGTCCAGTGAGATAGTTTGAGGGCTTTGGGAAGAAGTCTAGGTCCCATCTGAACTACCAAAGGGTTCATGTCATGGAGCCCCAAGGCTCCTGGGTTGACTCCCTCCCTGGGAGCCCACCAGATAGTGCTGCTAGAGGCCACCGATGAATTTGCATGTTTTCCCCCCTTCCCGTGGAGAGGGAAGGAGGAAAGTCATATGTAAGGTATGGAACTGCATCTGAAGTTTGTGGGGAAAAAAAAGAGCTTTGCAATTTCAAAGTATAATTCTGGGTAAGTCTCAAACAGGCATTTTGTCTTTTGGCCCTGTGTTTGCATATTATAGCCAGTTGTTTAAGTAATTTGTTCATGTTTGCATTTATAATGCTTAAAAAGCATAATTAAAAAATGAAACACCCTTTTAACTAGAGCCTTTTTTCTCAAAGTGATTTATTTAATGAGTCCTATTTTTCTTATCTCTTCTCCATGGAGAGGCCCATCTGGCTACAGTTCGGTTGTCAGGTTTCTCAAAAATGGGTGCCCACTTTGCCCCCCAAGACCTGGAGTGCATGCACAGATCTGTTTTAAGCTCTCAGGAGGGTCCTGAGTGCTTCTTGTTTCCTGCAGCCTTGCCCACAGCGGGAGAAGAGCGGTCAGATGAGGTGGTCTGTGGTACAGGTGCGCCTCCTAAAAATCCGTCAACAGCTACGTAGGCCATCAGGAGAAGCACCCAGGATATGTTTCCCCAGGATAGCATTGAATGGCATCCCAAATGGAGTACCTTCCTTTGGGACATCCTAGGGTGGAATAAACATGGCGGCGGGGGTGGGGGTGGGGAGGATGGGAACTTCTGGCCAAAGGCCTGGCATATGCAAAGGGGAAGGTCTGCACAGCCCTGAGGCAGAGCTGGGCACATGGGCCAGGAAACGATGTTCTGTAGGATTATGGGATAGGGTTGTACTTTGAAAGTTTATCAGAGGAATTAAGGCAAACAAAACAACCGTGCCCAGGATTTGAAGTTCTAGCTCTTATGTCTGTCAATGACTGAGTGACCGTGAGCAGATCATGTTTTCTGGACCTTCACTTCACCACTTTGCAAAGAAGTAGGCTGGATGGAATGGTGGAAATTCCTTCTGTTCTCCAAGGCAATGGCTTTTTGAGATAAATGATTGACTGCCACTGAGGTAGACTCATGAGCAAAAGAGGGACACGAGAGGAGTACTGGGGGAAGATTAATTTAATATGCAGGGGAGACTGAAGTCAGAAGGGACCGAAGTTGGGAAGAACAGCCGAGAGGCAATTCCAGTAACAGTTTCTCAAAATAATATCTTTCACCTTTAATATTGTTTGCTCAGAGTTTGATGTCACAGTGTCAGGAAGCACAAAGTTTGGTCCTTCTATAGGACAACTTTGTTTCTAGGTCAAATTAATTTCCTGTCTTCTCGAGGAATTAAAAAATGTCATGCTGATACCCTCACGCTAAATACCACACCCATGACCGAAGCCTGATGTTTGCATTCTGTCCTGAGCACGGTTCCCATGAGGGCTCCCTTTGCAGCATTTCTCTGCTACCACGTCCTGCAAAATATTCAGCACCATCCACGCAAGTATGGAGACAGGAATTTTCACAAGTCATGTTTTGTCAGCTGTCAGGCGGAGATGGCCCGATCCAAACCTGGCCAGCCAGAAAGTTCAGAATACGGATCTCTTACTCCTGCCAGGCACTTTGTGTGGTGATGAGGTTTCATCCCGAGTTGTAGAAGAGTTCCTGCAACGACAGTATGCTCTGGTTCTTAAAGTGCTTTCCACGTAGGGCTGAATGCCTGGGGCTGCTCATGGGAGGCGGTGACTCCTCTCCAGGGCACTGCTTTGCATCCGGCTGGACTGAGAGGGAAGGGAAGTCATGGCCACCTTTGTTCGGGTGCTCGTGGCTGGCGGAGGCCGGGGTGAGATGGCAGGGGAGGAGAGGAGTCTTAGATCGCTGTAACTGGCTGCTTCAGGGAGCTAGCAACACTAATTAGAGAACCATTAAGTTGTAGGTCAGTGGCTGGAATGCCTTCAGAGAGTGGCCTGAGCGTGACAGTAAAGGATGGATACTGCCCAGTGGTCAGGGAGGCATGAGAAGCTCCAGTCTGCAAGTTCAGCGGGCGGTGGTGTGATGGGAGCTCACACACGGATTTTGTGCAAGGTGACTGGAATACACTGAGATGCAGAAGAGCCTGGGGGCGCTTCTGGGAACACCTCTTCGGCAATTCTCTCTGCACAGGTGTCAGCCACCCCGAACCCCACACCCGCCTTTCTTCCTTTTCTGCCTTTCCATGCCCGAACAGAAAACAGACTTGGGAGAAGGAGGATTTGGGGAGCAAGATCAAATCTGGGTGAGGGCTGAGGATGGGGAATCATTTCTTCGATTGCTTCATTCTTACAAGCCCAGCCTGAGAAGTGAAATCAATGTGAGTTGTGGACTCACACACCCTCGATCACTTTGGGCACCATGTCCACTCTTCTCTCTTTCCCTCTTATTCCCCAAGTGCGGTCTGTGAACCGGTGCTGGTCTGTGCGGTGTTTTTCATTTTATTTCTTTATTTTACGACTTACAATGAGATAACCACAGAAATGAGGATAAAGCCTGGAAAAACTTGCCTAACAGTTTGGCATTGTTGTGACATCCAAGCACATTGTGACCACGTTTTACCAACGCCTTGGTCTCCAATGGATAGGAAACTTAGAAACTGGTCCCTTTTCACAGGTAGTTTTGAGAAGCCCTCTTGTGCTCCATCACGTCATTGACAAAATGTGGACTCAGGGCTGATCACGCACAAGCGTCGGCTCTGGGGACACAAACCTCCCAGCAGTTGACAGTCTGGGCTTTGTAAGGCTAGCTCATGATTCGAGGGTGGTGGTCTGGTCCACCCTCGTTTCAAGGCAGAATCTGGAGAGATAGAGGCCGTGTCTCAATCTTCTAAGCCTCTGGCACAGTGCTGAGAACAGAGTAGACACACAATAAGTGTGAGTTGAATAAGGTTATGACGTTGTGGTTGTGGTCAGAAAAGTGAGATAAGAATTTGACAGCTACGTGTGGCTATAGCAAGTAGGTGGCTTCTTGCCTTTCGGTCTCCCTGCTCTTTCTGTACCTGTTCTGAAGGTAAACTTCTGGGACCACATATAGGGACTATAAAGGACTCTACTTCTGAACTTGACTAAAAACCCAAATCTAAAGACGATTGGATTCTATAAGGACTCTTCAAAGGAAGCCGAACTCTTGCTAGGCAGATCGTGTGGTCTGGTTTGTGAATTATCTTGAAATTTTGGGGGGGTTGGGATGGTGGTGATTGGAGGCAAGGGTTCTCAAATAAATACATACCTTTGGTGCCAGCAGTTAGCAGAGACACGGTTTCACTGTGCTGCCGGACACTAGTAACGCCTAATGGCCTCGGACTGGAACCAAAGCCTCAAAGTGGCCTCAACGGTCACCTGCCTCTCTGATTCTCAGATTTCACGGCAGAGGAACTGAGATGCAGAGAGAGTAAATGACTTGCCTTTTTGATAATAAATTGTGACCCTTTCCAACGATTTATGATGCAAATATAACTTACTTTAGGCCAAAGATTTAATAATACAAAATCTTACCACTAAAATGAACTCAGTCACAAAGGAAAACCTCAGTGATTTGACGTTTATTCAGGTCAGAGGAAGGCCAACATCATAAGTTGGCAAGAGTGTGTGTCTCAGCCTGAGAGAGAATGCGTATTATAGGAAGTAAGGGCCAGAAATCTATGACCTCGAGGGCATGCTGGCAGTTAAAAAAAAAAAAAAAAAAAAAGTTGATGGTCCACTGGAAAATTCTTTTTTCTTTTCCTTTCTTTTCTTTTCTCTTTTTTTTTTCTTAAGATTTACTTATTTATTTTAGAGAGAGAGGAGGAGGAGAGAGAATCCCAAGCAGACTCCATGCTGAGCCAACCAGGTGCCAACTAGGTGCCCCTGGAAAATTATTTTCTAAGTCCTGTTTTATTTAATATAAATGTAATATAACATGACGAGCCCCCATAACCTTCAGGGTGGCCCACAACCCCTAAGTGCAGAGTTTCTCAGCCGTGGCACTACTGACATTTTGGAATGGGTAGCTCTTCGGAGCTGTGGGGACTGTCCTGTACATTGTACGATGTTCACCAGTATCCCTGGCCTCTACCCTCCAGATGCCAGTAGCCTTCCCCCATGGTGACAATGGAAAATGTCTTTTGATATTTCCAAGTGTTGCCCACAGTGGGGTGGAATGATTAGAACTAAAAATGTTGTAGTGTCATGATGCATAATGCCATTGTCATTAGGGAAATACAAACTGAAGCTGTAGTGAGATATTGCCCCACACCTATAAAAAATAGCTAATGTTTTAAAAAAATGACAATACGACATGCTGGCAAGGATGTCAAGAAACTGGAAGTCTTTTTTTTTTTTTTAAGATTTTATTATTTTTTAAGTAATCTCTATACCCAGTGTGGGGCTTGAACTCATAAACCTGAGGTCAAGAGTTGTATGTTTTTCCAACTGAGCCAGCCAGGCACCCTGAGAAACTGGAAGTTTTCTTTTTTTTTTAAATAAATATCATTCTACTTTTTAAAAGATTTTGTTTATTTATTTGAGGGGGCGGGCATGAGCAAGTGTGGGAAGGAGCAGAGGGAGGAGAGAGAGAATCTGAAGCGGACTCCACGCTCAGCACGGAGTGGGATGCAGGGCTCGATCCCATGACCATGAGATCATGACCTGAGCCCAAACCAGAAGTTGGTCCCTCAACGGACTGAGCCCCCCAGGGGCCCCAGAAACTGGGAGTCTTGTGCACCTCTGGTGGGAATGCAAAATAGTATAGCCACTTTGAAAAAGCAGTTCGGCGGTTTCTTATAAAACTAACCATACACTTATTATGTGACCCGCTAGGCTCACTCCTGAGTATTCATAAAAGTGAAATGAAAACTTACATTTGCACAAAAACCTGTATGTGAATGTTTTTAGCAGTTTAATTTATCGTTGAGAAAAAAGTAGAGACAACTCAAACGTCCTTCAACGTTTGGGTGGATAAACACTCCTGGATTCATCCATACAAGGGAACACTCATTCACAACAAAATCACGAATTACCGATGTGGACAACAACAAGGATGGATCTCAGATCAGCTACTGCTGGTGAAGGAAGCCAGGCCCAGGACGTGTGATTCCACTTGTGTGACATCCTGGGAGAGGCAAAATTGTAGGGACAGGAAGTAGATCTGAAGCTGGAGGTGAGGGGGAAGGGTTGCCTGCAAAGATACAGAGGAATCTTCTGGGGGACAGAACGGTTTGCTACGTTGGTCATGCTTGTGGCTACGTGGCTGTATGCCTTTGTCAAACTCCCAGGATTGTCTGCCTAAAGGGGTGAATTTTCCCTGTGTGTGATCCATCCATACTACCGTGGGCATTAATTTTAAAACATGAAAAATATGTGCCAGTATTATCAGAATTAAGTGAGCTAAAATAAATATAGTTCTCAATCTTTTCCAAGCTAAAAATTCACACTGTTCTTAGTCAGCCGGGCAGAAGACAAATGCTAAAATATTGTTTCCATAGCAAAGGCCCAGACGTTGTGATTTAATATTCGTTAGGTACGCCAAATGGCCTGGACACTATATAGCCCATATTGAGAGGAGGCAGTCCTTGCCTTGCAGGTAAAAAACAAACCTTCAGCATCAAGCTCTAGCCTATTACCTGGCCTCAGACAGGTCAGGCTCCTTTTTTTAAATGAAAATATATTCATGTCCTGGGGTCACACACTATCTTATACTTCTTTGTATTCTAGGGTTCCTCCAAAGAGCAAGTGTTTAGCAAGTGTTTCATGGTAATGATGACGGTGGTGGTGGTGGTGGTGATGATGGTGTTGGGATCAAGGCATAGGACAGTCTAATCTGGTTTGGTTTAAGGATTTACTTTCGCCCGCACTGCGTGTTGTAAAAAGGCCAGTTTTGGATAGAAGAGTGGAAAGTGGATCTAGAAGGACAGAAGGAAAATATCCAACATTCCTCCCGATCACCTCAGTGTGAGAAAGTTCTGCAGATGAGAAATCAAGAATTGCATTAGTAAGCTTGCTCATCTTGAGATAAGAGTGTGTTTTGGGCCCCACTAAGCCCTCTTCAGGGCTGGGATTACAGCTCCCCAGAGGGAGTGTTTTAGTCTGTATCCCCTACTGAGCTGCCGAGAATAATGATCTTAGGTGTGAGACTTAGAACTCTCCCAGAAGGCTGTCTTCAAGGTCAAGGGGACCATCTGGAACTGAAATGAGAGATCCACTGACGGGCAGAAAGGGCTGAGTGAGGGAGGGCTCACTGGGGAACAGTTGGCATCTCGCCGCCTCGTTTGAAATTCTTCCCCTATCCTTACTATTCTCCGTTTTAAAGATAAAAATGCACAGAAAACATCAGTGAAACAAACTGTAATAAGAGAAGCTATAGGAAGAGATAACATCTAAAACATAATTTCAATATAGTAAACAAGTCACCAAGGATCAAAAGAAGACCCTTCTACCCTAACTGGCAAGCCTGGAATATATGACCTGTGCTGTTGAAGCAAAAGATACAAAAGGTTCTTCTTGGGAGACACTTAGGGCCAGGTAACAGGTCCGATCAAGGCCTCGTAGAGGGTTTGTGCCAAAGGGTCTCTGGCTGTCCTTGTTCTTTGGTTTCAGCCACAGGTGGGCATCTGAGGCTGGAAATACCCACAGGTGCTTTCCCCGCCAAGCCAAAAGAAAGCAAAACTCACCGAAACTATAATCAACCTTCTCCTTCTCTCTCTAAGCTCCTCTGCTCCAAACCAGGGCAGGTCAAGCCCATGGGAAGTGACTCAAATACAAGGAATACCCCCCACATTTCCAACAGGCAGTGTGCACTGTCTTAGCTGACTTGCGCTGAAATCTCCATGGCCTTGGCCAGAAGTTAGGGAGCAAGATAAGAAAAGCAGACCCTAGAAGGGATTGCTGAACGTTACCTGGAAGGACAGATTGAAAGTTCAGTACCTCCAAACATTCATTTCACTTTCGTTCCCTCTGGTATAATTCCATGGAGGCCAAGTTTATCAAAACTCTATCGAATCCTCTTCCCTCCAAAAGTAGATTACATGCTGAAAGATGTTTTCTGGAAGCCAGATGGGCTAAGTCTGCCCTCTGAGTTCCAGCTCTCCCAGAATTCGAAAATGACGAAGTGACGTGCTGGAATTCCAGCTTGCAGATCCCACATTTACTAGTTCCTGATAGATAACTCGGAAAGGATCGGGGCTTCAAAGTGCATGTTTCGGAAATTGTGTAAATGTGTATATTTATACAATGGATGATGAAAACCTTTTAAAAACAAACTTGGGCATTTACATCACAGACCTTCAGACTCCAAAAAAGTTGTTGTTGTGTTCTCTTTCAACTTCCATTCACCAGCATGAGCTCTTTCAAAAAAGATTGCCTTGCAATGAAATAATGAAAGAAAACCGCACACAAAAATAAGGTTAATGAGGCCTCCCTCCAGACCACTGCTCTGCATAATTTGAGGGATGGAAAAAGACTGTCTCAGCACAGGGAAGTGACGAACTGTGACAAGACGTGAGGATAGAAAATGGAAGCAAAAGCCATAACAGAAGTAAAAGCTGAAACTCCATAAGAAGGGGAGAACATAAGTATTTACCTATATTTCTATTTTAACAAACTTTGTGGGACAAGGGATGAAATAATTTAACTCTGGAAGGGAAAAAAATGTGCTTTCATCTTCAAAGCACTTTCATTTGGATAAAATAGCTTCCTGAAATAAAAACACAAGTATTTCGGCCGATCAGTACTCCTTGCAATTCATTAACATGTGTTTTTTAATTTAATAGATCAGAGATCCTCATGATACCCAGGCGGAGCAGTTGGGTGCTTTTTAAAAAGACTTTAATGTCTTTCTCTTGTACGTAAGTGTCATCACTTTAGGGGCACCTGGGTGTCTCGGTTGGGCATCTCACTCTTGATTTCAGCTCAGTCATGATCTCAGGGTCAGGGGATCGAGCCCCGTGATGGGCTCCATGCTCAGTGGCGAGTCTGCTTGAGATTCTCCCTCTCCCTCTCCCCCCTACTCCCACTCACCTACACTCTCTCTGTTAAAAAAAAATGAATCATCACTTTAATCTTTCACTGTCTAACAGGAACATTTCCCTATGGAAATCATCCTTTTTTAAAAAATAGGTCTCTGATAAACTAGTGGTCACAGAGACTCCCTAAGCTGTAGAATGCCAGATCTCAAAACATATTGGCTGGAAAACCATAGAATAATACCTACAAATTAGCAAATTGTAGGACAATACCTACAATATAATGCCTATAACATTTTAAAAGTAACCAGACAATAGGCTGTGCTATATCTCTGTCTTTATTTTTGGTACAGATATAAAAGCCTGGGAGAAGATGCCTCATCAATTCAGGACAGAGGGCACTTCTGGGGAAGGAGAGCAGACAGTGATACTAGGCAGGAAGCCAAGGAACTTCAGCTTTATTTTTTTATTTTTATTTTTTTGAGTTTTTAATTTTTTAATTTTTAAGTAATCTCTACACCCAGCATGGGGCTTGAACTCATAACCCTGAGACTAGAGTTCCATGTTCCTCTGACTGAGCCAGCCAGGCATTCCTATTTTTTTATTTTTAAAAGATTTTGGTGTCCAGATATTAATCGATTCTAGTAGGTAGTGGTATATAGACACCGATCCCAGTCATCTTTACTTTTTTTATTCTCTTTATCTTCCTGTTTAATAAAATATAAAATTTTAAGGACAAAGAAAACCCTGTTGAGCTCAGTCGACATCAGTTACCAATGTGCCAACCACAGGCGGAAGAGTAGTTATCAGAGAAAAACAAATGTAAACTTGAAAGATAGAAAATCACATCTGACCCTTTGCGTAAGGTCCTTTTCCTGAATTTTTGGATGAGAATGAATCAGACCCCCCAAACACAAATCTCCTGGTGTGGCTGTTGATAACCTGTAGTTGCCACCCCCCATGGACTGGATTTTCCCTTTCTTTCTTTTTCTTTACTTTTTTTTTTTTTAAGATTTTGTTTATTGTGGGAGAGAGAGAGAGAGAAGCACAAGCAGGGGAGGGGTAGAGGCAGAGAGAGAAGCAAGCTCCCCGCTGAGTGGAGAGTATTTATATATATATATAATTTTGATTATATATATATATATATAAAATTTTCCTGCATGCCCACATGAAGATTTGGGAATGTAGACTAAACACAGAGAGGTAATTACAAGTAAGGCTCTACCCTGTTTAGTCAATTCTTCTTGACTGAGTTGAACGGGCTCATCGGGCCTTTATATCTGAGGCAACAGATGCTTTTCCCCTGCTCCTGTCTGCAGTCCAGCCCAGGACTCTCTCTATGCCCTTGGTCACTGACAGGTGAGACCTTCCTTTCCGGGGAGACCTTACCCCATGCAGGTATTAGACACTCTGCTGTCCTACTCAGAGCACTTGATTGGCGCCACCGTTGTCTGATCACATGTCCGCTAGGACAGACGCTCCCAACCACTGCCCTGGATTTTTGAGCTTTTCATCCTATTGTGCGTCTCTCTCCCAGGTCACGTATTTATTCTCTTCTGGTCGGTTTTCCAGCCCTGCAATTAGAAAATACTCATCCTATTTTATGAGTGGCTGGCTGGCAGAGGAATTTTTCAGATCTTTACATATTTAGGGGAGGTTTGTAATAAAACGACAAACATGCTGGGAACTTCTAGTAGTTTGTTTGTTTGGTTTTTTGTTTTTTTGTTTTTGTTTTTTTGTTTTTTATGGAGAAAAGATAACTAGAAATACAGAGAAACAGATACCTGGGGCTATTGGGTGACCACACATAAATCAGTTTCTAGCTCATCTTATTAACAAACCATCTTAATCTCTTTTAAAATGTTTTTCCCCCTATTTTTTCTTGGGTTTGTCCAAATATTCTGGTAGTGTGGTACAGTAGAACGAGTGTGGAAGGAGTGTAGGTGTTGGAACCCGACTGGCTTGAATCCAAGCTCGCCTCAGTAAGTCTCTGGGTCTCAGTCTTCTCATATGGAAGATGGGAATAATAATACTGGCATCTTTATTTACACACACACACACACACACACACACACACGATTAGAAGAAAAGTCTCTGCTCCTCACAGTCTCCCAAACCTAGCACTCAAAATCTCTCAACACTACCCAGCAAGAGTAATCCCCCGTGAGATGATGTCTGAACCTATCTGCTCGGAAGGGACAGGGACATCCAAAATATCTGGCTCTGGGACCTCAGCTCAGCTGCTCTGGAAAACAGACTTCTTTCGAAATGAACAATCCAAGCATGAGATCGGTGTTTGGTCATTGCCACTCTGGGACTCCAGGATTCTCTGAATAGAAATTGTTTTCTAGAAAGAAATGAACATGTTGAGTTAAAAGTTGCACCCATATATACAGAGTCACCAGACTGGACAGATGTTCCAGTTAGTTTACCGACTTGTTTAAAAAAAAAAAAAACGGTCTTGAGGCAACAGGGGTTGGACTGCTTCATGGAAAAACGTCTCAGCAGCACTACAAGCTGGAGAAGGAATTTAGAAGGCCTTGTTACAGCCAGCTGCACTTGCCTTCTCTTCTTCAAAGCCAGAGATTGGCTGTAAAGTTTATGAAGTCTTTTCTCTAGGAGATCTTGAGAATCCTTGCTGTGGCATCAGGGCTCCCAGCAGACGTATTTCAGGGGAAGGAGAGGAGCAGGCTATCATTATTTGGATTCCAAAAGTAAAATCCTAAGAACAGCGTCATCCTCGAAAATGTGTTTTTGAAATCACTTCCAAGGAGCAAGTAGGTAATGAGATAACGATTTTTATTTGCACTAGAAAGTACTGTTTGTGGCCATTATGACTACATCTCTTATTAAATATGTCAAAGATGTTAAAATGAGTTTCAAATAAGAGGAAAACCTAAATGCCAGAAAGAAAAATCCTGACTGATGTCTTTAGCCCGATGTCACAGCTTTCTATAGGAAATGATGGACTTTTTGTTTGATTTTTAACCGAGAAAATAGTAACTCACTCTCTTGTATTGTAGGTGTGTATCTAAAACATGGTTATGCAACAGGCTTTGATCAGCTGAATCACATTCTGCTCATTTTAACACTTGATTACATGGAGTGTCATATTTTCTGCTAATTATTCCTTTGAGTGCAATCAGACTAAGTTCTTTGGAAATGTTTTTGTATTCTAGTTTTCAGCACAGGCATACGGGTAGGCTTTAATAAACACTTAACAATTAGCTTTTCAGGGATGCTTTATATTCATATCTGGGTGATTGTCAATTAGCCGGGACTCTACCCCCTCCCCGCGTGCACGCGGTTGTTAATGACAAGTAATCCAATGAACCTGGGGCTGCTATTTAAATGTCTTCTGCTCAATTGCGTTAAATGGTTTACATCTTAGGGTTCTGGGGATGTGGAAATTTGAATTTCCCTCAATCAGGGGAAATTGTGGAAAAACACTGGGGGACCATGGAAATGAGTTATGCAGGGTACAGATCAGAAAGAAAAATACATATTTCATCATGCTTGAGAAAAGAAAAAAGTCTTTTTCGGCAAAAGAGAAGCAGCCACTGATGTTAAAATTGCGATCTTCAGTCGACAAATGCAGATGTATCTGTCCTTGGGTCTTGCATCTTTGGACAGTACGCAGGGCATCATGGTCCCGTGTCGAGGTAGGGAGAATGGGGCCATCCAATAAACTGCAAACTTCACTCCCCACTCCCCAACTCCAGGGTCATTTGGAGAGTTACTCTCTTAACCAGAACTCAAAACTGCCACCACCCACCTGACAAAGCACTGGGAGAATCAGAGAACCCCGCAGGGGGATGGGGAGGTGGTGCTCCCACTTCCATTTCCATTAAAGGGCCCTTGGTGTCCTGGGTGGGGACTCTCTGGAGCACTGCAGCCGGTAGACGAGAGGGGGCACTCTGGAAGGGGGGGTGCCAGGGTTCCTAAAGCCCCGTATAGCCACCATCCAACTCCACACCCGGGGCAAGTTATTTGACCTCACTAAGTCTTAGTTTCTTCATCCGTGAAATGAGATAATATTCATCTCACAGGGTTCTCTCGGATCCAGTGACGTTGTCCTATGAGAGCATTTAGCGTAGTGCTAAATAAAATAAGAAACACTAAACAAAGACAAGCGATGGTTTTTAAAGCATTCTCCTGTATTTATGCATCATTCCTGATGTATTATCCCATTTTTCCAATTTCTACTCTAGGGCAGGTCCAAAACACAAGGAGCATAACTCCAGTTATTAATGTGATGTCGTTTCCTGTGGGTCAGAACCGCTTCTGTTAAGGGCAAACTCCCCTCCGTTTCCTTATGATTTGCTGCCGACTCTGGCTCCCTCTTCCCCAGCCCAGATGGGGTCATGAATTCAGATGTAATTAACGACTGTCACTTACTCCTCTGATTGCTTACGGTTTTCTCTTGTCTAATGACTACATGTCTGGGACTCCTATTTTTAACAAACATTTAAAATCTGACGGATGACAGCTCCTGGCTTACAATTGTTCATTAGAAATAGGATTCTCAACAGGTAGCTGTTAAAAACAGAAGGGAGACGGACTTAGGAGGGAAGGTCACCTGATAATAGCGATTATTTTGACATAGCTGGAAAACAGTATCACAGAGAGGAACAGAAAATGCCCGGTCAACACCAGCGCTCTCGGTCAAGGGAACTAAGAACCATAAGTTATGCAACCGACAGACACAGCAGTGGCCGTGCCAAGAATCTGCTTCAATCTGCCTGCACCCTGTTCTGAAACTGAGTGACCTTCTTGGAAGTGGGTGAATTTACCCTACTATTTCTGGCAGCACTTCCGGTTCTCAGGCTCTTTATTCTACCAGTGGCACTTCTAAAGTAAGAAATATGTTGTCTGCCTGATACCAAGTCCTTGGTGCCAAACACATTCTTTTAATGATGTAGGGGAAAGTCCTGCATAAATTGGACAACACACTAAAGCTATAAGGAAGAGAATATAACCCTCTCCTCCTCCTCCTTGGGCAACTCCCCTGGCTCAGAGCTGATGCACCAACGTTTCCTAGAATGAGAAAGGGTTATATATATATATATATATATATATATATATATATACACACACACACACACGCATATGCATGGACATGTGCATAGATACACATATGCATACACGTGCATTATATTTCATAATCCCAGAACCTATACTTTTCTGCCTGCTCTTATATAATGTCTGAATTGGCTATAAAGAAGAAACGTTTATCTGTGAAGATAAATATTGTCATTTGCAAAACAATCTAAGGAAACTAGAAAAGATGGTTTCCTTCCCCAACATTTGTCCCCTCCCCATTGTGATTCTCTTGCTTGTTTTGTTGTGTTTTTGTTGGGGCTATGAGAGTGTTTTCACTTTTAACTTCTCCTTAGAGGTGGGCCATCAATCCCCACATCTCCCTATCTAGCCCGACGCTGGGCCACAAATCTGTTCCCTTGGCTGCTTGGTGGGTATCTCTCCCTGCGCGTCCACGTCAAACGCAAGAAACTCCGACCGCACATCTAGTTCTATTTACTTACCCACCCAGAAAAGCCGCAAATAGGCTTATCTTCCTTTCTGCAATTTATGGCCTTGTCTCATCACTGAGACTCCCTGAACTGATGACCCTTTCTCCAGTTCTTTCTCCACCAGTCCAGTCTTCTGTGTTCTGGCGGAGTGCATCCCGTAGAACAGTTGTTCTTTTACTTGAAACCTTCAGTGACTCTGTCCACTCTTTAGGCTGAAGTCCAGAAATCTTGGTAAGATGTATAAACCCCTTCCCAGTCTAGACTCTGCCTCTGTACCACGGATCCTCTCCCACTGCGCTAGTCCGGACGGCCTTACACTCCAGCCATGGAAATGTTCTTGCCATCCCTGGAATCCAGCCTATTCTTCCTTTGCCTCCATGCCTTTGGAAAGTTCTCTCCTCTGCTTGGAATGCCCTTTCCATCTTGGCAAAAGCCAGTCATCAACCAAGTTCCAGCTCACTTGAAACCTTGTGGTGATGCTTTCTTTGACTGTTCCAGCCCATCTGGGGATTTGTTCCCTCTTGGGGGTGGGGGTGTCTCATGGTGAACCCTGCCTGATTCAGTTGGAGACTGACATTGTCCACTTCCTCCACCAGGGACCAGGACTGGCAACTGTGTGTTTCCATTACCTACTACAGTATTACCTGGCTTCTCGTTGGAGCTCATGTTTCTGGATAGAAAAATATAAATCAATTAACTCTTTTAAAACCTCTTAAAAATTATTGAGTTTTCCTTCTTGCACTTTCAGGTACACATCCATGGTTAAAAGTAAGGTAGTTACAATTAATTGGAGCTAGAAAAGGATCTTCACTGCTACCTTGTTCAACCAGCAGTCTTTATACAAATTCGGTTAAGAGACATAAAGTCAGGGGTGCCTGGGTGGCTCAGTTGTTAAGCATCTGCCTTCGCCTCAGGGCGTGATCCCAGAGTCCTGGGATCGAGCCCTGCATCGGGCTCCCTGCTCTGCTGGGAGCCTGCTTCTTCCTCTCCCACTCCCCTGCTTGTGTTCCCTCTCTCATTGGCTGTCTCTCTCTGTCAAATAAATAAAATCTTAAAAAAAAAAAAAAAGACATAAAGTCACTTCCCCAAACTTACTGGGGGCAGAGGTGGGGGGGGGCACTAGAAGCCATGCCAGTCCCAGTCCCTAGTTCAGAGCCCTTTTTTCCTGATGCTTCTGTTGGAAGTGCCTAGAACAGGAATTACTCATAATACTCTTGCGTCATGGATTTAACCTGCCATATGGATGTGGGTAATTCTACACTTAAACTGCTAGTTTATATAAATAAATACTGAAACAAAAACGGTTGTACTTGACCCCTAGGCAATAAATCAGGTTGAAATGGAGCCATTAAAAATGTCAACAGCTCTGCCCAGGAGAGGTAGTGGAAGTCACCTTAGAACGGAGAGGAAACAAGTAGTAAAAAAGAGAATCGAGGCTTGACAAAGTTCTGATCGTCAAACGAAACTCTGGGCTGCCTGAAAACTTGAAAATCTGTCTTTTAGCCTGAAAATCTGTTTGTGGGTCCCTGGTGACCAGTCTGTCCCACGGGATTCCATGTTTTTCCTCTGAGCAGGTCAGGCTCAGGATGCCACAGAAAAGGCTCTCTCTGCATCCTGAGAACCACTCCCAGGTCCTCCCAGAAGATAAGGGGTAAGTGAAAACAAAACAAAGGAACTTCATCTTTGTTCTATCCTAGAACTGAAATTGAATTAGAATCTGGAGCTATGAATTTACTCCCTTCATTTTTAAAATGGGATGATATGTATTGAGTGCCAAGTGCTGTCATCCTCATTTAACAGATGAGGAAGTGAGGTTTGAAGAGGTAAGTCACTGGCTTTGGGTCGCAGATCAAGTGACAGCAAACTTAGGACCTAGGTCTGTTGCCATGGTAACCACTCTGCTCTGCTGCTGCTTCCTTTGGAGTGGTGAGAAGAGTTGGGAGTTTTATTGGGGCTGGATTAATTTGTTCCATGACAAGTGGAACCCAATCCAATTGCGGCTGGTGGGAAGGATCTGGAATGCAAGGTGGAAGACTTGGTTGGTTCTGGTTCTGGCCGAGGTTCACTATCTAGAAGCAAGTTTTTAGTGGGAATGGTGGTGAGACTCTGGGAGAAAATAAAGGATTTATTGGGTGTAGGCACTGGTGGGTTTACGCTTGATGAATGACCATAGTAGTTCTGAGAACTATGACCCTGACATCAAACATAACAGAACTCTAAGAACCTGGAACTGAGACCAGCCATGTCAATGTGACTTAGCTGTTTGTTCCAGGAAGCCTTCCCTCAGGAATGATAAGACCATAAACCAATAAATAACTGGACAGTTTGCTTCAGGAAATCCCGCAGATCAATTTACCAGAGGCAACAGGCAAACAGCTTGCTATTCAAACAACAGTTTACTTGTCAAGACTTGTTTCAGTCCCCTTGCTCTGCTGTGTCCACTGACAGCAGATACTCTCACTGCCCATCTCAGTCAGCCCCACCTTCAAAGAGCTGCTGTAAATCACTGGGACCAGATCCTAAAATCCTATAAATATCCATTTTGACTTCCCCTTTTGAGACACTGCTAAGACTTGTCAAGACGGTGTTCTCCCTTACCGTAGTAAGTTTTAGTAAATGTGACTTTGCTGTGTCAGCAAATGGTCTGGGGACTTTCAAGGGAGTACAGTACCAAGTACTTTCCATCCCATTTTATTGATGTGAAGCCTGAGGTTCAGAGACACTAAGTAACTACGCTTAAGTCACACAGCCAATATATCCACGGAACCAGATTCAAATCTGGATGTCTGCTTTCCAAGACCAGGTTACCATGGAAGCCTCAACTTCCTTATCTGTGAAATGAGGGAATTGCCTTGGCTCATGAAGATTAAGATTCTTCTTTGCTTGCTTTCAACTTTGATAAAAATAAATTTCACTAGTTTTGAAGCTAGAATAAATTTTCTTCCCTTCTCTTTCTCTTTTGTTGGAATATTTCCACCAAATTTTGTTTTACATGGTTTTGTCTATCTAAATAAATTGCAAACCTAGTAGAAAAGGACTCCATTGAATTTTCTTTTTATTGTGGTAAAAGACACATAACCTAACATTCACCATTTTAACCATTCTCAGGTGGGCAATTCAGTGGCATTTAATACATTTAAAAAGGCTGCGCAGTGGGGGGGCACCCGGCTGGCTCAGGTGGTAGAGTGTGTAACTCCTGATCTTGGGGCTGCGGGTTTGAGCCACATGTTGGCTGTAGAGATTACTTGAAAAAAATTACAAAACACGGGACTCCATGGTGCACTGGGTGTTATACGCAACTAATGAATCATCGAACCTTGTATCAGAAACCAGGGGTGTATTGTATGGTGACTAATATAATGTAATCAAAAAACAAAAAACAAACAAAAAAACACGGGACTCCTGGGTGGCTCAGTCAGTTGAGTGCCGAACACTTGGTTTTGGCTCAGGTCATGATTTCAGAGTCGAGAGATCCACTGTGGTGCTCGGTGGGGAGTCGGCTTGGGATTCTCCTTCTCCCTCTGCCCCTCCCACCCCTGCTCTCTCTGTCTCTCTCTCAAATTAATCAATGACTCTTAAAAAATATTACAAAACATTGCTGAGAGAAATTAAATAAAATTAGAAAAAAAAGAAAAAGGTTGTGCAACCATCACTGTTCTCCAGGTTCAGACCAGTTTCATCACCCCAACAGGAAACCCCCTACCCATGAAGCATTCTCCATTCCTCCCTCCTCCCAGCCTCGGGCGACCACTAGCCTCTATTCTGTCTCTGTGGATTTCCCTATTCTGGCTATTTTGTATAAATGGAATATGTGGCTTTTATATCTTTTTTTTTTTTTTTCACTTAGCATCATGTTTTCAAGCTTCTGTCACATTTCGTGTTTTTTAATGGTCATGGCATATTTTTGACACTGAATCGCAGCAAAAGAATAAGCCAGTGACATTAATCATTATGACTGAGAGTTTTTGTCCTACTGGGAGAGAAGAGGTCCTCAAGGGTAACAGCGTGAAGGAAAACCCTCCACATCCCGTGGCCACTTGACCTAAAGAGAGCTCTCCATCACTCTCCCCAAGCTCAGGACTGAAGCTGATAAGGAGAATATGTGCAGGAAGGGTGAGGAACCAGTCACCTGGCTTTGCGGTGCCTTTGTTGACCTCCCTGGTCTTTTCCCTGGATCGTCTTTGTATGCTCATGAAGACAGCATGTTGAGCTGTTGACTGGAGCCTAGCGATGGGTGAGAGTTCAGCTGGGATCCAGCTTGCCCTTAGGACAGTTCATATTTAATTTCACCAGCCTAAATGGAGAGAGGCTCCAGGGAAGTTTTTCTGTCCACACCTGGCAGGAACCATCGCTCTCTTAACTTTCCAGGCAAAAGGAAGTCAGCCTCTGCGATGGGATCATGGAGTTAGTTCATACATGCCTTCTGCAGGTGTGCCAAGGTGGGGTGTTGGGGAACGAGTCTCTTTGAGACCCTTAGATTGAAAAGGATGCTTTTTGTGAACCGTTCAGATAAGTGTGTGGAAGGAAGTGTGTACTGCAGCACACCCAGAATCCTCTCCTATCAGCCTCCTATAAACATCAGAAAGAAGAAATGGCGTGACTGCTACTGGCAAATCTAAATCATGATTTGAAGCCAGAGACTAAATAAATCTTTTTCTGGTGACAGCGCAACACTTAGAAAATTTACTTCATCATTTCCTTTCCCAGTTAATGTCAAATTGAAAATTGATGCTCGATGCAAGGACTAGTAGAAAATTTTATGTCTTTCCATAGAGGA
The DNA here is from genome assembly GCF_024610735.1 of Ursus americanus. Taxonomy (NCBI): domain Eukaryota; kingdom Metazoa; phylum Chordata; class Mammalia; order Carnivora; family Ursidae; genus Ursus; species Ursus americanus. The sequence goes on from NC_142132.1 coordinate 16,326,865, forward strand.
CCTCTTTTTCTGTATTTCTCCCCTCTGAGTTATGGGTGATAGGGATGTAAAAATACACAAAGGAAAGCTAAAAATGCCATTATGTCTCCTTTTTTCAACATTTAAGATAAAGGGTCACAATGAGTTCAAAAGATTTTATCTTATAAATATTGCATCGAGAATCATTCCTGGAGATAAATGTCACAGAAGCCAATGAAACATATTGACCACAGTCAATTTATGGGGCAACCTAAAGAAGCCCTCCAGCGTACTGATAGCTGTGAAATGATAAACCATTAGCTTTCTTTTCCAATGCGACTTGCATCTAAGGCAGGGATGCTTCACCAGGGCTCAAGAGACACCTTGACAATGACTGTGACACTTTTCACTTTTTATGTATGTGCATCTTTCTGGGTGAAGATCATAACCTTTATTTTCCTTTTTGCTTTTGTAATCTCAAAGGGGCTCGAGGATAAGAAGATTCTTTGCTAAGAGGTAGTTGGACTACAGTGATTTTATTTTGTTAAGATTTTATTATTTGAGAGAGACAGGGAGCACAAGCAGGGGGAGCAGCAGGCAGAGGGAGAGGGAGAAGCAGGCTCCCTGATGATTGGGTAACCCGATTTGGGCCTCGATCCCAGGACTCTGGGATCATGACCTGAGCTGAAGGCAGATGCTTAACCGACTGAGCCACCCAGGGGCCTTGGACTACAGTGATTTTAAAGGTCTATTGCAATCCTGAGATTCCTTGGAATCAGCCATGTATATTCATCAAGGATGCTCTCTTAGCAGGTAGACGTAGACATGGAGATAAGCAGACAAGCAGAAGATTGCCTACATAATATATTGTTATTGTTTCCAAAAATTTTGCCTATAGTTTCCAAGAAACTGCCCACCAATTACCATCATGCCTTTGGCCATTTTGTTACTTTTTAAAGTAGGTTCCATGCCCAACGTGGAGCTCAAACTCATGACCTTGAGATCAGGAGTCACATGCTCCCCTGACTAAGCCAGCCGGGTGCCCTGCCCTTGGCCGTTCTTAATGTCTGCAAGTAGGAGGCAGCCTCAGTTATTTCATATCTCCGTGCAGGGGTCCAGGCTCTTGATTTCAGCTCAGGTCATGATCTCAAGGTCCTGAGATGGAGCCCTGAGTCAGGCTCTGCACAGCGGCTTGAGATTCTCTCCCCCTCCTGCTCGCACACACAGGTGAGCTCTGTCTCTAAAATAAATGAAATATTAAAAATCTCCCCGAAGTTGCCACTGTCTCAGCAACTGTTTATTACCCCTTTTGCAATTATTTATTTAATACTATTACTTGTAAATTAATTGATTTAACATATTTAGTAGGTTTCACTATGTTTCATTCCCTTCCCTGACAAATAGATGCCATTCTACAAGGGAACGTTCCATCTTACAGGTCCGCAGTTGCTCATTCCTAATTCCCTAATCCAGAAAGCTCAGAGGATAGAGTTTTTCCATAAATCATTTGAGAGTAAATGTGACCTGACTTGGACTCACGTGGCAGCAAAACCTGACTTGAACTAGTGAGAGGCTATTTATAGTCATTATTTATCCACTTAGTATGAATAATCAAACATTTCACTGCAGCGACATTAATGTTTGATCAGAAAACCCTGACCTGGACCCTGCTTGGGGTATTATGTAATATATAGCTTGTGCATAGGCACCCTACGGCCTTCCTAAAACTCAAAAAATGCTCAAGAGTTTCAAAGCACCTCCGGCCCCACAGAGCCTCAAATAAGAGTTTGTGGACTTATACCGTATATTTTGCCTAATCTCTCTCTATAGCAAGAGAGATGGATACATATCTATATCTCTGTCCTTAAATGAAATGGAAACAATGCTATTTCCATTCATAAGACTAATAGAATTAAGTACCTGGGTTCTCATAATGTAGAAACAGAAACAGGAGCTTTTCTAGTGGGGAATATGCTTTAATCTCAGTGCTGTAGGGGAACCAGCAAAATATCCTCCCCATTCCCACCTTCCATGAACTTAGAAATAATGGGCGAGAGCGGAGATACAGTGTCTTTGCAAAAAGACAGCCAGATCAGTAGGACTTGACAGTGACCTGCTTAAGTATCCTAACTTCTATAAAGGAAGAATGTATCCCTTGGAAGGTGAGGGCCTTGGTGATAGAAAAACGTAAGACAAGAGTCAAATGTAGGCAGGTGTCCATCCAAGCCATATTGAGGAAAGAAAGGAGAGTAGGTCTTAAAGCCAGCAGATTTCCAGTATTCCAGCCCACTGCAGAAATGGATGCATTGGTAGATTTTAGCCTGATGCCCTTAACATTAAATTTTGCAACCAGCTTCCCTTGTTCTGACCCCATGCTTGCCGAGTGATCTTTTGATTATAATACTCTTTCCTGGGCATAAAGAGAGAAGTTCTGATCATCCTCAGGGAGGTATAATAGGCCTCATGACAATTGCACTGTAAATTATTAAACTGGATTTCTGATTTTATATATCAATCTCAGGAGCTAGAGAAATGCATTCTTATCAAATAAGTTTCTGAGTGTTTAGGGCTGAGGGGCCTGTAAATGCCTGAAGGCCACGCCTTTCATGGAGGTCTCCTCATCGGAGCCTCTGCATTGCTGCCCACCTTCCCAGTCTGGAGCCTCAGCACTGAATTTCTCACAAACAATAATCCTGGTATGGTAATGCAAATCTAATTATTTAAATGAACTCTGCGATATGCAGTACATACATGCATACATAAAAAAAGAACACCAGCTAAAGTCCGAATGCTTTTTCAAAAGGCAAGAATCCATATAATTTCCCTTGAAATAGCTAAAGATTGGACATGAGCTCTGTTTCTTGTGTTAAGATGGGAAGACAATGATTGCGAATCTGTTTCAAGTGGAAAAGCCCTGAATGGGAGATGCAAACTTTGAGACGGCCATTCTGTTTGTTTGCTCCAAATATATATATTTTTATGGATAGAAGGTCATTCCTTACAGGATAGAAATGCGGATGTAAAATTTAAAACTGAAATCTGTGTGTTGGTGAAGAGGAATCCGATCGATTCTCTTAGCTGCGTTGACTGTCGGGGTCCAGGGAGACCACGTAGGGTAGAGAAAGGGGCTTTTTCTCTTGAAGTCCAGCAAGAAAAAGGGCTGTCGATCTCTCAGTTAGAAAGGAGAAAATCCCATTTCGGATAGAATACAATACAGGACAAGTAAATCAACTATTTTGCACGTTGACAACCGAACCTAGAGCCTAGATAGAACATGTCGTTCTGAGTTAACAGTTTTAGTGAAATGCCTATTTTTAAAGAATGATAATATACAATATAGCCACCATCATGCTCATTGAATTTACATTGTCAAGCAAGGTACATAATTCCAACAATCTATGTGTCATTTCTAGAAATAAAGTCATTTCTTGGAGGTCTTTGGGAAAGAACCCCATTGTTTCCTGTGACATTAGGAGAGCTTATTTCACATGAATGTCAGCTTGAGGTCTGGCACCTTTCTTAGAGAAGTTATTCTTTATGTCTGTAGGAAAAATCTGAATTTCCAAAGGAAATATAGGGTCACATCAGATCTTCTCGCAGTGCCCAGCTCTAGGCAGGCCTGTTAACACTCCGTGTCTGGATGGCTGCAGGGGCCAGGGAGCTTGGGTCTCTGGTTCTAGTCAAATGGCCAGGGAAGGTTCAGAGTGCATAACCCATGCCAGGCAATGCACTGGGCATCAGAGAGTTCAAGACAATAAGACAAGGAGACAGACTTAGGAGATCAGATCAAAACTGCTCACCTGTTGCCGTGAACAAACGACTGTGCTCTACAGCCTCATCTCCACTGGGGGCACGATCTTCGAGCATTTTCCAGGCCCTCAGTCCTGTGCCCATAGAAACCTGCTTGACAAAAAAAACATTTCTCTGGGTCAGCTCCTGAGGTTGAGATATAAAAACCAGAAAGCCAATTTAATAATGAGCTCATCTTTAGTACAGGAGAGTAAGCGAATCTTAGTTTTTTGATTTGGAAAATGTGATCATTGATTATTATGAAGGTTAAGATGTTACATCCACCTGTCATGCCTCTGGCGGCAAGTTGCTCTTTCTAAACCACTGCTTTTCTCGTGACACTCTTGCTCATCAATCTCCGTGCTTTCAGGAGGGTTAGAGTTCAGCACTTTTGTATTAGCCTTCTGATCCATTACCAAACGACTTTTCCAACTTCATCTTCTAATTACTCCATCAACATGAACTGCCTACAATTGGCGATTTGTTTGAAAATTCATCTTGACTCACATACTTCTGTGGTTTTGCTCCTGCATTTCTCTCCCCCTTGTAACTTCTCATGGAATGGCTTTTCATGCCATTTTATCTTCATATTCAGGATCCACATAGGGTTATGCCACCCCCTCCACCTATTCCCCTCTCTGAACTCTAGAGCTGAAATGTCAGTACAGGAGCCACTGGCCATACGTGGCTACTGAACACTTGAAATGTGGCCGGTCCCAATGAGGATGGGCTACAGGTGCAGCATACACAGCGATTTTTAAAAATGTAGTGTAAAAAAAAAAAAGTAATGTCTCATTAATATTGTTTGATACCAGTCACACATTGAAATGATAATACTAAGTTCGCCTGTTTATTTTTACTTTTTAAAAAAATGTGGGGGTGCCTGTGTGGCTCAGTTGGTGAAGCGACTGACTCTTGGTTTCAACTCAGGTTATGACCTTGAGGTCGTGGGATTGAGCCCCGAGTCTGGTTCTGTGTTCAGCAGGAATCTGCTTATCTCCTCTGCTTCTGGCGCTCCCGTGCGCACAGCCTCTCTCTCAAATAACTAATTAACTAAATAAATAAAATCTTTTTTAAAAACAGAAAAACGTGGCTACTAGACAATGTAAAATGAAATATAGAGTTTGCATTGTATTTCTGTTGGATAGCGCTGGTCTAGAGCCCTTACATTCAGCCCATGTGTCTGGCGCTCAACCATGCCTGCGTCCAGGTTCTTTGTCAATTTTCACATGTGAAGGTCCAGTCTCCCCAGCCAGAGTGAGTACCTTGGGAACAGGCTCAGAGTCCTAGGCTGGCGGCATCCCATACAGCACACTCACCCGGTGCCTAGTCCCCTCGATCTTTTAAAAAACAGCTGAGCGTGTGAATCCCATCTCACATCTCAAAGACTAATGACAGAAATCCTCTAAATAGCTCAGGTGTCTCCTGAGCACATCTAATGTGAAGAAATTTATTTAGCCATATAGGTATATTCCTACTCAGAAGAGAGTTGTAAACATTTGCCATTTGGGGAGGGAGTTTTCTTGATAGCCTGTTTGGAGAAATATTGCCTGTTTTGTTCTGTGTTCACAAGGATGCTTTATGCATGGACCAGAAGGGCTTATTCATTTTCACGTTACACTTGAAACTTTGTACAATATTTTTTCAGGTCTTCAGAAAATTGTGGCTCTGGTGACATTGAAAAAAAATTAGCACGATTCTAGGAAGGATGATACTTTGATGCCACAAGGCCAGGTGACACACATAAGACTTTACTGTGCTGTATTTCATTCTAGCCTCGAGCCGGGAGGAATTCCTGGAGCTGGGATGAGTCCCATTTGAACAACAGGAAGAATGAAAGAATTGGACATTTGTATGAGTACATGGAAATAGTGCCTGGAAAGCTGAGGAAGGGGTCACTATGTTTCATATATATCATCAGAAGGATTTCTATACAGAGAAGAGTGGATCCATCAGTCATCCTTTGTGAGAGTCTATGGGGATCGGTCATGAGTCAACACAGCAAGAGGGATTTGTGTTAGCTACAAAGGAAACATCTGCTGATACGACAGGCTATAAAATGGTGAGTCTTTATATCTTATGCTGAATTCCATCAATTTCCGTGGTCTGGGTTGATTGAGGTGTAGACTTGCTTGAGTAAAGTGGTATTGTTTACTAGACATAATCGAAGTCCTTCCCACACCCGAGAGTCTGGAATTTTTCTTAGTGACTCAGTTTTACTTAAGTATGTGACTTACTTTTACTTAAGTATGCCTATTTTAAGAAAAAAAATTATTTCAGGGTGGATCACAGAATCATTTAAGCACAAGGAATTCTTTAAGAGGACCGTCTTACTAAAATGCTACCTTTAATGGCTTTAGAAAAATCCCTGGAGTGAAGAAAATGTTACTGGAACATCTATTAATGTTTACTCTTTAAAAGCATTTTTAACAAGGACATCAAGATTGCAGGTGAATTCCTCCAGTTAACGTAACAGATATGTTAAGTCAGTAATGTTCCAGTAGGTTTGTCACTGTTTATGAAGTCGGGAACAAAGAAACCCAATACCCTGCAAGCCACCAAAGAGGTAAACAAAAAGACAAACTTCCCTTGCTCTCAGCACTTTTCACCTCTGAATTGCTATGCCCAGAAAAAGAGAACAATCCAGAGAGTTGCTTTTAGCATTTACAACTCAATGCAAATTGGAGAGGGGAGCAACTTTCCAAATTGACTTACTTTTTTCTCAAAGTGGCTGTGGGTGAAAAATCATTAAACAACCATTTTTCCTTAGCACATGGCAAACAGGTTTTTTAAGCCGGTGTTTGGGAAGGTTATTTTATTCAGCTGCGGTTTCTGCAGAACTTTAAATGTGATAAAAAAGGGAAGCACCGTTTGTTTGGATGCATGGGGAATTATATATATATTTTGCTCTTCTTAGCCGTTCCTGTCACTTAAAAAGAAAAAAAAAAAAAAAACAACCAGGGATTTTTGTGGGTGGAGTTGCAAGGAAAGGGAAAAGAAAGTTAGGAGGAAGTATTTGAAATGATAGACTTCACAAAGCAATAAACTCCTGTCTCAAAGGGTTTCACAAACAATGGCTACTGACCAGGCTTTGTGGGAAGTGAGCCTGAGTGACAGGGAAACCAACCGACTTTCCCAAGGTCATTGGCCACAATGGCCAGCCAGAGCAGCCAAAATCTTTGGACCATCTATTTGAACAAGTTTTGCTCTCCAAGAGTAGAAATTTACCCACGCTAGCCTAATAATGACTGGGAAAAGTGATTTACACATAGTTGCAGGTGGACTAGCTAATGGTAGTTAACCTTTGCAATCAGGGTACTGAAAAACTGAAGGTCATATGGTTAAAAACTGAAAAATAAAGAAAAACGGAAAAATAAAGCTTAAGAAAGCCCCATACCCTACACTCAGTGTGAAGACCTTGTATAGGAAATGTGCAAACAATAGTTAAAAAGTTTTCTTCCACTCGTAATTATGAGCAATACTGAAATTCTCAGGAAGAAATCCAAACTTAAGACATTTAAAATGCATCATAGGTAAGTTTTGTGGCATAAATAGGAAGAAAATTACAGCTTGATCTTGCTAATACTAATTAGCAGCTATAAGCAAGGGAATGTGGAGAGAGAAGAAAGGAATTGTAATGAGTGCATTGCTATATATTGAAAATCAGAGCTTTAGGAAACTGTTGATGAGAAATGCTGCCATGAAGAGGATTTATCTAGAACGAGATGTCCTAGATATTTTAAGTTCATTCAAGAAGTGAAGAAGTGCTCAAGAGAAGGACTGGTGAGTGTGGTGGGTCCCAGACAAGAACTGGCTTCAGGTACAGAAGGTAGACAGGTGTTCAGAGTGTTCTTGGCACGACACGCGAGTGAAGGCAAAGATTTATAGGGTGTAGACGGTTACTTCCAGTGCTTTCTTGGATCCTGCTGACATTACTGTGAGGATCGTGCTCTAACTCTGACGTGACAGTGTAAACTTTCCCTTGGGGCCGCTGTTTTTCCAGTCTTTAGAGCAATTAGATTTGGAAGGCTATTAACTGCTCCATCAAATGACCAAATTGTTTTGATTCAGAAACTCTCTCTCTCCTCCCACAAAAGGGTAAAAGGACTCTGCTGAAGGTAAATTAATCCACAAAGTATTTATAGAATTACCACCTCATTGATTACATTCTAAGGGTTATCTAGTACAGACTCTTTAAGTGAAAGCAAGGTAAAAGTGGAAACTTCGGGAGAGGTGTATTTCTCAGAAAGTAGTCCGGTGGAGTTGGCTGAAAAATCGTAGCAATGTAGCAATGCAATTTGGGACACACTGAGTCACAAATTCTAAGATTCAGGAGCAAGATTCTTGATGGAAATTTAAATAATGTGGTGGGTATGTGTGAAGGGGAAGAAAGAAATTAATTTAATTCCATTTGCTGATGTGACTGGAGCACAACTATTTTTAGGTATAATCCAAACAGTGCATATCTTCTCCATTTTGATTAGTAGCAAATTGGCAGGGATTCAAAAGAATTAGTATTTCTCAGCACGATATGCCAGAAACGTACAAAATAAAACTAAATTGTCTGTGCCAATGTGCTTAATTTGAATTACTGCTAAGATTTGTTCTTCAAAAGAACTAATGGGTCCAACTTTGTTAAAAAAAAATTCTTTTAAAGCTTTTCACATATGGCAGCAAAACTTAATCATTTTCCTTTAGACCCTTGCTTAGAAGCCCTTGCTAAAAACTTAAATGATAATATCATCCTGATACTTTGGGTGCAGAATTTCCGCCTGGCAATTTTACATATCACCAGAGGAAGTTAGCATGTTCAAAATGCAAAATTAAAAGAAGCTAGGGAAATGTGCTTCACAAGGAAAGGTTTCACAATAGCCACTTAGAAGTTATTAATAATTCAAAAAAAAGAAGTTATTAATAATTCCAGTTCCAAAGAAAGCATGGACTAAAAAAATAAGAATCATTTGCAAAGTTTTATCTAGGCAAGTTCACCAAAGGGATTCAGCTATACGCTATACCAATTACCCATTTCTGCACTGGAGGGAGCATTTATAGATGCGGGAGCATCTTGTTACGAGTAGAGAACTTTGCACAATCTCAACATAATTTCCAATGAGGTGAATCCATGAATCTTGATCACACTGAAGGTCACTTTTTAGTTTTAAGGTTTATGCCTTGGAATTTGGTGCACACAGACCTACGGCTTAAGGTTGATTTTCTGCATAGTCACTGCTGTCCCCTGTCATTTGCGGTGTGTATTATTTCACCAGATTAAACAGGATTGACAGTTCTCTCCTCCCATTGCCATAGCTGTTGGGATGGACAGCCCCGTTGCCTGCATTGCTGTTACCAATCAATGTCCGTCTTCTTCAAAAATAACAAAAAGCAGTTATCCTGGAGAGTTGGAAATCACTGACCCGGTCTGTTTCGGAATCCTTGTAATCCTCAGAGTACTCAAGGGATCCTCGAAAAATCTTTCTCTATTTCCTACAAATGCAAACTGGTCCCAAGATTATAGTCATTTCTTATAATTCACATAAGAGTTTCGACCAAGTAGTTAAATTATAGATATTTGTTTATTAAAGTTCAAAGGAGTGTCATGATTTTAAGACCTGAGGTTTGATGGGCCTGGAATATTGGGCTGGGAAAATGTCTTTTTATTTAGACACAAGGACTTATCTAAACAAAATAACAACAAGAAGTCAGGAGAGGGAAGCATTACCCTGGCACTTGAGTGTTCTTCAGATGAAACTGTAGGCGTCGTCTATTAATTTTCTAGTATAAACTAAAGAACAAAAGTCCTAAGACAATGCATCTTACACCCTCGTGGGGTAAGGAAGGGTAGAAGTGGGCTCTGTTGGTTTCTTGGGGAAAGAGTGAGATTTCATCCTGAGATTGATTTTATATCTCCAAATTAAGTTTCTTTCAGTATTTTTCTTTGTATTTTTAAGTAAGTTTTGCCACCTTCCTCCTCCCACCCCTCTTCTCTCTCTCTCCCCCCCCCTTTCTTTTTCCTGCAGAAAGGGGTTAAACTTTGCAGCAGCTTTTGTTCATAAAATCTTCTGTTGGTCTCTAAAAACTACAGCATTAACCTTTCTCAGAAGACTGTCTCCTGGTCTTTAGAATATTCCATTGCAAATGTGGCTTCCCTTAGCTGAGAATAGTTTCTTCAGGAGGAGTCAAAACTTTATAATCCTCACTTTGGTTTCTTTTGATCATGAAACATAAAGCTTGTTTAAAAATCAGAAGATAAAGACTTCAACTTATTCTGGAGAATGCAGAATTAATCCCAGGATGGAATTTCACTATCCTTTCTTTAGGGACCGATTTTATGAAAAATATCCTATCCATCTGGATGTCACAGTTTTGCTGGGAAGTTAAAGATTTTCACATTTGCTCTTACCTGTGACCTGCTTACCCCCCAGATTCTGGAAAAATGGTCTATTTAATTATATAAGAGAAAAAAAATGTTGACTTAGAAAGCTGTTTTTATACATTTTTGCTTAAGCCTAAAAGCACTTTTCATTCTAAACGGCCACTGGAGAAATCTGCACACACTGGTCATCCGTAGGCTGTGATTTTCTCCTGGAAAACAAAAACAAGATGTGTGGAAGCCACTTACCTCCTTCCAGGCAGGCAACTCATTATTCAAGGAGTTAAGTTTTTTCCCGTGAGTTTCTGTGCAAAGTTGCAGTTGATTTACCTGGCTCTATCACTTTTTTTTTTTTTTTAAAGATACACAATCCCACATGTTACTTCTTAAGTCAAGTGCAGCAGATGGGATCTTGAAAACATCTATAAGTAGTCTAGAATACCTTGAATCCGGCTGTGAAAATTTAGGGCAAGTCTGCAGCTCTCAGTAGGTGCATGCCTTATTTGGTCTAGAGGCATTTTGCTATGTTACTGAGTCATGAAAAGCTATTAAAAGAGCTCTATGGGAAACCCAGCCTATATTTTGAACAAAACAAACTGTCTTTTCCATTATCACTGACCCCTTCCTTACAGACACACGGTACATAATCTTGATTGTGCTTCATTGGTATTTATTGCACATGGACCAATCCCTCACACAGTAGTTAGTTGCACCAGGGTATAAATACTTGGTAAAACACACACAGGAAATACCATTTACACACGAGTGCTAAATTTTACCAGCAGATTCACATGGGCACTTGGACATAAAAAAATAATAAAAATCCTTAAGATAATTATATTTGTAATATGGATACAGTTACAGTACCATGATAAAAGAGTATAAAAATGTATTTTTCCAATAAATCATTAGCTCAATAACATAACAGACAACAGAAGTAGAGTTTGAATTTTATTTTAGTTTTGTAAGATCTGCCCCCTGCCCCAGTTAAAAAATATTTAATTTCTTTTTGTGCAAGTAGTATCTTGTGTGGACTTTACAATTCCTAACACTGTGCAAAAATGGTATTTGGAACCACTCCTTGTTTTGTGTTTTGTTTTTTTACCCATGTGTGCAGTAATCTGAACTGTTTCCTCCTGTTTTTTTTTTTTTTTTCTGTCCTGTCTTCAATGGACAGAGTCACATGTCACAGAGGCTCAGCGCCTGGTCCTCCCAACTAATATTGATACATAAATAAGCTGTTTAATATAAACAAGTCTTTCTATCTTGCTGTGCAATGTGCACAGTGTGAGGTAGAAACCCCTCAGCCTGACCACCGAGGCGCGCGGGGACAGCAGGTTTGCCCTACTAAAAGAAAGCAAGGTGAGGCTTGTTCCAAGAATAGCTTAAAATTTCTTGAAACTGATTTTTGCATCCATCCTTTCCTTTGCTTCAAGAACAGGAAAAATCATTACTCAGGAATTAAAATGAAATTTCTCTGGAAAGCAAAGGAAACATGTCCTGACAACTGTCATTCCCCCTTCTCTCTGTCCAGTTGGCTGCTTCCGTTCCCTGGAATGGGATGGAAGCCAAGTTGATAGACTTTTACGCTTCTCCCTTCCACTACCCCAGTCCTTGAAGCAAGTGTCAAAAACCACCTGGAGGGAAAAAAAAAAAAAGACAACCCAAAAAACTGAAGATGCATTACACGCACACACCAAAGAAGGCCGAAGCACACACAGAAAAAAGGAACCCAAGACAAATCTGCAAGCCACTCTCCCACCCCTCCCCAAACTTTCCTTTCTGTGCAACGGTCCGTGGCTTTTGTGTTTGTCTTGGATGAATCCGACGAGGTTTGCGGGCTTCGAGTTCACCTGCTCTGGGTCTTGCGTAAACACAGATCTCTTTCCCCCGGGAAGCCTTCAGGGGCGCGTGGGTGTTCTTGCTCCCGGGGCGCGGGGAGCCGGCAGCGCGCGCCGGGCCCTACACCTTGGATTCCGAGGCGCCCGCGGTGCGGCCCGGCTCGTCCAGGCTCGAGTCGCTGTCCGCCGCCGCCGCCCCGCCGTTGCAGCCGGCCCAGGGCTCCAGCAGGCGCGCGGGCGGCGCGGCCCCGACGTCGTCGTCGTCGTCGTCGTCCGAGGCGGCCCCGGGCGACGGCGGCCCCCGGGCCCGCGGCAGGCAGCCCGAAGCGCGCGGCTGGTCCCCGGCGGCCGCGTGGCTCCCGTGGGCTGCCCGGCGCGCGCAGCAGAGCAGGCGCTGGAAGGCCTTGCGGAAGTCGGGGCTGCGGCAGTAGATGATGGGGTTGAAGGCCGAGTTGGCGTAGCCCAGCCAGTTGAAGAAGACGAAGAGGCGGTCGGGCACCAGGTCGCGGTGGAAGGCCTTGACCACGTTGGCCAGGAAGAAGGGCAGCCAGCAGAGCGTGAACACGCCCATGATGATGCCCAGCGTCTTGAGCGCCTTCTGCTCGCGCAGGGCCACGAGGCGCGAGGGCCGCCGCTTGCTGACGCGCCCGTTGGCCAGCGGGGCGGCGGCGGGGCGCGGGGAGCCGGGCGCGGGCGCGGGCGAGGGGGGCCGCGCCGGGCCGCTGAGGAAGCGGCGCTCGCAGCTGTCGATCTTCTTCACCTGCTTCTGGGCCTCGCGGAACACCCGCAGGTACACGAAGGCCATGATGCACAGGGGCACGTAAAAGGAGACGACGGATGAGGCGATGGCGTAGGCCCGGTTGGTGACGAAATCGCAGCACTTGGGGTCGTTGTAGCAGCGGCGAGCCTCGTCGCCCTCGGCCCGCCACCAGTGCATGAGAATGGGCAGGAAGGACACCAGGGCCGAGATGGCCCACACGGTGCACACGAGGGCCCGCGCCCGCGCGCGGGTCAGCAGGCTCTGGTAGCGGAAGGGCGACGTGATGGCGAGGTAGCGGTCCAGGGCGATGACACACAGGGTCTCGATGCTGGCCGTCACGCACAGCACGTCCACCGAGGTCCAGAGCTCGCAGAAGAAGGAGCCGTACTCCCAGCGGCCCCTCATGACGATGGTGGCCCCGAACGGCACCACCAGCAGCCCCATGACGAGGTCGGCGCTGGCCAGGGACATGATGAAGAGGTTGGTGAGCGTCTGCAGCCGCGGCGTCTTGGCGATGGCCACGATCACCAGCACGTTGCCCGCCACGATGAGCAGCACGATGAGCGCCATCAGCAGGCCTATGCCCGCCGTCCACTGCTGCGACAGCGGCGCGGGGCCCTCGCTGGTCGGTGTCAGCGGCGAGGCGGACGGCGACGCGGGCACCAGCAGCCGCGCCGCTGTGGCCGCGCCGTCGGGGAGCGGCGCGGCCGACGACAGGTTGCAGGGCTCGGAGGCGCCCAGGGCGAGCGCCCCCGCGCCCATGCCGAGCTGCGGAGGCCGGGGGCGGGGGGTGTGGCGGGGTTGGGCCGTGGTTGGGGAACACCCCAGGGGCCTGGGCGGCGGGGCGCGCGGAGGGAGGTCGCGGCCAGGTCAGGACAGCCGCTGCGCGGGGCCGGAGGCATGGGCGCCGGGCGCCTTCCCCGCCGGAGCCGTGCGCTGTCGCCGCCGCCGCCGCCGCCGCTGCTGCTGGAGCCGCTGCCGCTGCTGGAACAGCCGCCGGGACCTCAGCATGTTTCTGAGCGCGCTGAGCCCGCAGCCCCGGCACCCAGCACCCACCCCACCCCGCTCCCACTCCCCCAAGCCAACCCCCGGGACCTCGCGTCAGGCTCCTGCAGCCAATCCAGGCAAAGGCCCGCCCCTATCTAGTTCTCCCCCCCATCCCAACTCCCCGCACCCCCCCCTCCCACCGCCCGTTCAGCTGCTCCGGGGAGTCCGGGGCAGATCGCCGCACGAGCGCCGCCCCCGCGCCCGCCGCTTCCTGCAGGCGCGCCCCTTCCAGGGCCCGGCGGTTCCAGGGCCTTGTGCCCCCTACCGCACTACTGCGCCCGGCTCCCACCCACGTCCCCGCCGCCCCCTGGAGCCCCCACTCTCTCCCGCAGTCCGCTCCCTCCCGCGCCCTTGTGGCCTCCCGCGCCGGGCTCCCTCCTGCGCCCCACCACCTCCGGCATCCTCTCTACCTCCAGTGCCCAGGTTCCCTGCGGAGCAGAGCGCGCGCTCCCCTTAGCGGGGAGGAGACCTCGGCGTCCTCCAGACTCCCGAGCGCCTCGGACAGTCTGTCCGCAGGGCTTGGAGGACTTTGGCTGCGAGGTTGTTTCTCGGATCCGGCAGCCTTGCAGAGTGTGTGTAAAACCCTTCCCCCGTCAAGAGGGGACCCAGCCAGCCCGCGCCCTGCCAGCTCGGGGGATCGGAGGCGGGTGTGAGTGGTTAGAGGAAACTTTCCAGCAGAGCGCCTTGCCCGAGCAAACCGCGCATCTGTCAAGAACGCTCTCTGGGCGCTCTTGCAAGGAGCTTCTGTTGTTCCAGTGCGGTAGACGCAGAAAGGAAGCGAAGGTTTGTGCATCTGACAGCTAACGCTGAGGACCAGTTGGAAAATCACACACTCCTCAGCCCCAGCTAATGAATATGTGAGTATGATGCAACAGCGGGTGTCGATATTATAAAGAGAGGCTTAAGGAAACACAAATGTTAACGTAGAGTAAATGACACCGCCAAGAACAAAGAACACATTTAATTACATTTCGGACTTTTCACATTCAGCAATAACACCTGTATCTGTGTTTTATTACCCACATGATTTTATATTTTGAGCTGGGTCAATACAAACAAAAAGGTACTGTTAGTTTGGGTTGACGTCATGAGCTGACATTTCAGATTCCTGGGGCTGGTCGGTTGCTTTCTCCTTTGCCCAAGTTCCCAGATTCCGAAAACTCTAGGATTAGTTTGGGAGGGATGAGAGGAGAAAATATGTAAATACTCAAGAGGATTAATATCCTATAGCATGTAAAGTTCTTATCAGTGGCTTTTGAATTGGCGAATGAATCCGTTTGAGATTGACGAGTTGTTAGCCCAGTTGTGGGTGGCTTCTATGTGGGGAACAGCCACCTGGAACACAGTGCAGCAGGGGGACTGCAAGCCCCCTCTCTAATCCCCGCCACCATGACGTCCTCAGCTCAGCCTTGAAAATAAAAAGCCTTTCATGGAATCCTCGAGAAGTAAACAGCTTCTAATTACCCATGTAAGGGTGCACGAAAGCGTTACACACTGCTCACACGCCTTTCTTGCCTTGGAGTAAAAAGAATAGGGTCTGGAAGGAACATCACTATCTGGACCAAACCCATATTCTTACCTTGCAGAGAGAGGCTGATTTCCACAGCTACCCAAGTCAAGAGCTAAAAGCAGGGCTTATTCAGTTTATAAAGTCAAGCAGTTTTAACCACCTTCCCTTACTTAAATCCAAACATAAATTTGCTTCAGGCCCAAACTGGATGATCAATCAGTGTTACAAGGCCGGTGGGTGTGGGTGTGGGTGATTTGTTTATTCACCCCTGCGCCAGGACTTGTCAGCCGAGTTCTGCCAACTTGGGGAGATTGAGAAGGGGGAGCAAGGAGAGGAGGGGGGCTAGAAAGAGGGGAGGAACAGGGACTGCACCCTGAATTTAGCCTAAGCTCCCAAGAGCCTTAGTTACCTGTCACTGCAAACTTGTCTCCCCTTCGGGCTTCCATCTGTGGCCGCCCTCAAGAGGCAGACTCAAAATAGCCAAGGGGTTGGAAAGAGTTGAATTTGACGCTGCCCAGGAAAGGGGTTCTGAGTGCCGGGCCATGGAGTGAGGTGTAGGGAATGTGGGGAGGAGGCTTTCTGTCCTGCGCCATCTTTCTGTCAAGAGGTGTTACTGGAATAGTGTGTGCCAAGCTTAAGTGCCCAGGATGGGCCAAGGGATTGCATTTGTGCGAGCGATAAAGCCAGAATGTGTTGTAGAGGTTCAGTGCGGAGGCCTGGATGCCAGCAACATTGCCACAGGTATACGTGTCTATGCATTTGTGTACGTGATATATAGATACATGCATCTGGGTACAGGTGCATGTGTATAAACATGCCAAGTATCAGGGCATGGGATTTGAATTGTCACAAAGCTCTCGGGAAACTTTTTTTCCCTGCTCAATCAGAGGTACATCAAACTCCCCCAAATTTCTGGATAATAAATACCTTAAATCACAAATATTTAAAACCAGAAGATTATTTTAATAGGCGTTCCAACACAGGAACACAGCAGACATAAAGGGGTCCCTGGGATTCTTGGGGCTTTCTTTCACTTGTACTTATGGAAGAGTCTGGAATAACCCATGTTCAACTGGAGTTAGCTTCCTTTTAAAATAAAATGTTCTCGGATCTCCTTTAAATCCTACATTTCATGACACTTTTTGAGCTACCCTTTTTGGTCCTCGCTGAGGATATACATAAAGAGGAAAAGGTTCACCATATCTACTTACATAGGTGTTACATGTTGCAAGTTCAAAATTAATAACTCTGCCATTTCCCCCTTCCCTCCTGGAAACTGTCAAAATGAATCAGTTCTTCGGAACCCACTGATTTGACAGTACTTTATGAAACAACAGAAAGCTCCAACAATAAATGATGATAGGCGCATGGGGAGGGAGTAGGCTCCTTCCTCCGTAGTTCCCACCCCCACCTGCCTTTTCCATCCCACTACTCTCCTTACATATCACACTTACCATGGTTTCTCTTTGATCTCCCAGCCTCTAAATCTCCCCCCTCCATTTAATCTGGCATCCCACAGTCAAATTAATATTTCTAAAATGCTGCTTTGAAGCACGATGCTTTTGTGTTCAGAAACCACTCCTCAACTTGGCATTCAAGGTCCAGTTCCAAATGGCCTTTCCAGCACTGTCTTTTGTAGAATTGTCCCTGTCACCCTAACTTGCAGTACTGCGTTCTTTTTCCTTTTTTGAATCTATACTCCTCTCCTTCTTCTTCTTCTTCTTCATCTCCTCCTCCTCCCCCTCTTTCTCCTCCCCCTGCCTTCTTCTTTTTTATCTGTACTCTTTTTCATTGGGTTCTTTCCACTAAGAATCCCCTCCTCCATTTCTGTTTCAATAAATTCAGCCTTCAAGATTTGGTTGATAAGTTTTTTATTTTACAATCGTCCCTGCCCACTGTTTCTGGAAATGATGTCTCCTTCCTCTGCCTGCAGTAGTTACTTTGCTAATTGCATTTCACAAGGTAATTAACAATATATTGCCTTTCGACACCTCTTATATTGTGATTTAATTTTCATATGTTTTTCTTTTTTTTCTCAGACAGATTGTAAGCTCTCTGAGAGCCAGGACTATCCTGTACATTTTTATATTTCCCATGTTTATTAATATTTACTTAATTAACATAAAGCTTTGAGTCATAAATATTTCCCGTTTAATTTATTAAAATCTCATTATTTACTAGCATGAGAAATAATTGAGTGTTTTTGGAGTTACAATCTTCCCTCATGCTTAGAATTTACAGTAATAATTCATATTCCTGTAGTCCAGTCCATTTTTTTCATGTAAGTATTTCAAAAATACTTTGTAAATACAAGGTAGGCTCATGAGATAAATTTATATCATACCTACTCAGTAATGAATAAAGCTGGACATAGGTAATAGGTTTTCCAAAGGGGTCACACAAGTCCACATCAATAAAAAGCATTACCTAATCTTCATAAATATTTAAGGTGAATGACCTTTTTCCTTAGCCTTCATTTGTGATGCTGTATTTCCAGGCATTTCTGCTCTGGGTGAACAGCTGATGACTTGAATCTTGTTTCAAGTTCTAGATTGAATTCAAGGTCTGTACAGCAGTGATTAATAGTACTTCAGCCACCTGTGGTTGCAAGCCAGGAGCTTGGCCAACACATTGCCACTCTTGAGTTGATTTTGCTAGAAAATGAGATAAAAATTATAGTGAAGAGCCTAACCGGACAACTGTTGGAATGTGGGCCAAAGGAAGTCTTGGGGGGAATTTCCAAGTAAAGCCCTGAGAAGTGTGTCAAACCAGTAAGTTAGCACAATTTGCCTTGAGGCTGATCATGGGTGGCGGGGTTTGTTAATCAGAGCTCAAGTGGCTGTTTCCGAGGAAAGATACACATCTGTTCACATAAAGCAATACTACTGCTGAAACGGTCACTCCGCGCTAACCAGAGAACAGCCTGCACCCGGGGCTGGCACTTAAGGTCATATACTGGTTTTGCAGCCACAATTTACACAGGGACAAGCAACTCCATCCACTGCGATAAGAATGAGGACAGTGTGTAATCATAGCAAAGCCTGGACTATTTGGAAAATTCAAAAGCTTTCCTCTCTCCCACTTCCTCCCTCTTGCCACCTCCTCCTCTTCCTGGTGTGTCTCATGAGTACATTGAACAATGCTAGAGCCAATAACAATATTTTTCAAAATTTGGACTTATTGGAAAGTGTTCAGACCTGGGAGGCAGAAGATCCAGGTTTATGTCCTGGCTTTGTCACTTTTCAGTTTGACCTTCCGCAATGGCTTCATCTTTCAAACCGACCTACCGTTCCTTCCCTCACATGATTGTGCGTGGATTAAACAAGAGAATGTACGTGAAGGTTTCTTGAAATCACGTAGAGCACCGTATATTCGCAACACATCAAATTCAGTCTTACCCAGTCCTCATGACATTTCAAAACATGGAAGGGGCCAGAATTGGCTCAAATGAGAGATCCATTCACTTAAATCAGCTTCTCTTTATCAGCTGGACTCTTCTCTCACACCAGATATTCATATGACTCAGAGGCTGGATAACAGTGAACTATTTTTAAATGCTTTTACCTTTGGCACATCATCCTTTTAAAAAAGTTTCCCCCCCTTTTTTGTGCCCTTCCATAGTACGAGCCCTATTCTATTTTTTAAAAGTATTTGTTTATTTGAGTCTCTAAAATAAATTCCTTTAAAGTATTTCAGCGGTGAAATATTAGCAGTAAAGGATTTTTCCGCCCTCAAGTCAACTACTTAGCACCATGACTAGTAACTTGGAAAAAAAAAAAAAAAAAAGGAAGGTAATGCAATATAAAAGTAAAGCCAACTTTCAAAACTTCTGTTCTTAATCAGTTGTATAATGAGTAAAAATGGATTTGTGGCCGGCTGGTAGCTTACCTTCAGGTGCTCGTGGCAATAGGAATGTCATTGCTACCCACGAAAAGCATTTGGCTAGGAGGCGTCCTTCATTGGACCCAAGTCCAGAGCTTGTGGTGACAACAAGCTGTGCTAATTATTGAAAACTGTAGGTTTTATTTTAACAGAGTCTTACCGTGTTCCAGATAAAACAATTATGTTGTAACCAGCCAAGGAGTTTGTAACAACAAGAATCCCTCCCAGCCCTTGTTTTAAGTTTCTGAAGGGTGGGAATGATGCCTTTTAAACAGTTTATCTTCCATTTATGCTGGCCATGTAGTTGGTACTTTATAAATTTCCTGTGGAATAAAAGCTTATGTATAGTAGAATTTCCCAAATAAAAGAAGATATTGTGTTTTCCGTTCATCCATGGAACATGGCATCTGGGTCATCCAGCTGAATGGAATTGCCAAAGAGAACCAGTGGAAGAAACTAGTTGTCCTCTCTGCCTCCCGCCAGGTGATAGAACAAATCATTTACATTTCGTTCTTTTTCACTCATTACTTTGAGACACCAAACAGGTATTTTCTTTCACATGTTTTTCCACTTTGTATTGTATAGGTATTTTTCTGTTCACGTACTCATTACTTATGTACTGCATAAAAGCCCATCCAGACCCACTCAATATACAGAGGCATGGCAGGTCCTTTGCCTAGGAAGGGCTGAGTCTGAAGACACGAGTGAGACAGTCTAGCTGCTACTTTGGTGTTGACAACCAGTACAGTCGGTCTTCTTGCTTTGAAAATAAATATCAACCCTGGGACATGACATTTATTTTCCACAATGTCTCAGCTTTGCAGCTCCTTAAATTAAGCCTGCTACAGACTTTTATCTCATGATAGATTTCTGCTTCCAGAGCATTTTCCCCTAATTAAATGTTGAGGGGGCAATGACTGTCTTAACAGACCTCTTCTAAATAGGCGTTACTTTTTACACTGGTGGAGAAATGGTTGGATTTTTTTTCTCCCCATTTTAATATGGAGAAACTGAAGCATAAGGAGAGAGACGTGCTTAAGGTTTCAAGGAAAGGAAAAGGGGTTCTTGACTTTCCTGCCTCCTGAGCTAATCTTCAATTACCAGAACGTGCATCCTTAACAGATTTTGGCTCACCTCTGACTACTTGTTAGCATAATTCAATTGCATGATATATTTGGGTCCTGGAGCAGGTCGTGGAGTAATTTTTTGAACACAACGCTCTGAGCAAGTGAAGAGATTCTGTCATGCAATGTTTATTTATATTGTTCAATTGGTTTAAGTATAAGAGACCTAGAAGGATAATCATATTTAGCCACCCAAATGAAATTCTCATTGTTAGTACATTTCAGTGTGAATTTCCGAAAGTGCCACATGAATGCTAACTCTGAAGACAAAGAGGACACCAAAGAAAAGCCAAGCAATTAAGCAATTTGGTTTTTTTGTTTGTTTTTTAATATGTAACTGGAAAAAGATTTCACAGAAGACTCTTACTGAGAATGAAAGACTCAAAAGTTGTGACAACCTTGGGGATTTTACTTAAGAGTCTAAATAAAGCTGCTTGGGAGTTTGAAACAGAAAAATGAAGAATCAAGCTCTCCTTGCTTTGCCTTTCCACATCCTAATACCTTTCCCAAACCAGGTGGTCACATACACTTGAGCTGCAAGGCTCTCTGAAATGCTGGGAAAAGGCACTAATAGGGTATTGGCATAGTCCTGAAAATATTTTTTTGCTTGTTCTGAAAATGTCTGCCTCTGACTTGTCACCATTTCCATCCTACTCCCTACCTTTCCTCTCTCCTGCTGCCAACTACTTTGAAGCAGGCATGTTTCACACACCCCCCCCATGACTAATTAATAGAGACTATATGCCTTTTCATAGCTCTCTCTTGCGGATAACAATATGGTCTCAGTTTATAAAAATCCTACATATATATATATTCATATGTAGAGTTTTCATAAGTCCTCATCTGGGAGGTGACCTAGAATTAAAAAAAAATTTCTTAAGCAAATTAAAGGCCCATGATTAACCTTGCAAAAAATAATAATCAGTATTTTATAGCATAGCCAGTCTTGATGGCAGATTTTGAAAATATCCCTGGCCCATGCAGTTTTGTTTTTTAGATGCTTTTTATTACATAATTTCAAATTATGGCGGAAATTTAAGCAAGGTTACACTCATTTTAATGATTAGTTTTGACATTTACCTCTCTCTATACCATAATGATTAAGAATGCAGGCTCTGGCATGAGACTGCCTGGGTTAAAATCCAGGTTCTGCCACTTAGTAACTGGATGACTCAGAACGAGTTGTTTGAACACCTCAGGCCCCTGTTTCGTCATCTGTTAAATGGGAATAATAATATCCTACCTACTTGGGCGCTGTTTGGGAGGAGTCAGTAAGGTAGGGCATAAAAGCATTTGTGATAGAGCTTGGCTTATCGTAAATACTTAAAAACATCAGTGCTTTTTTTCCGTCCCCTCCCCCCCGCCCTGGCATCACCAGCACCACCAGCACCACCAGCCCAACTACAGATCACGGCATAAAGCAGAAAAATCTTCATTCTGTGCAAAACCAAGGGTGGCAAAGAAGGCAGCTTCCAATCAGTGGAAATGGAATAATTGAATAAATGTGTTCTTTTTTAAAAGCGAGAGGATGTAGTAAAGAATCTAATTTGGTAAGTACTCTTTTGGTTTCAAAGGCAAGTTTATTCCTTTGTGGTCATTTAATCTGATTATCGTTCCGCTTGGGGAATTAGAATTTCCTAAACTAATTCTGCATCATGGAAAGGTCATTCCAGAGAGTTCCACCCTATGGTATAACCATATTCCAAGTATATGAAACAATAATGACAAAAGAAAGCCTCACTGGGCTCTTGATAGAGAAGCCTATTTCCCCAGATACAATTGATCCAAGCTGCTGCTTTTTATGGGGTAAATTCTTCAGACCTCAAGGAGGCCAGAAGATTCTCTTGTGACCTGCTTTGTGTCAATGTAGCACAGTCCTTCAGTTCCCTTGAGTACAAGGGGTCTCACCACCTCATCCCCTGAGAACGGAGGGTAAAGAAGTAGGCAGCAAAGGAAGTTTTTCCAAGTCTCTGAGGTTCGACCCCTAGGAGACTCTTAGACCCTAACTTGGAACTATTAATTTTATTTCAGAAACAGTTTCAATGCCTTGTTTTTCCGGTTTCTGTTCTTTTGTAACAGACTAGGAAAAACAAACTGGAGCGAAGGAGTAAGGCTGGTGCAGGGGGCAAACGACATCCAGGAACTTTCTGTTAGAACACAGGGAAACAAGGGATGCCATTTACTGCAGAGACAGTGTTCTGTATCCACAGCCACTGATGACCCCACATCATTAAGAAAGATTTAGATGGCGTTTACCCATCCTCCGTTTAAGAAATGGAGTGTGGCTTTTAGAAATATCTTTATTAAGAAATAGTAGTATGAAAATTTCAGAACTTCGTATTTTCCAGAAAACGTCTGTTATCTAGAAAATGAATTTATGTGGACTATTTCATTCTCCAATGATGCTGGATCCATAAGGTGTGAGTTAGATGGCTAGAAGTCCAAAATCAAGGTGCCAGTCAGCTCGTTCCGAAGGCTGTGAGGAAAGGGTCTGTCCCACTTGGCTCCCCTTGGCTGGTAGTTGGCCATCTTTCCTCTGTGCCTGTCTGTGTCCAAATATCTCCTTTCGATAAGGACACCTGTCCTATCGAATCAGACCCACCTTACTGACCTCACTTTATCTTCATTACCTCTGTAAAGATCACGTTTGGAGATCCAAATAGGGTCACATCCTGAGGGGTTGGGGGATAGGACTCCCAACACATGTTTTTTTTGGGGGACACATTCAACCCAGAGCAAGATGCTACTTGTATGTGAGGAAGTTTGACACCTTATGCACACTCTGTAGTCACCTGTGTTTCAGAATGTTCTATTATGTCTTCTAGGACAGATGACAAGGAGAATGACTTCTCATAGTTCAACGCTAAAGATGACCCCCCAAATAAGTAGCACCCAGACACTGGTGAGAACAGTCACCTTTCTTGTAGGATTACAGCTGGCCACAAAGTCACGAGTGCCACCGGCTGAATGTGGTCAGATCAAGTTCCCGTGTGTGCTGAGTAAGTAGCCTGGGTCTTCACATGGAGGGGGAGGGGTGCATGTGAGCCACATCCCTGTTCACTGTGTGCTCCAGGTAGGGTTCCATGCCCTGCTCTTTTATCGTTTTCATTACACACCAAGAAACTCAATTATTGTCTTGCAAATGAAATAGAAAAACTCAGGTATATGTTAATAATTCCCATTCAAGGGGAAAAAATCCGTCAATCCATTCGGTGGGTTGTACAGACTACTTTTCAGTGGGTTGTTTTGACATTGTGGAGACACACAAACAATTGTTCTTCGCAGCTGCAACATGGATGTTATTTTTTCTGAGCCAGAATTGGGGTAACAGACAGCAAATAACTGGGTAGGAGAGATACAACAAACCTTTATAACTGAAGAACAAAGCTGGCCTTTGAGGCAAGATAAACTCAGGTACTCACTCATATAAAATCCATTGAAGAACAGGATTTTTATGACCTTAAAGTAATGATTTTGATTGAGAGGGTGATTCAGATCCTAAAATATTGGCAAGCAGAGGTTTGACTAAGAAATAACTCCCTTCAGTATATCAACTGAGATTTATTATGGAATCTGAAGCTCATGAACGTTCTAATTTTATCCACCCTTAAGTGGTAGATCTAATTGTCCTTTGTGGATGCCGACGATGACAGAGCTGATAATATTTTAACCTGTGCATGGCCACGGACCAAATGAACCTGGCTTTTATGCCCTCAATACAAAAACCAAAAAGCCCCACCTGATTAAGGTCCAAGAACTCAATCTGAGCATTTGTCTTGCCATTTGATATTAAGAAATGGCTCGCAGCTATCCTGGATGCTGCTGCTGTAGGAGCTGAATATGGAACCGGATGCCTGAGTATAAAAATCCGAGGATCTCTGTAACACAGTACGGCATTCTGTGTTGCCGTGATGCCAACTCCTCCTTACAGATCAATCTGTTACGTGCGTGCTATGTAAACAGCATGAATTTAGATGTATATGAAACAGTATTTTTAAAAATGTCACATCTAAGTGTTTTTAATGACTAGGTTAGTTCAGTGGAACAATCTTATATAAGACGGCACTTAAAGAAAAGCTCAGATCTGTGCATCTGAGCATTATTTAGTCATCTGTTTGTGCAACTATATTTTTAACTTAATTTATGATGAACAAATAGTCTTTCTGAACTCCCAAGCTGTGTTTCCATACTTCAGTTTCGTTTATTTTCCTCTCAGTTTCCTTCAGAACCCATTACAGAGAACTTTCTTTGGAAACTTCGTAAAGTTAGCAGCATCCGTCAGAAAGCACCAAACCAAACAACCAAAATTAAAAACTGAGAATAGAATCATAGGGCATATGCGTTCTTTCCAAAGCAATGTCACAGAAACAGATCTGTGTCCCATTCTCTCTCTCTTTCTTTTTCCTGTTTCTTTTTATCTTTATTGAAAACATCATCTGTGGCCGTGTGAAATGTCTGCCAACACTTCCGAGTGCCAAAGAATCTTTATACTTTTGTTAATCGAAGTATCACTATGTCACAGTATTAATGGTAATATACAGCTGTAAAAATGCACTTGGCATGGGATGTAGAATAGTAAGTGTCTGTGAAAGACTTGGACCCTGTCTTTGAGAAGTTTACCTTTAGAGAGTTTCCCTCCTTCTCTTCCTTCCAACTTCATTGAGGAATAATTGACAAATACATGGTACATATATTTGAAGCATACGATGTGACGATTTGATATACATATAGGTTGTGGAATGATCAAGATCAACATAGTGCATGTATAGTTAGTGCAACCTTGTATAGTTAGCATAGGTAAGTCTTTCCTATTTTGGGGTGACAATGTTCCTGTTCTCTAAGAAATTTTGTTGTCGTTTTGTTTTGTTTTAGATTCCACAGTATTTGTCTTTCTCTGTCTAGCTTATCTCACTGGGCATAATGCCTTCCAGATTTATCTGTGTTGTCACCAGTGGCAGGATTTCCTTCTTTTTCATGGCTGAATAATATTCCATTGTACCTATATACCACATTTTCTTTATCTCTCCATCTGTCAAAGGACATTTAAGTTGTTTCTACATCTTGGCTACTGTGAGAAATGTTGCAGTGAACACGATAGCCCAGGTATCTTTTTGAGATCCTGATTTCAGTTCTTTCGGATATGTACCTACAAGTGGGATTGGTGGATCATAGGGTAGTTCTATTTTTCATGTTGTGAGGAACCTCTATACTTTTTTCCATAACAGCTTCACCAATTTCCATTCCCACCAACAGTGCACCAGGGTTCCCTTTCCTCTGTGTCCTCACCAACATTTGTCATCACTTGTCTTTTTTATTAGAGCCAACGTAGCCGGTGTGAGGGGATAGCTCATTGTGGTTCTGGTTTGCATTTCCCTGATGATGAGTGTCATTGGGATTGGTTAGAGCCAGTGACTAAACACCAGATACTATTCTAAGGGTGTCATTTGCAATATCTCATTGACTTCTTGTAACGGCCTTGTCTGGTATTATGTTTGCTTTGTAAGGGAGGAAACTGAGGCTTAGAGAAGTTGAGGGATTTGCCCAAAGTTTCACAACTAGTAAATGGCAGAGTGGGATTTCCAGCCCAGGTGACTCAAAGGCCAGAGCTCTTGACCACTCTAAAGTAAGGCCTCATTTTATTTTTTTCCTGTTTTGAGACAGCTTCATTTTTTAAAAAACTAAGATCCAAATTCAACTGATGTAAGAAAATCTTAAGTGAATACTGTGTGTAATATCATGTGAAGGTTTCTGTGTTTAGCTTTTTCAAAAACTTCATTTGTAAGGATGTTTTTCATGAATGCACAGGTCTGGGTTCTCCATGAGTTACCAAATTCTGCCTGTTTGGCATTTCCTCTCTCTCAACTTCCTAGACAGTCAACAATCATGCCCTTTCAATACTTTTGAAATTTTGTTCCAATTTCTGTGACCAACAGGGAGAAAAATGACCATTAACTGGGGGCACCACCACTAGGAACAGCATTGGCGAGAGTTGAACTCACTCCCCAGGACCCCTCTCCTCACCTGGGGCCCAGGCAGCAAGCCAGCGTTTCACCCTTAGAGCTTTTCCAGCACGAGTCAGCTAATCCTGTATCCCCTTAATTCCATAAGACACAGGCCAGGCTCTCCAGAAGATTCTCTTAAAGCCTCCTGCTTGGTTTAAGGGCGATGGGAAAGAGCCACTCCTCTGCAAAGAGCCTAGGAGCAACACTCAAGCCACCGGTTGAGACCGTCATGATGGGCTAGGCCCCTGTGCAGTGTTTGGGTCACCCTCTGCAGGGTCTGCATGGATGGTCTAGCCCCTCTCTTTAGAATGCGTGGGTGCCTAACAAACCTTGTTCTCAGCTGTGGGGTCTCAGCCCACACTGAGCATCAGAAAAGTCTTCTGTACATCCTGCTATACATAGTTTGGGGAGTTTTGGGCACACAGTTGTAATCAGAATCATGGTGGAGGCAGTGAGGGAAGGGGAGGGATGCCTTAGAAGGGCGTGTGGTGAAGTGAGGCTGCCAAAGATGGGGCGCTGACATTCAAAGACACAACGGGGACGAGTAACCCACATACCAAGAGAAAAACATCCCAAATGCTGAGGTGAGACCTTGGAGATGAGAGAAGATGTAGCAGAGAATTCTGTTGAGGAAGCAAAGAGAAGAGAGCATCAAGGGAGGGGATGGTCTAAGGGACCAGCTCCTCGATATTCAGAGAGCTCCTAGGAATCAAGAATATGAAAAGACTAGCAGCTCAATGGAATATGGGCGAAGATCAGGACCAGATAGCCCTTGATGAAAGAAAGACAGGTGGCCCCTGTCCATCTGCAGAGCTGCTCAGCCTCACTCCCAGTAAGGGGATCCCAGGTGAAAACTGCCCTGGGATCCATTTCTGACCTTGGAGATGGGCAAACATTTTGACAAGACACTGTGTTGTCAACACCACGGGGACAGGAGCATTCTGACTCAGTGCTGATGAGTGCAGAATGGTTCCATCCCGGAGTGCGTGAATGTGGCAGCGTCCACCCGAACCACATACCAAGTCCGTCTTTGACACAGAGGGCCACCTGACTGTCCCTGAAACACATTCCCCTTCCGGGTTCTAGGACAGCAACTTCTTCGGTTTTCTTCCTATGTCACAGTTGGTACCTCTGAAACTTCTTTGCTGCCTGTTCCTCTTCTGCCTGGCTTCTCAACACTGGCATGCTCAGGGCTCATTCCAGAGCTTTCTTTTCCATCGCCACCCTCTCAGATCACCTCATCCAATCCCATTGCCTAGTTGTTCTTTTTTTGGCATGGTAAATACACATCTATGTAAATGTCACCGTTTTAAAGTGTACCACTTAGTGGCACTTAGCACATTCACATTGTGCAACTGCCACCTCCATCTGGCCCCAGCACATCCCCCATCACCCCAAAAGAAAACTCTGTACCCATGAAGCAGTCACTCCCCACTCCCTGATTTCTCAGCCCCTGGCAACTACGCATCTGCTTTCTGTCTCTGGATTTGCTTATTCTGGTTGTTCTGTATAAATGGAACTGTTCCCCTAGCACGATGTTTTCAAGGTTCATCCACTTTGTAGCATGTGTTAGGGCTTCCTTCCTTTTCGTGGCTGAATAAAATTCCATTGTGTGGCTATTCTGCATTTCATTTATCCATTCATCTGTTGATGGCCATTTGGGTTGTTCCTACCATTTGACTATTTTCAGTAGTGTTGCTGTGAATATTTGTGTACAAGTTATATTTTCAGTTCTTCCAGGTCTATACCTAGGAGCGGAATTGCTGGATCATATGATAATTCTGTGTTTAATCCAACTACTTGCTTTTTTTTTTTTTTTTAACATCCATAGACTGATGATTCCAAAATCTATAGCCCTGGCCTGATTACTCCCAACTGTCTACCTGAAATCTCATCTGGCATATAGATGTCTCACGGCTGACTTGTCCAGCACGGAAGCTGTTACTCTCTGCTCCACCCAGATGGCTCCTCCAGTGTTCCCAGCTCAGGAAATGGCATTGCCATTGACATAGGTACTCTGATGGAGGCCCTAGGACTACCCTCACTTTTCCCCTTTCTAGCTCTCCCCACATCCAGTCCATCAGCAAGTGCTGTGGACTCTGTGTTTGCCATCTTGCCACCTTTTCCCTGCTGCTACCTTGGTCCAAGCCAGTGACTTCCACTCCTGCCCTTAGAGTTTATTCTCTGTTCTGTAACCAAGAGTGGCTTTTAAAAAGATATATATAATCTTAAAAAAAAAAAAAATCACTTAGCCCTCCTGCTTCAGCCTCCCTAGTGGTTTCACACTGCATTTAGAATTCAACCCAGACTTGCTCTGTGCAGGCATATGGTAATCTGTTTGCTGCCTCCCCTTTCCTTCCTTCTCCCTTGCTCTCTGTGTTTTATCACACTGGTCCCTCTGTCACTTGAACTGGGACCTGCCACAGGGGCTCTGAACTTGCTGTCCCCTCTGTCAGAAACCACCTGGTAGTTCCTCGTCACTACCAAAGCTTCCACTCAAGCACTACCTCCTTAGGGAGGCCTTGTCTCACCCCCCCACCCCCAGACTCCGCCAGTCTTGACCTTAATATACCAATCTGTTTTTTTTCATTGATCTTTCACTGACATTTCACATCATTATCTGAAATTACCTTATTTATATTTACATGTTTATTTTCATTGTTAGTGTTTGTTCCCTCCCCCTGCCCCCCCTTCCAACCCCTTTCCCCAAATGTCAGCTGCACGAGGACAGGAATTTTGTCAGTGTTCATGGCTGACTCTTTAGACTCTTGGACACTGCCTGGAATCTACGAGGCACAGAGAAAGCATTTGTTGGATGCTGCTGAAGAAGAAAAGTTCACATCTTACCTGGCCCTGAACAAATCTTCCTGATCCCACTACCACCTTTCATTTCCCTCTTCCTCCTCATCTTCATACTTCCAGAAGGAGTAGGTCATACCTAATGTATTTCTTTAGTCATTATTCTTTGCCTCTGTAACCCTAAACAATCCAGCTTGTCCCACTACTACCATCTTCTTCAATGATCTCCATAAAAGTCAAAACCAGTTGCCCTGTGCACTAGGCCCTTTCCATAGCACCGGACGCTATTAACTGTGTTCACATCCATGGATCTCCTTTTGACATGTTGTCCTCTCTTGGCGTGACTCCGCCCAGAGGCATGGTACACCTGGGAGTACATCCTGGAGTGTCTCAGGAATGTATTGGGGGTTCCAGCCATCATACCTGGTGAGCAGGCTGGCTCTTAGCCAGATAGTCCAGAGCAATTGTCATGGGTCAGTGGCATGGACTCCCCATGAAGAGTGCAAAGGGGAGCTGCTCAAAGCACCAAATCCCCTGATCTCATTCAGGTGGTGCTTTGGCAGTGGTGTGTCGTGCTGGGTACCTGAAAGCCGGGGAAGGTGCCCTCCACCAAAGGGCACTGCTGAGCCACCCGCTCTGCATAGCTGTCTGTGGGCTGTCAGTTGGTCTTTTATCTGCAAAGTAAGTAAGATCATTTTCTTGTGCCTGTGGAATCTTTTGATACATTCCACTGGATCAAAGGTATATCTGTCACAGCTGGACACATGATGTTCTAAATCACAGTCCTTGTCTTGCCCCACTCAATTCCCACTTGATGTGAGGGACATGGGGGTTGGGAGTGCCCACCTCTCCCATCTACTGGCTACATGGCCTTGGACAAGTTATTGCATACCTTGAATCCTCTAGCTCCACATCTGAAAATTGAGTAGAACCACTACGACCTCTCATAGGCATCTTGACTCTGATACAAGGATGCCCAGAACATTCAACCATCAATAGCTCCCCATTGCCCTCCTAATTAGGTCTGCCATTCAGGCCCCTGCCCCATGATCCTTGGTGGCTCCTCAGGTTCTGCCTTCCTCAGCATGCTACATCCTGGGATTTTGCTCTGACCTTCCACTGTTTATGGGAGACCATTTTCCCCTTGGGCTTTTCTTTGATTTCTGTATATTTTTTTAAAAACAGAAACACACATTAATTTTATAATCGGGGAAAAAAATCTCTCCATTAATATTGTTTTGAATTACCCACCTTTATTTCAAAAGCCATGTGTCCATAAACCCTTTCTGGATTACCCCATCATCTGTGGGTGCTCAGACCTTTGAATCCA
Organism: Ursus americanus; assembly: GCF_024610735.1. Classification (NCBI taxonomy): domain Eukaryota; kingdom Metazoa; phylum Chordata; class Mammalia; order Carnivora; family Ursidae; genus Ursus; species Ursus americanus. The sequence goes on from NC_142132.1 coordinate 16,357,277, forward strand.
CTGGATTCATTCTTTTTTTTTTTTTTTATTTTTTAAATTATGTTATGTTAGTCACCATACAGTACATCATTAGTTTTTGATGTAGTGTTCCATGATTCATTGTTTGCATATAACACCCAGTGCTCATTACAACACGTGCCCTCCTTAATACCCATCACCAGGCTAACTCATCCCCTCACCACCCTCCCCTCTAAAAACCCTCAGTTTGTTTCCCGGAGTCCATAGTCTCTCATAGTTCATCTCCCCCTCTGATTCCCCTCCTTTATTTTTTCCTTCCTTCTCCTCATGTCCTCCATGCTGTTCCTTATGTTTCACAAATAAGTGAAACCGTATGATAATTGTCTTTCTCTGCTTGACTTATTTCACTTAGCATAATCTCCTCCAGTTCCATCCATGTTGGTACAAATGTTGGGTAATCATCTTTTCTGATGGCTGAGTAATATTCCATTGTATATATGGACCACATCTTCTTTATCCATTTGTCTGTTGAAGGGTACCTCAGCTCCTTCCACAGTTTGGCTTTTGTGGACATTGCTGCCATGACCATTAGGGTGCATATGGCCCTTCTTTTCACTACATCTGTATCTTTGGGGTAAATACCCAGTAGTGCAATTGCTGGGTCATAGGGTAGCTCTATTTTTAACTTTTTTGAGGAACCTCCACACTGTTTTCCAAAGTGGCTGTACCAACTTGTATTCCCACCAACCCTTTCTCCACAACCTTTCCAACATTTGTTGTTTCTTGCCTCGTCAACTTTTGCCATTCTAACTGGTGTGAGGTGGTATCTCAATGTGGTTTTGATTGGAATTTCCCTGATGGCTAATGATGTCGGCCACAGCAACTTCTTTTAAGACACGTCTCCAAAGGCAAGGGAAACAAAAGCAAAAATGAACTTTTGGGACTTCATCAAGATAAAAAGCTTCTGCACAGCAAAGGAAACAGTCAACAAAACAAAGAGGCAACCCATGGAATGGGAGAAGATATTTGCAAATGACACCACAGATAAAGGGCTGGTATCTAAGACCTATAAAGAACTTCTCAAACTCAACACCCAGCAAACAAATAATCAAGTCAAAAAATGGGCAGAAGACATGAACAGACACTTTTCCAAAGAAGACATAAAAATCGCTAGCAGACACGTGAAAAAATGTTCAACATCATTAGCCGTCAGGGAGATTTATTCTTTTTAAATCCATCCTTTTTAAACCTCTCTGGGAACTCACAGTATTGGCCCTTAAAGTATACAGAGTCAAGTATGTATGGGGGTATAATACAAACACACAACCAATTGTTAGAGAAATCAAAATATAAACTCAGGGGGCAGATCTTCACTTTTCACTCATTGAGTATTTTGACTGCAGTGGCCGGTGACTCTCCTGCTGCTCTGCCCATGATTTCAATAAATATTTGTTTAATTGAATTGTTAACCAACGCATGCAAGAACAAGCAGGACCTACATGCCTTGTCTCTTATAAATAGAATAAAAATAACCCGTGTAATTCATCAGATTAACTGATAAAAGGTTTTGTTCTTTTGCCTGGAGAGAGGGCCAGAAAGAGACCATTTAGAAGCTTGTCTTTTCCAAACCCAGCAGTTTCATGCCACTTGAATGGATGAAAAACAGCAGCAGTTATAATGATCTATGAGTTCATATCTATCTTTTGCTTTTCCACCCATGAAAGATACTTGAAGTACTTTACGAGGGCCAGAGCTCAGGAGGGGATGGGGAGCCGCCCTCATTCCCTGCCTCGCAGAACAGTCATTGCAAAGGAATGTTTATCCCTGCGCGCTCCGCTCCGACTCTTCACTCAGGGGCTAACCGTCACTCACACTACTGTGCCCCGTTTCGCTCCTCCTGCCTCCTACCTTATCTTGTGGGAGCAGTCTAATTACGAGGGGATGAGCTCTTTCTTACAGATTTTTAATTCCTCTGGGCAGTTAATAAAAGAGAGCCAAGTATGGCCATTTTAATCCTATTGATTAGAATGGGAGCCTGAATAAGACAAATTCTCTCCACTGTTTACTTGATGATCTGTTTAAATTTTCCCTTTTCTTTAAACGTGAGCCAGAAATCCTCGTTCCATTTTTAGTGATTGTGATCATTATTAAGCAGTCTTCTCTACACACCTTCCTGTTGTGAAGTCTGTACAAATTGGGTTAGTTCCGGTCCAAAAGGAACTTGTAATTTAAAACAACATAAAGGCCAGTGTTTCTCAACCGGGGTGGGGGGGGCAGTTTTGTGTCCCTGAAGGACATTTGGCAATGTCTGGAGATATTTTCAGTTGTTGTAACTTGGGGTGGCGGGGTGGGGGGGGGTGTTGCTATCAGCATCTAGTAGGTAGAGGCCAGGGATACTGCTAACCATCCTATAATGCGTTCATAGCTCCACAACAAAGAACAAGCTGGCCCAACATTTCAATAGTACTGAGCTTGAGAAACCGTGATATAAACGTATGGACTTAAATGCATAGTTTAAAAATAGTGATAGATTGAGAAATGTCTACCTTCTTTTTTTTTTTATCACAAGTTTCCTTTTTTTTTTTTTTATTATGTTATGTTAGTCACCATACAGTACATTCTTAGTTTTTGATGTAGTGTTCCATGACTCATTGTTTGCTTGTAACACCCAGTGCTCCATGCAATACATGTCCTCCTTAATACCCATCACCGGGCTAACCCATCCGCCCACCCCCCCTCCCCTCTGAAGCCCTCAGTTTGTTTCCCAGAGTCCATAGTCTCTCATGGTTCGTCTCCCTCTCTGATTCCACCCCCCCCTTCATTTCCCCTTCCTTCTCCTAACGTCCTTCATGTTATTCCTAATGTTCCACATATGAGTGAAACCATATGATTGTCTTTCTCTGCTTGACTTATTTCACTTAGCATAATCCCCTCCAGTTCCCTCCATGTTGATGCAAATGTGGGGTAATCATCCTTTCTGATGGCTGAGTAATAATCCATTGTATATATGGACCACATCTTCTTTATCCATTCACCTTCTGTTGAGAAGGTCTAGTAGGCAAGGGATGGGAGGGGTCTCGGACAACTTGATGCCTACCAGAGGAGCTCCCGGTGGCAGAATGAACTACTCACCTTCCTTCCAGATCGCAGCAGGCTCTGTGAAAGGGATCAGGTGGGTACAGGAGATCTTTTCCGAGGCAAGAGATCTTCACGAGTGTATATGATGACTTAAAATCATTCTGATTTTTAACACTGGGGTCTACATCTGACAAGAATGCCAGTCATTTAGAAAACAATCACTACTCGCAAACCCTTTACATGGAAGAGTTGGACTTTATTCTCTGATTTCGAAAGTACTCACAAAGGCCAGAAACAACTGAAAGTTCAGGATCATGTTAATTGAAAGACCAAAAAAGAGGAACCATTCAGCCAGCTCAAAGAAATGATTGCATCATTTCCTTGTGTGCGGTTCAGGTTAAAAATAACCTTTAATCCCCATCAAGAGCAAACTGTCTTGTCAAAGAGAATTAGGAAATTACCTCAGAGCCAGGTTATGGGATGGGGTGGAGAAGGGGCGATTCATCAAGGAAGAAATTACTTGCTGTGTTTTAGGATTAAACTGTCTGAGTGACTGCAGAGAAGGTGGGGCTGAGGGGGTACGGATGTGAAGGGAGAGGGGAGGAAGGTGCATGGGGAAGTCTTTGTAGGTTTTGTGTGGGGAGGCACATGCCTGCTACCTGGGGAGGAGGGGGCTGGCTCGAGTGTCTTGCAGCATTGGGCAACTGGCTGTTCTTTTGTTCTCAGTCTTGGGCAGTTTGCCTTGGCCTTGAGTGCTCACAGAGATAGACGGTAAACCACAAGCTCTGTGCCTATTGGGCCAATGATGAAACATGGGGAAGGCTGACCTTCGATGAGCCCCGGAGCCATCTTGGCACCTTGGCATCACCACAACACACCGGGGTCACCATTGCCCAGGCTGTAAAGGAATGGGGGAGGGATGGCGTCTGTGGAACAAAGGAGGCTTTTTGACCTTTCAGATTAACTGTAGATTTCAGCCAGCTGGCAGTCACGTCGTGTTCGCCACCGTGTTAAAAACTCCATAAAAAGGGGGCGCCTGGGTAGCACAGGCGTTAAGCGTCTGCCTTCGGCTCAGGGCATGATCCCGGCGTTCCGGGATCGAGTCCCACATCGGACTCCTCCGCTGGGGGCCTGCTTCTTCCTTTCCCACTCCCCTGCTGTGTTCCCTCTCTTGCTGGTTGTCTCTCTGTCACATGAATAAATAAAATCTTAAAAAAAAAAAAAACTCCATAAAAAGGCCAAAAACCCAAGACCAAAAGACAACCAGAGGTACTGTGAATGTGCCCTGAATTCATATTAAAGCACTCAGATATGAGCGAAGATTGTCAAGGGCTGTGATGTCCTATCCCACTGTCCCTCCAGCCTTGTAAATGGGGACAAGACTTACTGCTTTGGAGTTCATCAACTAGACTCACTCTCCCCAGTCATTTCAGAGCCTGTGTGAATATGCATCTTGTGGAAATCAGCACTTGAAAGATTCAGGGTTGTTTTCTTTTTACTGAGGTGACACTGTACTGAGGTCGAACTAAATCTTCACATCTGATCTTGGGTGTGTGTTTCTTTTTTTAACTCAAAACCACAATAACTTTGAGCATGGTTTTTAGACATGAGCAGTACCACAATATCCTGTGTAATAAGCAAAAGAAATAAACAAGAGTAATATGGCTTCCTTAGAACTGTGTAACCCAAGTGGTCGAGTAGAAAACACATAGGCTGGACCCGGCATTAAGCCCTACCTCACCTGGGTTTTTCCGAGATTTGATTATGTCATCAGCGGAATGGAAATAACATTGCTTACTTCCTAGGACTTTAATGTGAAATGAAGAAGCTAATGCGTGTAGGAACCCTGCCTAGTGCTGGTGTTTGTGGCTGCTTAATGAATAGTATTTATTACTGAATTTTTTTTCTGTTAGAGAAGTATAGTGTCACTTTGAGACATTGTCCTGTCAGTGATTATATACCACGTTATATAATATGCCGTAAAACCATGTAGTTACCGGTAGTCCGACAAATGCCAACACGTTTTTCAATAGTATTATCATCAAAACCCTTCGGTGAGGCACTCCCCGTGTAGAATTAAAACGTGCTCGCCTGTTTGCCAATAGCACTGGGAAATCAAAGACACCTGTGCCTACACAGATGTAAGCAACTGTTAGAGAAGAATGCGTCCTAACGAATATGACATCATTTGGTTTGAAGGCTACGGCGGTTTGGTCAGCAGAAGCAGTAGCTCAAGGGAGATGCTGGGACTCTAGCCAATAACTTCTGACCTACAGACGGAGAAGGGACTATGGGAACTGAAATGTCTCTTATCACATTTTAATTCAAAAAATAGAATCTTACACTCTGAGCCGAATCTATAAATGGAATAAGATATCAGGAAGAGTAGTTTTCAGGTGATAACTAGTGCACTTGGCAAAGAGCTTTCTACATGTGGCATCAGTGAAGCATGGGACTTTTTTTCTGCGTGTTCCCACTGTGCGTATCATCAAAACAGATGGATGTCTGGAACTTAATGATAATGCCATGCATTTATATAACACTTGTATCCCAGGGCACCTTGACATGTAGGACCTCAAAAGTGGGGAAACTTATTGGCTGATTGGTCTATCTCTTCCCTATCCATCCATCCATTCATCTATCACCCATCCATCTATCCCCCCACCTACCCACCATCCCCCCCATCTACCAATCCACTCTTTCATCCATTCAACCAACATTAATTGAATGCATACTTTCTGCCAGGCCCTGGGCTGGAGGCCAAGGCAACAAAGATGGAAAGGCTCAATTCTACTCCTCAAGGACCTTTCAAAGCATGGAGAGTTGGACACAGTCAAAAGGGAGACATGTTCAAAACTCAGTGAGTTCCCCACGGGCTGGCCACATAGCAGACTTTCAGTAAATACCAAATAGAGACAACAGAAATAAACCACAGGTGTCTGGCAAGAGATGCTGTTTCCAGCTCTCTCTGAATTATTTATTTTGAGAGCAAGGGACTTCGAGCCCGAGTTTTGTCAATTCAGGGGGAATAACTCTAGTGAGTAGGTGGCTCTTGCTTCTCTTTCTAGTCCACATTCCTCATCTCCAGAGAGAATGTTTCTGTGGCTTGAAGCCTTTAATGGAGAAAGTTCTCCCTAACAGGCTGTCTTCACTTCAAGCGAGGGAGGGCCCTTTGCTGCATGCTTGGTGACTGACGATCCTGGTGGAGGGAGCCCAGGGATCATTTTCACGTTCAGCCGCTGAGTGGGCTGGATGGGGGCCATCTGTGTTACTCTCCCTTTATCGAATATGGCTGTGCAGGGCAGCCAGGCATGGGTTTTTGAAAGAAATACTCTGAAAAGTTAAAAAATAGCACAAATGTCATCCGCAGTTCAATATCAGGTTGCAATTTATTGTTCATTTTAGTTTGTCTTCTATGCCTTTTGCCAAGGACTTAGCCATGTATACTTTGACTATTTTGAATTAGAATTTCAAACTGCATAGAAACTCTGGGCCATTGTTTTTTTTTTTTTAACAAAAAATTGAAATCTCCACTTGTCTGTTTTAAACATCAGCAAAACTGAAATTGATTATCATATAATTCTAAGTTACAATAACTTTCACCGACTTGGATTTGGTCTGTAGTTTTGGCATGAACTGATGGGAGTTAAAATATTGTGAAGCTTAAACAAATTTCTTCTTTCCTGGTTTGGATTTGAGAGGTTCTGGAGGTTTGAGACTTGAAAGGGATCATTATAAAACACATCATCATTAATCAAACTACTGAGGCCACGGTGTACATGGCGTTCCATTCCAGCCGTGCAGAAACCATCCCATCGAGTCTAACCTGGCCATTGTCACCGAAGCAGACAAAGAATCAGTCAAATCAACAAGTATTTATGCAGGACTTAATATACCCTTAGCGCAATTTCAGGGTAGGATTTGGAAGAGGAGAAGGACAATGTGGCAGATGTCTAGGGTACATTCCTTCATTGTGTGAACAAGTACAAAGGAAAATAGCAATTTTTTTCTCAAAATACTGTCTGCCTTGATCATTAGCTTTGAATAGATGTCTGATTTTAGGTTACAAGGTTAAAAATATTATAACTGCTCTGTACTTTCCATGTCCAGTGAGTTATTCGGGAGAGCAAAAGCCCACAAATATATTATACTGGCCTGGTGTTTTCTTTTTGACAACTGCTGCTGATTTGGGCAGCATAGAAAGGACCCTCCATCCTGTCTGCTGAAGAGCACAACGGTATAGAAAGGGCTTCAAGGGAGTTCATTCCTTCCTGGCATCCCCGCTGCTGAGTGGTCAGCAAGGCCCTATGTGCCAGTTTTTATTGTGTGGTCTCTAAGGCCCGCGAAGCTTACCAGCAGGCGGATGGACACTGACCTTCTGTCCATAGTCATGGAAAAGGGTTGGAAGTGGCCAGGTTATATAACAGTCTGACTTTAAGAGAAATCCAGACACTTTTCCAATAAATAAAGCTACACTTGAGAAGTATAAGGGGGAATTTTCTCTGTACTGTCCAGCTAGGGAGGCATTCAAAGCACCTATGATTTTCCTAACAGCTCCATCAACGTATAATTTACATGGCATAAAACCGCACCCATTGTAAGTGCACAGTTCAACAAGTTTTTATAAATTCATGCAGTTGTGCAACCATCAATATAATCCAGTTATAGAACACCCCCAAAGTTCCCTCAGGCCCATTTGCAGTCAATCCCTGCTTCCACCCACAGGCCCAGACAACCACTGATCTGCTTTTTGTCTCGGGATTTCACATAAATGGAATCATACAATATGTTGTCTTTTGTGTCTGGCTTCTTTCACTGAGCATGATGTTTTGAAGGTTCATTCATGTTGTTTCATGAATCCACAATTCACTCCTTTTAATTTCTGAGGAGCATTCCACTGTATGGATAGGTCACTGTTAATCTCATCCTCAGCCAATGAACATTTAGATCTTTTCCAGTTTTTGCTATAATGTGCACTCTGTCACTGAAAACTTTAAGCAAACATGACACTTGTGATGAAATGGCAATTTGATCCATTCCTGATTATGAGTTGCTCATGTCGCTGCCCCAGTTCTGAAATACACTTGTATTAGGTTCACACGATATAAAGCACATCCGGAAGGGGGAAGTTATTAAGTGGATAGTTTGTCCAATTAAGACTTCGGTTATGCCACATGAACCAGGTCTTAGAGACTTGAAATGAGCCAACTCTCCCCAAAGGCAAGATAAATTTTCCCAAAGACACTCTTACATTTTTTTCTCTTACTAGATCTGTTTCCTTACTCTTCAAATACTGGCTCTAGCTACCCCACACTTCATCACTTACTCCTGCACAAATATTTCCTGGACCTTTCCTTGTGTTAAGGTAGGAAAAGGAGTCAAACATGAAGATTATAACCGGTTTTGCATAGGTACCCAAATCAGTTTTTTGACCATTTTCAACTGAGACCCACAGTAAGAAATACATCTTCCTATCTATAGACCGAGACAAAACTTTCATCGAATGGTTCTTACCATTACCACATGTGGTGCACTATGTTATTTTCTGTTTCATTAAAAAAAAAAAGTTGATCGCAATCCACTGAATGATTTTGCCAACACTCGTGTGTTGCATCTTGCGACTTGAAAAAAAGTTTCACAAAATCTTAATACTTTGGGATAAAGAAGGAGAGGATAATGCTTTCCATCTAGGAGGATTAGGGCATGGGAGAATTGAATGGGGGCTGAGCTGGGGGTGGATGGTGGTAGACAGTGGGTGTGAGGACCTTCTTAGCAACACAGATACCTCTCTGACCCTTGTTCGTCTAATTTCCACCAGGGCTTGGACGACAGTCATCCGGGCAAGTTCTGTGTAACGAGGAAGCCAGGCCCCTGTGGTTTGGCAGAGATGGGTGGCTGAAGGGATGACAGTGAGAGGAATTTTCCTTCCTTCCCAGGGAATAGAACAAGCCCAACCTCATAAAGCAAATGTGCCTTCAGTTATTCGAAATTTACTGCCCTTGGATTTGATAATACTTCTCTTGGAGCAGCTGAAGTACACAAGCACCGGGCGGGTTTTATGATCTCCCTGGAAGACCAAACACTTGGGCTATGTCTCCAATTCTTTTGGAATCAATAATTATCTTTGGCTTGTTTTTCTTTCCTCTTCATCCAATCCTTTAAAAATTCTTTCTCTAGCCTGTTTTCTCTCCGCTGTCTTTCTTATGAAATAACTAAAGCTGGACACCATATAACAAAACAGCTCCTTTCATCAATGCCCCCCAGATCCTTTATTTGGTGGTACTTCTCTCCGTCCCTAATTCTTGAGAGTGACAGGTGCTGTGGCACATGTGGCTTTCAGATAAGCAGGGGAGGGATTTTTAAAGCATTTATTAAGACGTTATTATTGACTAAGCATTTGACATATTTTGTCTCACTTAATTCTTGAAATGAGCCTGTGAGAAAGACACCCTTGTCCCCTTTTCCAAAATTGAAAGTGGGGCTCAGAGAGGTTAGTTAACTTACCGGAGATCACAAAGCTATTCAGTGGTGGGGTTGAAATTCCAGCCCGAGTCTGCTGACTCTAAAGCATGTGAGGTTGGCGGTACCCATCCAGCAAGCAGTCACGGAGAATCTATGATGGGCAGACAGCACCCCCGTCCTGAGATGCTCATGGCACTGTCCAATGCGACCTGGAAACAGTGAGGATGACCTGGCAGCTGTGGGAAGTTGGTCTGAGAGACGCGTGGGGGAGCCACTGAGGGGTTGGAGGTGTATCTGGAGGAAGTGGGGGGCCCCGGAGGTTTTCGAGCTGGGCAGTCACGTGGCAGAGGGAAGCTGCATCTGGCAGCAGAAGGGAGGTGATGGGCATCTGGCTCAGGAAGGCAGCCGGGGGGCGGGGGGAGGCAGAGAGGAATGCCACGAACGTGGGAGCCTGACCAGACTTGATGGCTGATTCTGTCCAGGCATCAGAGCATCCCGTTTACTCTTCGCACCATAGCAGCTGACCGGAACGACCCCCTCCCTGGCTCATCCAAGACGACTCTTTCAGAAAAGTCCCCGAGCCCTTGTTAGTCCTGAATTCTGCTCCTGGGAGAAGCCCTGTTGCTTCTGGCCTCTGGCTGCTGCCGGATTTGGCCGGAGGTCTGTTTCTTGGGTATCCTGAACTCATTAGTGTGTGTGACAAGTTTAACTGCTCTCAACCACAACAAATTGTTTCACATTTTCCCCAGTTGCGTTTACGTGATTTTGGAACCTGTGTGTTTCCTCGCATTGGACCAAGTTCCACAGTGCTCCCTGCAATATGGTGCCCCCATCTGCTGCTGTTTCCTACAGCATTTAGCCTAAAAAATCTTGAGTAAATCCTGCCACGTTGGTGGATTCCCATTTTCAACATTTTCCTCTAGCTTCATAATTTCCTCCACCCGAGACAGGATCTTGTGCTTCAAAAACACGGGGCTCAGGCTGGCACCGCCCATCACCGTGACCTCGGTCATTTCTGTCCCTCCCTGTCTTTGGCCACGCAGCCCTTCCAGCCACAGTTGCTCACCTGACTCTTCATCTTTGGGAAAGAGGTGAAATGGTCACAGCACCTCACAGCAGCCCACAATTGGGAAAGGTTGGAATTCTAAAGTTAAAAATGAAGGAAACAGCTTTGGCAAGCTGGGCCAGTTCTGCCTCCGAGAAACAGCACAATGCGGAGAACCCTTGATTTTCCAGTAATTTTCAAACTAAGACCAGCAAGTGGGGAGGAGCCAGGATTGATGAGTAAAGATGGGGCTTACCGGTGAGGGAACCTAGGGAAGCTGACTTAATGATGTCTGGACCTCAGGTTTCTTGTCTGTAAAATGGGTTCAGAGATCACCGCTGCCTGCTAGAGTGGGTGCCATGGTTGGACGAGCTCACATTCGGACCCAGCACAGGTGGGCAGGTCCTCATCTTCTTGTCCCTTATTTGCATCCATGCCTTTGGCTTGTTGGTCCCTTACCTCCTCTGAGGCAGAATAGCACAGTGGTTAAGAATGTGGCCTCAGGGTCTGGATCTTGGCACTGCTTACTGGTTGATGTGTGACTTTGGGCAAGTTGACTTCAACGTGCCTGTGCCTCAGTCCGCCCACAGGTACCTTGGGGATGCTGTGAGCAGTAAGCAAGCTGATCTTTATGATGCTCAAATCTCAGCATTCTTAGGAGCCAGCAGCTGGTCAAGGGAGCAGGCCTCTGCTCATCTTCCCTTTTCTTGCAATTACTCATTCCTTCTCTCCAATAGTCTCAGCTTTAGAAGCTTTAGAAGCTCCTCGTCACCTGGACACATTTCCTATGGCGGTTAAGCTTTATGAACAGGCTGATTTCATTTGAAAGAAAAAAATGTAGAAAACTTCATTTTTTGTAATTTTAAAAAATTGTGGTAAAATATATGTAACATTTGACATAATAAAATTTGACATTTTAGCCATATTTGAGTGTGTGGCTTGGCGGCATCAAGTCCATTCACGATGTTATGCAGCCGTCACCACCGTCCATCTCCAGACCTTTTTCATCTTGTAAAACTGAAACTCTGTATCTCTTAAACACCAACTCCCCATTCCCATCTCACTCCAGCATCCTGCTTTCTACCCTCTTGTGAATTTGATGGCTCCAGGTACCTTGTACAAGTGGAATCATACAGTGTTTGTCCTTTTGTGTCTGGCTTCTTTCACTAGGCATAATGTTTTCAAGGTTCGTCTGTGTTGTAGCAGGTGTCAGAATTCTTCCCTTTTTAAGGCTGAGGTTTTTTGGGGTTTTTGTTGTTGTTGTTGTTGTTTTTTGTTTTTGATGGAGCATGCTCATTAAACAAAGCTGCAACGGGAGGACCACAGTTCTAAGTGGGAAGCTTTCCACCCGAACTTAGGAGTCCATCAACATTAAAGATTTAGAAATCATACTGAAAACAAACCAACATGACTGCAGGGATGCCAGGCTGCAGCCTTGCACACACAACCCCCTGGGTACAAAACCGGGGTGCTACGGCTACTCACCGCTGACCTACAGTTCTAAAATCAAACGGATGCACTGGCCCAGGGCTCTGGCACCCTGGTCCTCGCATCTGTGTGTGCAGAGCCCCAGTCAGCAGGTGCAGTCTCCCTGGAAGAATGGGGCGGCTCACCGGAGGAGGAAGCTTGGCTGATGTGGAGGCAGCCGGGGCGGGGGTCTGGGGGGGAGAACAGGCGGGTATGGAGCCACGAACTGTGCAGAGGATCCTTGCTGGGGGGGAGCAGGCCCACGTGGGGGGACAGGGGAGGGCACTGTGATCCATGGCAGTGGTAAATGGGGTGGCCAAGCGTCCTGCAGGCATGGGGCCGGTGGTGGGGAGATGCGCCAAGTAGCATGGAGGGGGGCCCCGCTGGCCTCCGAGTTAGGGTAGGGTAGGGCAGGGGGCAGTGGGCGCTGGCTTGGGCACCCTGGGCAGCAGCGGGGCCAGTGCTGAGGCCTGCGGAAGTCTCTGCCCTGGCGTGTGGGCAGTTTCCGCTGGCTCTGAGAGACATTGATGAAGGAGTCCAGAGGAAGCCTTCTACCAAGAAACTTCTCTGTCGTGCCCTCGGTGTCTTCCTCAATCTTGGCCCCTCCTGGTCGATCCCACAACCAGGAGATCGTGACCTGAGCCGAAACCAACGGTTGGACACTTAACCAACTTAGCCACCCAGGCACCCCCGTCTTAACCATTTTTAAGTGTATAGTTCAGTAGTGTTAAACACGTTCAAATTGTTGTGAAACAGATCTCCAGAACCTTTTCATCTTCCAAAACTGAAACTCTATACCTATTAAAAAATAACTCCCCTTTTCCCTTCTCCCCCAGCCCCTGATAACGACCATTCTGCTTTCTGTTTCTATGACTTTGACTACCTTCCAGACCTCATGTAAGTGGAATCATACAGTATTTGTCATTTTTGACTGGCTTATTCAGTCACGTTTTGTGACTTCACATACCGTTCTCAAGGTTTACCCATGTTTCTTTCCTTTTCCAGGCTAAGTAATATTCCACAGTATGTGCATACCACATTTTGCTTGTCCATTCATCTGTCGGTGTACATTTGTGTTGTTTCTACCTCTTGGCTATTGTGAATAGTGCTGCTGTAAACATGCGTGTGCAACCAGCTCTTTGGGACCCCGCTCTCAATTCTTTTGGATATATACCCAGAAGTAATGTCGTTGGGTCATAGGGTAGTTCTATTTTTTGATTTTTTAAGGAACCGCCACACTGTTTTCCATAGTGACTGCTCTAATTTTATAATCCCATCAATACGGCGCAAGTGTTCCAATTTCTCCACATCCTCACAGACACTTGTTGTTTTCTGTTCATTTATTTTTCGTAGTAGCCATCCTGACGGGCGTGAGGCAGTAACTCATTGTGGTTCTGACTTACATCTCTCTGATGATGAGTGCTGTTGAGCATCTTTTCATATGCCTGTTGGTCATTTGTAGATCATCTTTGGAGAAATGTTCATTCAGGTTCTTGGCTCATTTTTAAATCAAGTTATTTGATGATTTTGTTGTTGAGATGTAGGAATTCTGGATATTATCCCCTTATAGATACATGATTTTCTCCCATTCTGCAGCCTGCTTTTTCACTCTCTTGTTTGTGTCTTTTGATGCACAGAAGTTTTTGAGTTTGAGGTAGTCCCATTTTGGCTATTTTTGCTAAGTAACTTCATTTTTTTTTTGTTTAGATTTTATTTATTTATTTGAGAGAGAGAGAAAGAGAGAGGGAGCAAGCACATGGGGGGGGCAGGGCAGAGGGAGAGGGAGAAGCAGACTCCCTTCTCAGCAGGGAGCCTGATGCAGGGCTCGATACCAGGACCCTGAGGTCATTACCTGAGGTGAAGGCAGACACTTAAATGACTGAGCCACGCAGGCACCCCTAAGTAACTTTATTTTAAGACAAAGAGAAGTGTGGTTATTTTCCCTGTGTACATGTTATATTCTAAATAAGCTTGTAGATTTTAAGACCAGTGGAACAGATCTATAATAATAATAGCAAATCATAACATCTCCCTATCATTTCATTTGGTGCCAGAGGAAAAAAAATGGTCACGATGTTCATTTTAGAATAGTCAGAAATTGGGGTGAGTAGTGCAGGGGTTAAGTGTAGTCTCTATAGTCTGTGTTCTGGGACCAGGTCCATACCTCTCCTGGCTATGTCATCTGAATGCTTACCCAGTTCTCTAAACCCTAATTCCTTACCGTTAGAATGAGATAGTAACAGCTTCTATGTTATCGTGAGAATTAGCTGTGCTAATGCCTGCATATTGCCTGAGAGAGTACCTGGCACAAAGTAAGGATGTGCTCGGTAAACCGAGGCCGTTGCTCTTCTAATCCCATGCTGACCGATGTTCCCTGCTGTTCCAGAAGTTTTCATTAAAAAGGCATGGTGGTAAAACTACAGAGACAATAAAAATCTCAGTGGTCACCAGTGGTTCAAGGAGGGGGTGGGGTGACTAGGTGGAACTCAGGGGATTTTTAGGGCAGTGAAACTATTCTGTATGGTAACAGTGGATACATGACATTTTGCATTTGTTAAAACCTATAACCTGGACAACACAAAAAAATGAACCCTAAGCTAGACCATGGACATCTGTTAAAGATATTGTATTAATATGGGCAATACCAGTGTAAGACGTGTGTCACACTAATGCAGGATGTTACTAATAGGGGACACTGCGTATGAGGGGAGGGTAGTGGTGTACTGTCTACTCCATTTTCTCGTAAACCTAAACTGCTCTAACAGATGAAGTCTGTTAGTATTTTTAAAAAGGCGTGGTAATCAACAATACAATGTGCTGTCCCACCTCATTCCCTCCATCCTGGAGGAAACAGGTCCTCCGAGTGCACCTGCCATTAGGTGTTGTCTTGAAGTCCTCTCATCGTCTGACTGTCTGCCTCCCCCATTTTACCCTTCACAAGGTTTCTCTCCAAAGGCACCATTTAATGGGAAAGGGGTTTGGGTTGGATCGGTCATCCCCTGACAAGGAAAGACAGAACTGTCCTCTCCTTTCTCAGAGACTAATGTGAATGGCCAAAGATGGAGGGGCTGGGGCTAACAGTGAGAGCATTCATGACTTACCCTGGGCTTGCATTTCAAACAGGAATTCACCTGCAATAGGTTCTTGTCCTAATTACAAGACATTTTCTCTTACTAGCTGCATTACAGGTCAGCAGTGACCTGTAAATACTAATTAAAATATCATGTTTCAAAGGGTGTCTGGGTCCCCCCAAGGCTGACTCTAGGGACTGCTCTTAAATGCTGTCCTCTTCCCCTTCTACCCATGCTGACTGCTCTAAAATTGCCATTTTTCTTTTTGAACCAAATGATAAGACGGGAAGAGAATATAGCTTACATTTAACACCAGGGAGACCAGCTGAGAGCACATTCATATACAAATATTCTGTCCCAAGTCAGTTTGCCTTGTTTAGATCAATACTCAGCCTTGGGAACTGAAGTGCAGTCATAAGCTTATGAACTGTCCTTAGCATTGGACACACTTCTGTCACATCAACTTTGAATGTTGCCTTTTGGACCTTATAGCTGCACTGCCCTGAAAGACAAAGACATCAAGCTGAAGGTAAATAATATCAAGTGTAGAATACTCTTGGGTGTTTGAGAAATAGCTATAATAATGTAATATTAGATTGTTGAAAACCTTTGAAGTTTTCCTCCAGATGCTGAGCATAGCCATCATGGCCACCCTCCGGTATGCCCTTCTTTGAAGTTACTCTCCAACCACAGCCCTCATTGAAGGCAGGGGCCAATTTGGCAATGTTTGCCTTATGTGGTTGGCCCTCTGGTCCCAGCTGATTGGGTCACAGGGGCTCCTGACCTCAGAGGGGAAATGCTGAATGGGGACAGAGAAGCTGGATTTTACTGGGGGCCCCCATGGAGCCCTAAGGTCATGTGAAGATGAGGCTTGGGCATGTGTCCTGGGAAGCCAGCTGCTTAGCTTGAGGGTGGGAAGCAGAGGTTACATGCCTCACACAGGGACAGCAGACATGCAAGGAGAGGCAGAGACAGGACGACACCACCCCAGAGAGAAAAACATAGGGTAGCAGCCTGATGCCTTTCCAGGTCCCCAGAGGCCTGCTAAACTTCCTGTACCAGGATCCCAGGAGGGGCTCCCTTTGCCTTATAATAATCCCCTTCTTAATTGTGCTTTTGGGGAATCAATATCTGTTCCTACCACCAAATGCTGTGGGTGGAAAGCCCTCTGATGCTGTGTCTGTCTGTCCCATCAAAAGCAGACTCCTTTAGGAATGCATTTCAGAAATGGGCAAAGAACTTTAATAGACCTTTCTTCAAAGAAGATACACAACTAACCAATGAGCCTATGAAAAAATGCTCAATGTCATTAGTCATGAGAGGAATGCAAATCAAAACCACAATGAGATTCCACTTCATACCCATTAAGATGGCTGTTACTAAAAAAAAAAAAAAAAAAAAAGAAGAAGAAGAAGAAGAAGAAGAGGAAGGAAAATGACTAGTTGATAAAGATGTGCAGAAAGGGGAACCCTCCCATGTTGTTAGTGGGAATGTAAAATGGTACAGTGCTGTGGCAATTCCTTAAAAAATTAAGCATAGACTTATCTTATGACCCAGCGATTCCACTCTTAGGTGTAGACCCACAAGAATTGAAAGCAAAATCTCCAACGGCTACTTGCACATGAATGTTCAAGTGTGTGAAAAATTGCATTATTCACAATAGTGAACAGGTAGAAATAACCCAATGTTCATCAGTATTTTTGGTAGGGATAAATAAAAGTGGTCTATCTATACAGTGGGGTATTATTAAGCCTTAAAAAGGAATGAAATTCTATACATGTTACACCATGGATGAAGCCTGAAAATGTGCCTACTGGAAGAAACCAGACACAGAAGGACAAATGTTGTATGATTTCATTTATATGAGGTACCTAGAGTAGTCACATTTGCAGAGACAGAAGTAGGATGGTGGTCACCAGGGGCTGAGGGGAGAGGGGAATGAGAGTTGTTTAATGGGTACAGAGTTTCAATTTTGCCAGATGAGAACTTTCTGGAGATGGATGGTGGTGATGGTTGCACAACAGTGTGAATGCACTTAATGATGCTGGATTACATACTTAAAAATGGTTAAAATGGGAAATGTTATGTATGTTTTGCTACAGTGAAAACAAACGAAGGGCAGTGGGGAGCAGATTCCTTTCCTTCCTTCATCATTTTGTCATGATCATTGATCATCTAGCAAATGCCACTTTGCCAAATGCTTCCTTATCTCCAAGTTTCTGTGCTGCTGTATGTAGGTGAGACATAATGACACGATAAGAGGGAGCTGATTGTGGTCTGACCTATGTTGTAACCAGTGTTGTTCCAGACCACTTGGACTCAAGTCCTGAAATGGTGAGCAAATGAAGGATGATTTTGTGCTTATCCAGTGGAGCTGCTCCCTTGAGAGCACACACGTCTAAACCTTTGATGGGCACACTCTTTTGAAACTTCTTCCTAATAATGCGGTGGCGTGTCTTTTCTTACCATGTTAGTCAATTTCCCATGCAGAACACAAAGTTTTCCCTATAGGTTGTTAAAAATAAGTTAGGAAATGTTCATCACAGGACTGTTATGATAATGAAAAAGCTACAAACAATCTAAGTGTCTAAGGCAGGGATATGGTTAAGTTCATCATTGTATATCCATACAATAGAATGTTATACGGCCATGAAAAATCATGTTTCTAAGGATATTGAAGGATATGAGGAAACGCTCACTATATAATGTTGAGTGAAAAAGCAGGATACAAAACTGGATATTCATCATGGTTCTGATTTTTTATGACTATATCTGTATAGAAAATTAAGGAAAAATACTAAAATGTTAATTTTAGTAGTATTCTTTTTCATATTGTGTGATTATTTCAGAGCAGAAAAATTATAGGTAACTTGATTTTTTTCCTTATACTTTCTTGTGTTTTTTTCCTAGAAGGCATAATGTAAGTTATTTTTATATTCAGGAAATCTAAATGTCACTAATTTTCTTAAAAAGAAAGTGAGGGGCGCCTGGGTGGTTCAGTTGGTTAAGCATCCAACTCTTGATTCTGGCTCAGGCCATGGTTTCAGGGTTGTGAGATCATGCTGCATTGGGCTCATACTGGGTGCACGGAGCCTACTTGGGATTTTCTCTTCCTTCTCTCTCTGCTTCTCCTTGTCCCCCATCCCCCTCACCCCATGTGCATGCTCTCTGAAAGAAAGAAAGAAAGAAAGAAAGAAAGAAAGAAAGAAAGAAAGAAAGAAAAGGGAAGAGAAGGAAAGGGAAGGAAAAGAAAAGGAAGGAAGGAAGGAAGGAAGGAAGGAAGGAAGGAAGGAAGAAATGGAGAGAAGGAAAGATGGGTTATTTTTAGTGCATGAAGGAGTCAAGTGCAGTACTCTCAGGACAGTTTCAAAGGCCCAGAAGTCCTTGACCCTTGGCCTAGGTCTGCAGTTATCATGTAGGTTAAGAGCATTGCTTAGTGGCAGTTTCCAGCCCGCTCCTCCTGGAGACATCAGCTTGGTGCATCATTTATTTTGTTTGTCAACAATTACAGGTGGCAACAATTAGAGAAGGCACCTGCTTCTTTTGCTAGAATTTGTGTCTGACTTTAATCACTCACTGTTGTATTGACACTCTTTCTCCACATGAAGGTTTCACTCTCTGTCCCCTGCACCAATCCAAAGTTGAACGGACCCTTCCACTCCCGAGCCCCCAACAGCCCCCATTCTCCAAAGCTTTAGAATTCCTGATCGCTTACTCAAAAAGATGAGTGATTCATGCCTGGAATTCCTGTGCTTCTTTATAATCTACAGAGCAGTTATTTTGGGGAACTTTGAATTCATCTTGGTTTGAGTTTTGCGGAAAGGAATAGATTACTCTTCTTCCCCAATAAAATACATTCCCAGCTTGCTATTGTATGGAATACTTAAACCACAAACAAAATAAAAGCTAGTGACATACTTCCTGGTGTTAGCATCACAGGCATTATTACAAAAGGAAAATGAGGTCAGCAATTCAATACAAGTGGTATTTTATACTGCTTGTTATCATTTTCCTAATGAGAACAGTACTCAAGATTCTGCAGGAATGGTTACATTTGTGTTTCATAAATAGAAACCCTATGATTTGCCTAAGCGTCTTCTCTTTTGGAATATTGAGGATATTTAGTGTGACTTGTCTATCTTTCGCACTCCATGAATCAATGTGGGATTGTGTAGCAAGAATTTAACTCCAAGTTATTAAAATCTATCACCACAAAGTAAAACACTTGTTTGCAATGACTGAGGAATTTTTTTTTTCATTAAATAGTAATGGTAGTTCGTTCTTGGGCATTCTTTAAAAAAGACACTGTGTCTAGGCAAAAGCACCATATTCTTTGAAAACTTTGGAAACAAATCACCTTCCTTTGCCAAAATGGAAGCAACCAGGCCATTAAAATGATTATCTACTCTGAAAGCAGAGACCCTACAAGATTGAAATATAAAATCCTCTTACAGAGCAACTTAAAAGAGCAAAACCTTAAAATAAAGACTAATCTAGAACACTTGTTAGAAAGAACAGCCAATGTCATCAAATTCAGTTCTACCAGCACAATGCACCCTTGAGAGTCTTGTTTGACATTGTTGAATATTGAGACTGTTTGGACACAATTATGGCTATTGTTGGTCACAGCTCTGGCATGACACTAAACTAACACACTTGTACTGTCATTGTCTCAAGGTCACGTTCAGACCATACCAGAAAGCTTAGCTACAGCTGAGTGGGTGACAAGAAGCAAGTACAAGATCAAGACTATTTGCTACGGTGACTGAACACCTCCACTATAAGAACAAAAATTTTAATCCAAGTGACATTTTATTCAAGTGAGGAATAAATCTAAATATTTAAAAAATATTTTTTAAAAATTTAAATACTAAATATGTAAGTATTTAAAAAATATTTAAAAAGAAATCGATACCCAGTGGAGAGAGTCCATGAAATTCCCCTAACAAGTCTGTCTTCTGGAAGTAGTCAGGGAAACCCCCAAAAGACAGAAAATGCCTAGCCTTAAAATAGCGAACCCCTGCTAAAGTTAAATGTCCATCCTAGGAGCTGACCAAGGAAGGTAATTACAAATGAACACATGAATAAAAGTTTTAGGAATGTAATCCACCAGGTTATAAATATCAACTGTTTAGTCAACTTTTATTGATTGATTTTCCTGTCATCAAAAAAAAATCTAATGATGGTATTTAACAAGACAGTATCGATCAATTGATTTAATTTAACATGCTAAAGCCTCCTTTAAAAATGGGAAGAAGAAATAATTTAGGCAAAGTAGCTTATGATTACTGCTTTTAACAACTTTACTGAGATGTAATTCATATATCATATAATTCATCCATTTAAAATCTACAGTGGCTATTAGTGTATTTACAGACTTGTACAACCATCGCCATAGTCAATTATAGAACATTTTTATCAGCCCCAGAAGAAACCCTATATCCCTTACGCATCACTTCCTAATCTTTCCTTTCCCCCACATCACCTCCAATCTTAGGCAGCCACCAGTCTACTTTCTATCTCTATAGATTTGCCTATTCTGGACATTTCATATAAATAGAAACAATATAGTATGTGGTCCTTTGTGATCTGGCTTCTTGCACTTGGCATTTTATTTCCCAGGTTCGTCCATGTTGTAGATGTATTGGTTTTTCATTCCTTTTTATGATTGAATAATATTCCATTGTGTGACTATATCACATTTTATTTATCCATGCATCAGTTGATGGACATGTGGGTTATTTCCACTTTTTGGCTCTTATGAATAATGCCACTGTGGACATTTGTATACAAATCTTTGTGTGGAGATATGTTTTCAGTTCTTATGGGGAGAAGCCTAGGAGTGGAATTGCTAGGTCATATGGTAACTGCGTTTAACCTTTTGAGTAACAGTAGCTTATAATTATGGCATTACATTTTCTTAAACATTTGACCCAGCATATATTTATATATAACTCAAGCAGATAACCCTTAGAACTCTTATTGTAACTCTAGTTTACCCTATGAAGACTGTTGAGTCAGACGCTCCTAGGACATGCAGGTCTCTCTCATGGCTCAGTACCAGAGTTTTCTATATTGATTTGGATTTCTGTATGTGACACTTCTCTCCAAAATAACATAATGTGACACCTTGGAATTTATATGGCTTATAATGAGCAGACAAAGTTAGGTAGAGACATTGGGATGTTGAGCTACTTACAAAAAGTCATAATTTGTGGTGGCCTGAAATAAGATCTTAGATCACCTAATCACCGTGTCTCTACTCAGAAGATGTAGTGTGTGACTATCTTCTCAATTATTATGAGAAAGAGCTTTCTTTTATGGCATAGGTCCTCTCTTACTTTTCCTTCCTAAGAACATTGACAGTGTTTTCAGGTGTGTGTGTGTGTGTGTGTGTGTGTGTGTGAGAGAGAGAGAGAGAGAGAGAGAGAACCAATTAACTTGAAATAGGTGTGATCCTCTCCTTATGTAGGGCAATGTAAATACTTTTTCAATAAGGAGTTTAGTAGCAATTTTCAAGTAAATGTGTCACCCAGGTAGCTTTGGGAAAATTTTAAACAAATACTTTTCATTAATTCTAAGACTACACTCTTATTTTTATATGTATTTTTTTCCCTGTAAAAGTCTTTAATTCTTCTACAAACTTTTTATCTGAAAAGGTTTACTTTATCAAGGTTATGTTCTTGTAAGTGTTGGCATTTCATTTATTCATTCATTCAAATCCATTCATTTATTGAAAGCCAATGGGAATTTCAAAGTACTGGGAGAGAGACCAAGAGGACATTTAATGGAATTGGAGACGTGGGCAGAGTTGGATCTTACAGAGCTCTGAGGTTTGGTATAAGGATTTTGGGTTTCATTCTGTGTTTAGCAGGAAGCCACAGATGGGTTTCAAGGGAGGATGTGATATGCTATGCTTAAAGAAGATACCTCTGGAGTAGTGGAAATATAGGGCCATTCAGCAATCCACAAGAGAGATGATGGTGGCTTGGATCAGGGAGGTGGCATTGTAGATCTAGAGAAGAGGATGAGTTGGGGATATATTTTGGGAGTAGCCATAGAAGTGGAATTGAAAAAGATGAGAGAGAGAGAGGGAATGAATCAAGCATTACTCCTAGGTTTCTGGTTCAGATCATTGGTGATCGTGGTAACCCTTCAGTGAAATGAGAAAGACTAGGAAGAGGGAAAATCATGAGGTGATTTTGGAATATGAAGCCTAATATTCTTGTAGGACATCCAAACTGAGGTAGTGAGTGAGCATCTCTGCACGCCAAGCTGAGCTCAAAGGTGTGGCTCTGGTTGGAGAGACATTTTTCAGGCATTTACAGCCTATGGATGATACAGCCATGGGAATACTAAGGTCTCCTTGTGGGAGAGTGTGGAGGGAGGTAAGAAGGCGCTTGAGGGCCAAGCCCTGGCAGACACTGAGAGGCGGAATAGAAGAAAAGGGTCTTGTGAAAGGGATTCCAAAGATGCAGGGATGGAATAAAAGGCAAGCCAAGAACATGGTAGTCACAGGAGCCATGAGAGGGAGGGAGGGAAGAAAAAGCTGGATGTCTTGATCCTGGCAATTTTAGTAGAATGACAGGGAGATAAGAGTAGAATTAGATTACCATAGATTAGGAGCGAAAGGGAGGTGGATCCAGTGGGTGTATAGACAATTCCTTTGAGAAGTTCGGATGTTAGAAAGTGCACAGAAATGGGTAAGTGGCTGGAGGTGGATGAAATAGGAACTTTCTCTTAACATTAGAGATTCAGAGGGTACTTGTTCATTAATGAGGATGAAGGAAAGGACAGGGAGAGATTGCAGCTAATCACTATTCTTTTCTAAAGTATGAAAGAGGCAAGATTGGCAGTTGAGAGCTGGGGTATGGACAGAGCAGAGAGGATAAGGTGTGGGATTCCTATCTTGTTCAGTGGGAAGATATGCTTACTAGGGAGAGAAGGATTTGGAATCTCAGGCTGTGTTGAGGACCATTTAAGATAATTCATTTAAAGGGAAATCAAATTCGCCATGATTGTTTGTGAGATGAGTTTTGGTGATACAGAACACAGGGTTAAGTAACAGCAACTCCCAGAGTGGGAATGGTGTATTCTTCCCCCATTCTCTTTCAGTTGACTAGGGAGAAAGCCTCAGGGTGGCACGAGTCCATCTATAGCAATTCTCTAACTCCATTAATATCCCTCAAGAGAGAGCAGGTCTCAGACTTGGAGCTTTCCATCTGAAATTTTGTCAAGTAGGAATTGAATAACACCGCGTTGCTTTCATTGTACTTGATTTTCTGTGATGAGTATGCTTTTGTCAAAGGATACTGGTTTTCCATTTATGTTGGTGAAACACAATTTTCTTTTAAAATACAATTATTTGAGTTTAAACAGTGAGGCAATACAAAGAAAAATCTGCGGTAGTTAATAGTATAGAGAGTATGGGACATGCCCAGCATCCCAGGAACCACCTTGTGAGCTAGTCCGATGGCAAGTGTTTGTGAGTTAGCCGGGCGACAAAGAAATCCCAGGGCAGAAGAGCAGATGGTGGCACTGCCTGGCCTGTACTCTCCCCCTACACCCTCCATCCCAGCTGTTGCCTCCTGTTAGGGTTCCTGCTGCTGACATCTGCACCCACCCTCCCTATGCAGCTTTAGCTTCCGCTTTAGAACAGTTCTCGCTGCCTGTCCTGCTGCGCAAGAGAGAACACAAGAGAAGCTGAGGACACAGGACCAACCATTTGACTTCAGCCTTGGCCCTTGGCCTTTTCGAGTCATGGGCACAACCACTGCATGAATTGGAGACTCTGGGATTTTTCTGGTCAGTGGTGCCTTAAGGAAACATAGCATTTCCTAAATGGAGAGTATGCCCTTCCTGATAGAAGGAGGAAAAAAAAATCCCCTTTCTTTGCTCACTTCTGGATTTCCAGCCATATATGCAGACTATTCTAGCAGAATAGTATCTTGTAGGGCGACCAACATTTCCCAGTTTTCCTGGGACTGTCCCGGTTTTAAACCCAAAGTCTCACATCTTAGGAATCCCCTCAGTTTCAGGCAAACTGGAGTGGTTGATCACCCTCGTTGTAGGTCCAGAGACAAATATACACTTGTGGGGTGGCATTTCTTTTAGACACTAAGGAATGTTCAGAGGGTTGTGTCCAGAGATCTGTGTTTTGACAAAGTCAAGGGTATTAAGTGATTTCCTCATTCAGATTTAGACCACAGTGAAAATATTAAAACCATGCTGTTTTTGTTAATACAAGTTATGTAATGCATCAAGAGAAGGGTTTGTTGCATCAGCAGTGGCTTTAATTGGGCTGAGCCAGGAAAACCTACAAAGAACCATTCTTCAAGGCGTGTTTATAAAACCTGCTATGTTCGTAGTGAAACGTAAGCCCCGATCAGCTCCTTACAGGTGCATTGATCCTATGGCGTACCTGTCTGCAAAACAGGCTGTGCTGACCCCAAATGTTTGAGATTTGCCTTGTATGTTACCCTAAAGTAATGCCAGCTGCAACGGTAAACGACTCCAAGATGAGTAATTGCTCGAAAGAGTAGAAGGTAATTTGTCATTCACTTCAAAATCCAAAGCAGATGTTGCTGATGAGTCGGTAATCCTCCTCCAAGCAGTGATTCAGGGACCCAGGCTCTTTCCATTTTGTGGTTTTATCCAACACGTGGCTTTCAAGATTGTGATTATCTGCATCCAGCCAATGGAAGGGCAAAGAACATAGAAAAACATGCCTGGAAGCTTTGGGGGAGGACAAACTTGGGTGTGGCATATATCATCCAATCACGTCCCAGTGGCTAGGTGTCAGTCCCGGGCCACGCCCAACTGCAAGCCGGTTGGGAAGTGCTGTCTAGCTACTGCCTCGAAAGAAGAGGACGTGCGTTTGGTGAAAGCTAGCGGTGTCTCTGACAAATGATTGTCTTGTGTCTTTCTCACTATAAACCAAAGGCAGATTGAATCCTGAATGTAAGAGACCTGCAAGTGCAGTCACATGGGATTGAATTCTGTTTATTTCCTCTTTCTAAACGTACTCCATCCTCACACATAAGTTGTCGTACTTTTTTTGTCCTCCCAAACTATAGCTCATTCGGGTCAAATAAAAATAGGCTATTTCTTAATGTGTCATCTTGAACTCTTTAGGAAAGGAGGTGCGGTCATAATTATAAACAAATACACTTGTAACATGTAAATGTTCCTTCTGGTTGAACAGGGCTGGAGAGTTCCCCTTCCCCCTAAGGGTAACTTCGTGAGACTCATGGAATTCGTTTTCTGTCGCTGCAACAAACTACCACAAACTCAGTGGCTGCAAACGACACAAATTTGTTAGGGTTCTGAAGGTCAGAAGTCTAAGGTCAGCCTCAGTGGGCTTAATATCATGGTGTCCACAGAGCTGCATTCCTTCTGGAGGCTCTAAGGGAGAATCCATTTCCCTGACCTTGCCAGCTTCTAGAGGCCACCGCATTCCTTGGCTCATGGCCTCGCATCATGCTGACCTCTGCTTTCATCAACACATCTCCATCTCTCTCTGACTCTCTGCCTCCCTTTTGTAAGGACCCTTGTGATTACTTTGGGCTCACTTGGATAATTCGATATAATCTCTTCCATCTCAAGGTCCTTAACTTAGTCATGCCTGCAAAATCCCTTTTGCCATGTAAGGTAACATTTCAAAGTTTCCAAGGATTAAAACATGCACATCTCTGGGTGAGTAGGGAGCTCTTATTCAGCCTACCGTAAGATCCTAGGCCTCTGCTTTGAGTGATAATCAGCATGTCAAAATGTATGTGAAGAGAGGAATGTGTCATTGACCCGACTGAAGTGGGATGGGGTAGGTAGCAATCTGTAGGACGTGGGACGGACAGGATCATCAGGAACTGTCACAATCAAATATGCGATAATAACTCGTGAACATCTTCATGGAAATTGATGAAGGTGTGGGGTTGAAGACCTCAGAGGATAAAAAGAGAGAAGACAAGAAGTGGTTTTTGTGGGACCATATTACAGATAGATCAAGAGATTGGCATAGCTGATCACGAAATTGGCAGAGGGCCGTGAGCACGATGAACAGGGTGGAGATTTCTGCTGGGGGGGTCTCACAGCTAGAATAGAGTGTCTGACATTTCTTACTTTGCCGTCAGTTTCATCTCCCAGAGATCTGAGAACATGTTTTGGGGAAACAACTGACACCGTCAGGACCCAGTTCTGCTAATAAGGAGAAATTAGTTCTGTGGAAATAAAAGTAATCTTGGAGAAAAAAGACCATGGGGCATCACTCATGTGTATAAATGATCTTATGTGTGGGCTGGGGGGAAAGGAGGGAGAGTTTTATTTGTTCCAGGGGCTATGCTACGGGCCTTACTATGTTATGTTCTGTAAACAGTGCCAAAGTTCAGTGAAGTAATTAATTGTATTAGTTATCTATTGCTGTGTAACAAATTGCCCCCTAATTTTAAAACCAGTAACAATCATCTATTATTATCATCCCTTATGGTTCTGAGGGTTGTTGTGTTCATCTAGGAGTTCTGGCTTGGGGTATGTACATGTTCTCAGGCAGACTGTAGCTAGGGCAGGAATAATCCTAAAGGTTTCTTCGTACACAGGTCTGATGCCTGGGTTGGGAATGCTCAAACACTGAGAAACTGGAAGACCTAGTAGCTTCCGGATAGCCAAACTTCTTACACGGTGGTTCTGGGCTCCCCAGTGGACTCCGCATATAAAATATAGGACTCGCGGTTCAAATTCAAATTTCAGAGAAACAACAAATAAGCTTTCTTAGCATAAGTATGTCCTGTGCAGTATTTGGGACATACTGACACTAAAAATTATTTGTTATTTTTCTGAAATTCAAATTGAGCTGGGTGTCCTGTACTTTGACTTGCTAAATCTGGGAACCCTATTCCAAAAGCCCTTGTCCCGTGTTGCCTTGCATGGCTTACTCTCAGAAGTTGCGTAGCATTCTGCCTACCCAGATAGGGAGGTTTCCACATCACATTGTAAGAAAAGCTTATGGGATGGAGCACACATATATTTATTGGTGTGTCCATCTTTGGAAAACATAGTCTTCAGAGTAGCCTTCCTCTGTACAGATCAGGAAACTTTGGTACAAGCAGATTCCTTGTCTTGGTGAGGTGACATTGCCAATAAGTGGGAGTGCCAGGATTCAAGTCCATGGCTGCCTGGACCCAGAATCCATTTTTGAGCACATGATACCCAAGAATGAGGAAAGTTTTGCAGTTAAGCACACAATCTAGACTTTAGGGAAGCAGATTTCCCAAAGATCAGAGGAGCGATAGGCCAGATGTCCCAGTCAGAGATTTTCAAATGAATGATGTCTCCGGAGGGTTGGGACGCTCTCAGAAATGTCACTCCGAGTCTGCAATTGCAAGCGATCGTCCTGCAGAAGAAAAAGGAATGGGGCTAGTAAAACCAGAGGCTGCGCAGGAAATCCTCCGATGTTCTCAGACTTTAAAAGGGCAGGAACAAAAATGGGAAGGAAGAGCACTTAACCAAGGACAAATAGAAATCCGTGGCGGAGAATTGTAGGAATGGCCACAGGAAGTGTTACACCCCAAATGGTCTCAGGAAGAATGGGAAAACAAGGAAGGGCTAGACCTGTTGCTTCAGGTCAATGGTGTAACATTTATGGGCCAGAAAAGGAAGGAACTCTTTCAAGACAATGACCTTGAAACCAAAACAGCCTCTGGAATGCAATAGATGATCAATAGATATTAGCTCAATGCATGAATTAATATGCCAGTATGTTGAGGAGGAAAATAAAGTTATGCCAGGTTGGCCCTAGTAAGAAAGCACTGAGCTTTTTTTTTTTTTTAATTTTATTTATTTATTTGAGAGAGAGAGACAGCGAGAGTACGAACAAAGGTGGGGGGAGGTGAGGAGAGGGAGAAGCAGGCTCCTTGCTGAGCAGGGAGCCCACTGCGGGACTCGATCCCAGGACCCTGGGATCATGACCTGAGCTGAAGGTGGACACTTAACCAAGTGAGCCACCCAGGTGTCCCAGCACTGAGTTCTTTGAAATGGGGCTTTTGGTGCCAAAAATCTACAGCCAGGTGGGATGCTAAGAATAGAGACTGTAAAGAAAACAAAAGTAGTGAGCAAACATCAGTCTAATGTCCTGAAGGAGTAATTAATGACCATTAAGATGGATTATTGGCAAGAATTAGGACCACTATTCCGTTGCAGAATTAACAGAAGTTTTGACTCAGAAGTATCTTTGGTTTAAAGTGGTTAAAATGTAAAACATAGTCATTCATTTTAAAGATTTTTCTTAGTTTAATGTTTAAAAC
Source organism: Ursus americanus (assembly GCF_024610735.1). Taxonomy (NCBI): domain Eukaryota; kingdom Metazoa; phylum Chordata; class Mammalia; order Carnivora; family Ursidae; genus Ursus; species Ursus americanus. The sequence goes on from NC_142132.1 coordinate 16,385,653, forward strand.
TCTGTTTTTTGTTGTTGTTGTTGTTTTTTGGTTTTTTTGCTAGAAAAAAGCTTTAGTAGAGGGCACGTGATGTAATGAGCACTGGGTGTTATACACAAGTAATGAGTCATTGAACACTACATCAAAAACTAATGATGTACTATATGTTGGCTAATTGAATATAAATTAAAAAATAAAAGAAATTTAAGAAAAAGAAAAAGGTAGTACCAAGATTAAATAGTTGCTCTTACCCCTTAGATTTGAGTATAATATATTAACTGAAAACATTGTCTTTGTGACTATTTTAGTATTTAGCTCTATGAACCACAGGGGACTTTTTTTTGTGGAATGGATAGTATGATGCAAAAAAAAGGTTTGTTTTTGGTTTAGTAGTGCTTTTAAAATTTGTTGGCAAAATAATTTTGACTAATGTAATCAATAAAATGCTTTGTCTTTTCATTTATAATTATAGACTTTATGTATAAATGCTGAAGGTTTCCCATCAAGCCCTTGTGAGATTTGCATTCAGAACACATAGTTGAAGGCATTTAGCTTGTTTTGGTGTTCAGAAATCTGTTGACAGACACCAAAAATAAGACATCAAATACATTTATTCAATCATTATTTTTTTGAATTCCTACCATGTGCAGTCTGTGTTTTGGGCACTGAAGACAGAACAAGGAATAGGATAGGCCCTGGTAAACAAGTAATCATGTTTAAAAAAGTAAATAACTTCAGAGAGCAATATACACCATAAAAGAAAAAAATAGGTGGAGGGGATACGCAGTAACTGCAGAAACTTCTATTGTAGTTATTTAGCTAAGATTTGCACCGGGTGGTGGGGCTCCTGGTGGCTCAGTCAGTTAAGCATCCGACTCTTGATTTCGGCTCAGGTCGTAATGTCAGGGTTGTGAGATCCAACGCCGCATTGGGCTCCGCGCTGAGCACAGAGTCTGCTTAGGATTCTCTCCCTCTCCCCTTCCTCCCCCAGCCACCACTCATTCTCTTTCTCAAAAAAAAAAAAAAAAAAAAAAAGGAAAGATATGGTGACACAGGAACACAGATTAAATGATAAGGAGCTAGCCATTATGGATATAATAAGGTAATAAAAATATATTATCCCTATAATAAATCCTTTAAGAACGTATTTAGTTATTTAGGGATTTGGCCTCCCAGAGCCATGGGAGTTGGCTAACTTGCAGTAGGTGTGAGGCTCTTTCTGCAGCCGTGCTCCCTCGGCAGTCCGCAGAGCAGGCTGTGGAGAATGCCAGAGGCTGTTCTCTGAGTGAGGGAAGGAGGGACACGCTGGGCGCTGGCACCTGACTGGGCTCTCACTGCCTTCAAGCTTCTGACCTCGGTGCCCTTTGTCACAGGACTAAGTGTGCCCTGGGCGGGAGCTGGAGTTGCTGACAGAAGAGATTCTGTGGGGACTGCAGGGGCCACGGCTCAGCTGCTGTCCAACCAAACAGGCCAGCAGATAGGCCTCCTCGTGGGCGGCCTGCCCCAGCACCTGGAGCCCAGCGTTGGCCTTCCGAGCAGGACAGAAGGATGCCGCCGCTCCATTTCTGCCTTCCAAGTTTCGTACACGACTGTGGCCCATGCTAACCTGGAGCTGTGCCTGGAGAGGAATTCTAAGAAAGAGAGTTCCGGCTTAGCCGAGTTGACACAATACAAGCCGAGCCCGGCTTGTTCTCAGAATAGCGAGGTGACCAGGGTTGCTCCCGTCCTGCCTCCTCAGGGCAGACCTGTCTACTACTGCTCTCGCCGGCCTACACACACTTCACACTTCCGAGTCCCCCTCGTTTCTGTTTTCCATGGCACTCATTACCTTCTTCTGCACTATTATTAATTAGTATCGTGTTTATTGCTTGCTGTTTGCTTCCCATTGGTATACTGGAAGCTGCACAAGGGCAGACTTTTCCATTTGGTCTCCTGATGTGTCCCAGACACCTGGGACAGCCCCGTCACAGAGCGGGCACTTCACGCCTACTGTTGAAGGGAAGAGAACGGCGGGAACATGTCAGAGATGAGTCAGGAGGAGTCATCAGTGGCCAGGTCCGGTAGCACAGATTTAGTTTTAAATGTGGTGAGAAGCCTTTGGGAGGTTTTCCCCTGAGGAGTCATGTTTTAGAAAGCTCACTCTGGCGGGGTGTGCGCGTGGAGGGGTGGTGGGCGTGAGGGATTTGGGAGAGGGCCGAGCCCGGCAGCAAGAAGACCAGGAAGGAAGTGATTGCCATTGTCCCGTTGGGATGAGAATGGTGGCTGCCAAGGAGAGGCAGGTGGTCAGATTCAGGATGTATTTAAGTGGGAGAGCTTTCAGCACTTGCCAATGGGTTGGATGCAAAAGATGAGGGTAGCTCAGGGTTTTATTCTGAGCTACTGAGCGACATGGTGGGTCTGTAGGCAAAGCCAAACCCCGAGAGAGGAGGGGCTCTGAGGACAGAATCCATGGTTTTCATTTATCATTCAACAAGCATTTACTGAGTCCTTATTTTGGCTGAGCATGGTGCTAATAAGTCTTAGGGATACAACAGTGAACAAACTGGACTAAAATCCCTGCCCTCTGGCAGCTTACATTCTCGTGGGAGGAAAAAACAAGAAACAGGGAAGCCAGTAAGACACAGTGTGTTATGAGGTGATAAGGGAGGGGATAGGGAGTGTAAAGGGAGGTTGTAATTCAAAATAAGGTGGCCAAGGGAGACCTCTTTAACAAAGGGCCTTTGGTAAAGACTTGGAGGAGGTAAGGGAGGAAATCATGAGGACACCTGGTGAAGAGTTTTCCAGGAAGATGGAATAGCCAGTTCTCCCAAGCTGGAGCCTGTCTGCCATGTTTGAGAGGCAGCAAAGAGACCAGCAGTGAGAGAGGAGGACAGGGAAGCGATGGACTGGGGATGTCAGTCAGACCGTGTTACGGATTTGGATTTGGCATGAGATGAGAAGTCACTGGAAGCAGAGAAGTAACATGAGCCAATTTAACCTTTTGAAAGTTTTGAGCCACCACTCAATATCCTGGTGGAGATGTCAAGGAAGAATCTGGATGTGAGTCTGGAGCTGAAGGGAGAAATTATTGCTGGATTTGGGTGATGTGTATAAGAGTATTAATGCTGCAGGACTAGATAAGGTCAACCAGGAAAACAGTATAAATAGAGAAGTGCAGATGAAAGGCAGCAAAAATCCAAGAAGAAAGTGTCATGCACGGATACTCAGACCATCTGTAGTTATTCCTGGTTCTGTGTCTTTCACAGCGGGGGACCACTACTGGGAGCAATGCTTGATTTAATTCTTATGCAGTGCTCTGAGAGTCCATAATCAAAGAAATTGACAAATTCAAAATGCATAATACATACATATGCATAGTGTAGTCCTTTGTGTGAAAAGCTATGACTGTAAGTGGTGCCTGGTGGGCAGATGTAACTGACAAGACCCCGCAGTCACCAAACAGTCTCAGTTACAGGTAACGTCCAACCTTTGCTCCTGGGACCAGATGCTGCTGTTGGCAGAGGCTGGTGCTTTGTGCAATTAAGGCCAGTTAAGGTCACCATTGGCTTGAAGCTCTTGCTCAAAAAGATTACTCTCGCCTGTCCACAGATGGTCAGAGGCTCGCAGTAGTGTTCTGGTAAACCAGCTCTCCTCGATGACGTGGGGTGGGAGGAGCCTGATTTATGGTGTTTGCCTGTTTCCATGATGTAAATAACTCTCACCACAGCCGATTTCAGGGTACCGATGATTTAACAACTGGCTCTCAAAATTCCTGTCATTTTCCTGCATATCTAATAGCTGACTTCAGCATACCAAGCCTTCTCTTTCCATAACCTATGGCTAGGCTGTACTTTTGAAGCCCCCAGACCTGTGGCTTTTCAGAATCTCTCCACTCCCTGCATCTGTGCCTACAGTTCACGTTGAGGATGGCCAAGTGGCCAGCACAGTGGCACTTACCTCTGGAACTAGGAGCTCCTTCTGTATTACAGTCACTTTTAACCAGGACCCCCAGAAGACATGAGCAAGTGTTTTCTGCATAGCAAGTGTTTTCTGAATCGAACCACTGCCTTTGTCATTTCCTACTGCAGGATTCTGTCCTTGCTGGAATGGGCTGTATATCCAATGTATATGATGCTTTCTGCATGTTTAAATTATTTTGAGACCTCCTCTAGGGAGGGCCCTGAGCTTGATGCTGGGGATACAATGAACACAAATCTGCCCTCTAGGCCCCTGTAGGAGAGTTGAGAAAAATGGAAAGACTACCTGGGAAAGTTATAATAATTACTTTTTTTTTTTTTTTTTTGGAGTCAGCAAATGTGCCGTGCAAAATGAGGGCTACAGATGGTGGATACTGTGGGAGTTCACAGTAGGCAAACTCAGGCAAGCTTTCATGGGGGCTGTGGGGCTGGAATCTGTGCTAAGGCACAAACTGAGCGCCATGCAAAGCTTGGGACTGGGATCCCATTTGCTTTCCTCATTTTCATTTACCACTTTGCATCAAAGGAAATACCATTCCCCCAAGCGCTTTTAATGATAAGCAAAATGCCGTGGATGACTATGCATTAGAACAAAGACAGACAATATATCTATATCTATGTATTTACTTACATCCATGCACTACTCTCCCCACGTCCACCCAAAATTCTATCCCATTTCTAGAAGTCGCATATGGGAAGTTCAACATCCTTTGGGACTCACTGCTACTTAGGAGTGGGAAAGAGACTATTTACTGAGCCAGTTCACTACACTTAGAGCCCAGCGACCTTTCTCCCATATGTACTATACTGTGTTTGGGAAAAGAAGCCCCATTAGTTGGTCAGTGGATTCCCTCTGGTCACTGCAGCCTCTTTTTTTCATGCTAATCAGCAGACCTGGCATAAAGCATGTCAGGTGGGTCATGTGGCTGGGAGAAGTCAGACAAAGCCCTACCAAGTGCCACCACCTCCAGGTCCCCAGGACAGGAGGCATTTTGTGGTTGGTGGAAGACACAAATGTCCCCCATCACTCTTTTTGTATATGTGATGGTGATTTGGGGAAAAATGCACAAACCAGAAGACGTCCAGACACTGAGGCTGTTCTCACTGGCGACATTTGTGCCGCATTCCTCCCCCGCCCTGGTGTGCATTGCAACACTCAGACCGGTGGCTTCTGGGAGCCAAGTGGCTGACTGGGAGCCCCAGGAGGCAGCAAATACAAATTAATCTTCAGGCCCACCAGTTCCCCCTGAAACACACCACTTGCTAAACTGTGACTTTCAAGCCAAGAGCAGCAATTTTCTACAGCTCAAGTCTGGAAGAGGCTATGAAACCACATGGGTCAGAAAACCAAAGGTGGATTTTTGCTGTTTTGCATGGAGCACTAGAGGCACAACTCCAGAATTCCAGATGTGCCGCCGCTGGAGAAAGTGTGTCCACAGCTGCATAGACTTCAGAAAGGCAACTGCCGGGGGCTTCTAAAAACAGACCATTGACACGCTTCTCTTCTCTTCTCTTCTCTTCTCTTCTCTTCTCTTCTCTTCTCTTCTCTTCTCTTCCTTTTCTTTATTTTAAAGATTATCTGAACTGCTGGACTTACTTGTTTGGAAAGAAAGAGAAAAAAAACAAAAAAACCCCAAACCTGGCACCCATTGCTTTGTTTTCTCACTTTTCTTGTCAACTGACTCATGATAAAAAAAATGTCAATTTCAATCAATTTCAATTCTGCAGAACAGAAAACTAGAGAATTTATAGGCAACTATTGGAAACAAAGGAACCATCTGGTTTTTTAAGTATGATTTTTCTCTGAAGTAGTTCTCTCCAAGTACTAAGATCATTTATTTTTCCTCACTGCGCTGCCGTGAATATCCCTATTTATCTGTAGAGCCACAGCGCCCAACTCAGGTGGGTTTCTTTGAAAAGGCCCCTTCTCTTCAGGGGGGTGGGCTTCCCGTCCCGAAGGCCTATGGGGTAACAGGGACAACTGTCTCTTATGTGGGGGGGCTTTGTTATGGGAAGCCGCTCCACGACTCGTGGAGGTCATCCAACCCTGGTTATTCCAGTTCATTTGTCATTCTGTAGTGACAGTTTTCACTTTCCTCCAGGAATCTCCAGGGAGGTTTTACAACATTGTGACTAGAACTCAGTCATGTGCTCGTAGCTTCCCCAGACTAAAGATTTCCTTGCCCCAAAGCCAGAGGCGGCTCCATCAATGGGGCCAAGTCTTATGTAAGCCACGTGACGGTAACCAGGGGTCGCTGATCTTCTACCCTTGGGGGGCCCTCCTTCCCTTCAGTCCGGTGCTTACTGGCTCACAGCCCCCTCCCACATTCGGGAACCATCTGACATCTGCATCAGGGTTCCCAATGGAGCCTTGTCTTCTGCTCACCAGGCCGGGCCTCAGAGAATTCTTGGATGTGGACTTCCCGTGCTCAGCAGCTTACTTTCCTGGACCCCTCTCTTTTCTCGGCCTCTTTCTCTCTTTTCCACCCCTGTGTCAAATGCAGCTCCCGGTCCACAGGACACCCTCTCACAAGACTGGGACTTGGCTGGCTTTGCCGCTGGTTCAGGAGTGATGGGCTTGAGCTCCAAGTGGATGTCACACAGTCCTGACCTGAGCCTGACCTTCTTCTTCAGGCCCTTGGGGTCTTGCTCTGCCCCTGCGTCCTCTAGTTCCCCGGAACTAGTCCTGTCACCCCCAGCTCCTTTCCCATGTCTCCCGCCCCCAGGCCCCCCTCGCCCTCCCTGGGCGGCCCTGGAGTCTTCCCATCCTGCCCAGTTCCTTTGGGGCAGCGCGTCCTAAGCTCACTTGTCCCAGGAAGACTATGCCGAGGTGGCCTCTCCTCCTTCCACCAAATGGCCCACCAAACCCGTGAGGATATTTTCATCCTAAGGACGAAAGAGAGAATCAACTGTCTGCAAGCAGAAAGGAATGATGCCACTCTGCTATAAGGCCGTGACTAATAATTTGGGGATTGGCTTTATTTCTCACCAAACTCAGCTTGCGCCGTCCCAGTCTAAGACTACGCAGGGTCTTTGTTGCGCTGGGATTTAGGTTCAAATACATATCAAGTGCCTTTGATGCCAGACATTCCAGTGAGCACTACAGATACAAGAGCGGACAAGCATGTCCCCGAACACGTGCTGCTGGTGAAAAAGGGTGTGTGGGGACTTGCCCAGAGCCCTGGAATGCGCTCAGGCCCCTCGTTCCAGCCACATTCTGTTTTATCTTTGGGAATTCAGGTTGGACCAACAGACGAGGCCTGGAGAAGAGCTTGTGCCTCACGAGCTTGGAGACCACAGAGCTCAGAACATTCTTGAGGATGCTGGGGTTCCAGGTGCCAGAGTGACATCTTGGAGTTACCACCCAAAGTTTGCTCCAGCTCTGGCCCTGGCTTTGGCTCTGGCCAGAGCTGGAGAAGACCATTCCCGGGGGGATAGCTGCAGGCCCAGTGATAGCTGGGGCCCAGAGGGAGGTCAAGACTGGGGCCACAGAACATCTCCAGAAGCAGGGGATGCCAGTTTCTGCTTTGTGATCCTATCCATGGTCACAGCATGATCCCCCAGAATTAGGGGTGGGGGGAGCTGCAAAAGCCAGGGATGGTCTGATCGCGGCTCTCAGCAGTTGCGGCCTCATTTCTGTGGTCAAGCAGAGAGGCTGAGAACATGTTCTGAGGAGAATGATCCATAATGCTGGCTGAGTGCCAAGGGCAGAGAAGCAAGCTAATGGGGCCCCAGTGAGAAGAATCAGGCCCTTCCCACTCCTGTAGAATGGGCTACATGGGAAACCACTGGATTTATTCTACATTTTAAAATCCTATATGCCTTACTTTTATTTCTTCGAGAACCCTCTGCTGTGCTTTCATTGCTATTTAAAAAAGGCATGAAAATAAAACTGCTGGTTAGTGACCAAGAAGCCATCTACAACTTCAGTTGTGACCAACTTTGTGGTCCAGACTGGAACTCCTCCAACTTTGACAGGCAAATGCATCCCTGGGGGTCTTGTTAAAATGCAAATTCTGATTCAGTGACTCCAGCGTGAGACCTGAGATCCTGCATTTCTGCTGTGTCCCTGGGTGATGCTGAAGCTGCCAGCCTGTGGCCCACGCTCTTTAAGGGGCAAGGCCTAATGATCCCCTGGGCTCCACTGACAACACGTCCACAGTCTGGAGTCACCGTGAAAGGGACAAGGACAACAGGAGCACCCCAAACAAGGCTAAGAGGCCTATGTCCGTGACCAAGAGAGAAGCAGTATTTCTTTTCCCTGCCATCCTCCCACGTCTAGAGGTCACACTCCTGGAACTGGGTTTGAGCGGGTGTTCCTTCTCCCCCTGCAGACACCCTGCCTCCCTAGGATGTTGTCATGTGTCAAGGATGGAGCCACTTCTCCAAGACCCTTTCCAGTTAGTAAGCAGAGCAGCTGTGGCTCCTGAGCAGACTCTGACTTGTTCTTGAACCAAATTTCTATGGTCTTGGCTTGGGGAAGAATCAGTCTTCTCATATTCCAGAAGAGTAGATATGGTTTATGGTGGGCCGGCATTTTGCCTTGTGTATTCTTCACAACACATTTGTAGGGAGCGTTTCCTACCCCCATTTACAGAGGAGGAAACAGAGGCTTGGAGAGAAATCAGGCAACACATCCAGGGTCATGCAGCCGACCATTTACAGAGCTGCCACCGAGACTGTGCTCCTTCCACCACAGTTAACTGGTTTTCAATGATGTATTCAAAAAGCTCAGGGTTTTCCTGGATTTCAGACATTGAAATCCATTAGTTGTGACCCTGTTACCAAATAGGGTGAACTTAAATTACTATAGACAAGAAAAGGAAAGGGAAAGGGTCGTTAGGTACCAGGCCACATGTATTACTTAGACCAATGGATGTGCCCTAATGAATTTTTTGAATTTCAAGGGTAAAGAAAAACAAATTATGTAAGCTTCCAGGCAAATTACTACAAATGAATGTGTATCCGTGTGCCTTTAGATTTCTCTTCTATGACATGAAATAAAAGAAGTAATTGTTGAACAACATCGACATAATTTTTAGGAGAAATGTTTATGAATCAATAATTCCAACGTTCAGCCAACTTTATGTTTGCAAAGACATGATCAGATTCTAGACCTCAGAAAGTCAACTACCTACAGGCCCTGCCTAAAATAATTACCCAAAGAAGAATACCAGTCAATTAGCAGATGAAGTAAAACAAATGACTTAAGAATGGGGAAGACATGGTATAAGTATATGGTGTTATGTGACCAGTTAAATACAAGTAAATTAAATAATTATTGCTAATGTGGTTATAAAACTTCATGTAAATATAAAAATAATTATTGAAAGAGAAGGTATATATTATTAGTAATAATAATTTAAGCCAAAAATTCCCAATTAAATAAACCAAAGCTGGAAATGGCTGAAAAGAAGTAGAAAGTAAGCAATAATGTGCTAAATGTCATGTCTTATATAAAAGAAAGACAACAGGCACTATTTCATTCTTGTTGTTGATAATCAGAGAAAAATGAATTTAAATTAATATTAAACAGTAGCATAGTAAAGAGAGGATTGCCATATCTTCCCCAAATTATTAGAAAAAGAAAAAAAAAGATCAGAAAAGTATACCTCAAAGTATACCCAGCTTTTATCCCTAATTAATGGAATTTTTTTTTAAAGATTTTATTTATTTATTCGACAGAGAGAGAGAGAGACAGCCAGCGAGAGAAGGAACACAAGCAGGGGGAGTGGGAGAGGAAGAAGCAGGCTCATAGCAGAAGAGCCTGATGTGGGGCTCGATCCCGTAACGCCAGGATCACGCCCTGAGCCGAAGGCAGACGCTCAACCGCTGTGCCACCCAGGCGCCCCATCTAATTAATGGAATTATGTGTGATTCCATTGTCTTCTTTTTACTTTTTTCGCATTTTCCAGATTTCTATAATAAACATGAACTATTTTATAATATGCAAATTAAAGCCCCAAAATTATTATGGGACAGATTTGCTTCTTAAAAAACAACAACTACATGTCCATCCAGTAAGCCAGTTTTACACAGTCTAATACCAAATAGCCATGCTAACTGGAATTTTCTCTTTTTAGTCTGTAGTCTCAGGATGAAACTTACCTGTTTCTAAGTCTCAAATGCAGGAATGAATAACTGATATGCCTGGAATCTTCTATGAATATACCAGTGATCTTTGTGAATAGCATCAGATGAAGGGAAAACTAAATGACCTTACACTGAAAGATGTGGTCAGTTAACCACCTGGATAGAACCCTCCCCTTTTAGCACTTCATTTTTAGTTCATTGAAAGTCACAATTTTTATCAACATTACCAGTATCACTACTGTCACCGTCACTGTCACCAGCATCACCATCATCACGCTAACCATAAACATCATCAATATCATCACCATCATCATCATCATCCTCCTCACCATCACCATCATCACCATCATCATCATCATTATTTCTGCTTTTTTATTGAGTACCTACCATGAGCCAGGCTCCATACCTAAAATATTATGTGCACAATTTCATATTAATTCTTACTACAACTCTAGGAGGTAAGAAGCCTTTCCCCTACTTATAGCTGAGGAGACAGGCTCAAAGAGGTTAAATTGCTTGTATGATAATTAATGACCCAGCATGAATTATGGTGATTTAAAAAAATTATAACCATTTTATTTTAATAATAAAATGATATCACAGATTTGGGAGATTAGAGGAAAGAAAGAAAACTATCTCCTCTACTTCCCATTCCCCTTCTGTTGTTCTATTTTTCTCCACAGTGAATATTACCTTCTAACATACTATATATTTTACTTATTTATTATGTTTTATTATCTGACTGTCCTCACTAAATGTCAGTTCCACAAAGACAGATTTTTGTTTGGCTTGTCCACTGCTGTATCCTCACAGCTGGCACATAGTAAGTGCTCATTAAATATTTGTTGAGGGGGCGCCTGGGTGGCACAGCAGTTAAGCATCTGCCTTCGGCTCAGGGCGTGATCCCGGCATTACGGGATCGAGCCCCACGTCAGGCTCCTCCACTATGAGCCTGCTTCTTCCTCTCCCACTCCCCCTGCTTGTGTTCCCTCTCTCGCTGGCTGTCTCTATCTCTGTCAAATAAATAAATAAAATCTTAAAAATAAATAAATAAATAAATAAATAAATAAATAAATAAATAAATAAATAAATATTTGTTGAGTGGCGATGCTGACATGAACAAAAACTGAAATGGGGGGGGGAAGCTGGAGTGGGTAGTAGGAGAAGGTAGGATTGATCTCGAACGTTTGGTCTTAGGAGCTGAGGTATGCTAGGGGAAGATGTCCTTTAAGCAACTGGGAATGTGTGACTGGAACTGAGGGGCCAGGACCAGCCTGCGAGCCTGGCTTTGGGAGCTGTCCAGAGAGGAGGGGGGAAGGAAAGAGAGAGAGAGGGGGGCAGCTTGACATCTTGACAGTTTATGCTTGGAGGGCAGCAAGAACTCTGTGAGTATAGCAGTGGCCAGACAGGAGAAGAACCGGGAATGTTGTCTTTTATAAATTAGAGGAGGAGAAAGTGTCAAGGAACAGGTAGTTAAATGTGCCTTAAGGAGAAAAGATCTCAAGGAGAACTTGGAAGAGGCTTGGGTGTGAGAAGAGGCCATCTGACTTGATGATTACAGATCACGGGTGACCTGCCAGCGAGGACTCTCCATCAGACTGGCACCATACGACATGGTGGCCACATGGGACGGTTGGGCACTTGAAATGAGGCAAGCTCAAATTGAGATGTGCTCCAAGTGCAAAAAAACACACTGAACTATGAAGCTTTAGAAAAGTTAGGGGGGTAAAAAGCAATGCAATATGACTTATTGATAATTTTTATATTGATCATATTTTGAAATGATATTTTCATTTCGAATATATTAGGTGAGGTTATAGGATATATTAGGTCAAATAAAATGTTACTCAAAGTTATTTCAACTATTTTTTGTTTTTTTGCATTTTTTTTAGTATGATTACTAGATACTTTCCAACTACACATGTGGCTCATATCATATTTCTATTGGACGCTGTCAGGCTAGTCTGCCAGGGGTTAAGATTCAGCAGCAGGTATAAACTTGTGTTTCTTTCTTTCCCTTCTTTCCTTCCTCCCTCCCTCCCTCCCTCCTTTCTTTCTTTCTTTCTTTCTTTCTTTCTTTCTTTCTTTCTTTCTTTCTCTTTCTCTTTCTCCCTCTCTCTCTCTGTCACTCTCCCTCCCTCCCTTTACAAACAAATGCCTTTTAGCAGCTATAACGTTTTCTGATGGACACTTGAGTGGTTGATCTTCCATTCTCAATAAAATAGATGCTTTTTTATAACATCAAATCATCAAATTGCTTTAGCATTAAGTTGCCTGGAGCCATATTAAAGTCAGTGATACAGTGGTACGTAGTTCATTAGCTGTACTGAGCTCTTAGCTTCCCTGGGAGAAAAAGAAATGACATAAATGAGGTTTCTTCTGTGCTAAGCAGCAAATAAATGAAAGCCTTTGAAGAAACCACCTACATGAAGTCCTGGAATTGTAATTACCCAACCTCCAATTTGGCAAACAGAGGTTTTCTTACAGTATAACCATCTCCCAAATAATGGTCTCTCCTGGTGGGAGGTGGAGAGACTGTGGGTTGCATGGGTCCAAGACAAAGATGTTACTGATTTGGACACTTGAACAGCTGCTTAAGAAGGAAATTCCCAATGTTCCTCTTGGCTGGGATCAGGAATTGTTCTTGGATGCTGTGAGGTCAGCCTTTAGCCTTTATGTATCTGCAGGTAGTGCAGTGAATTTACTTACTTCTTAGAAAAATAAAAGGACACAATACAATAAGTTGCTTCTACTCCCTTCTGGTTTCTATGAAAAAATATTAAATATTCAGTATTAGAGTCTAGTGCCATGTAGCTGTGTAGACATCCTTGGTGGGGATAGAGGACTTTAGGGTGAGAAAGGATCCAGGAAGCAATCATTTCACTAGACGAAGAAGTGGACTCCGAGAAGTCTTTGGTTCCATGATGGCCGGCTCACCTCATCTGTCAGCAGCAGAGCTGCTAGGAGACCTCCCATCCATCCTGCCACCTGCTCCCCATGGCTTTGCCTCTCCTACCTCCCCGACCTCCCCTTCCTCAGGAAACTCTGTGGGACCCGAGCTGCCAAGAAGCCTCCTGTACCTTAGGATGGCTGTCTTCACCACCGATCTTTTTTTTTTTTTTTAAATAAATGAAAGGAAAATGGTTCTTTCCTCAAATATTTAACGTAGGAACTTGGGGTTTAAGTGAACACCTCTGGTAGCCATTAGCATTTTTAATCAAGGAGCGGTGAAAATAAAACCAAGATTAATTGATTCTTTCCTAGGTTTGCACGGCTGTCACCTTAGGTGAAGGGCAAGGAAGGAATTACAAAAAGTTCCCCATGTAGTGACCTCCTTTCTATAAAGGGGGGAACCGTGTTGTATCCAGAATCCTAGCTCAGAGGTCGGACTCACCTCAATATTGACAATGTCACATTCCAAGTGAGCCAGAGTAAAGATGGAGGTTCTCATAGGTGTGAACACTTGTGACGATATCAGTACGTGCCGGGTTCCTAGAAGCAGACCCTGAGATGGAGATTCACGTGTGCATGACTTAGGAAAGCAGTCTTCCCAGGGACCGGGGGTGGGAGGGGCCGGGAGCAGGACAAGGAGCGGGAGAAGCTGAGTGCAGGGGTGTTCTCCGGTGAAGTCCCAGCCTCAGCCTGGTCCTGCAGGGGAGCCCCGTGAGGTCAGTTGTCCCTCGGAGGAGTTCACACCTGGGGCAGGAGAGCCGGTCGTCCATCCCTCTGCACCGGGCAGTCATTGGTCAAGGGCCGACCCGACCAAGTGAGTTCCCAGGTGGCCCCGGTTCTCTGCAGGTGTAGCCACACAGGGTAGTCTTCTGGAGTGAGTCGCGGGTGTGGGCCAGAAGCAGAGCACACAGGGCCAGGGGTTGGACGCATGAGCCAGGGAAGGAAATGGAGGGGATCTTGGCACAGTCCTGCCAGTGTCTACTGTGCCCCAGCTTTGGCCTGAGCAGAATCTCGACATCATCCGCGATTCCGCTTCTGTCTTCCAGGGTTTCTTCCCCAGACGTCTGCGCTGGAACATGTAGTGGACATTTGTTTTCTTGTTGCCCAATAGCCATTCCCTCTTTCCTTTGATCACTGTAATTTAATTATTATTAGGCGATTGGGCAATGCTAAACTAATAGTAATTTCAGGAAATGATTCTTAGTCTGTATCTTTTGGCAGAGACCACTAGCCCAGACTTCCTGGGTGAGCATGTGCTCCAGGCCTGGGCAATCAGCACAGTCCTTTCCCTGCAGCCCCGTGACTGGTTCAGGGATGGCACCCCAGTCAGGAGTTGAAGACAGGGAACGGGAATGACTCTGGCAGTTTTTAAGTGGAAAGATATTTTATGCAGGGAAACAGGTGCTCATGAAGTCCGTAGAAAGCCTGGAGGAGCAGACTCTTGCTGGATCTTCAGGAAAAATGCTTCTGCTCACCAGGGATCAAGCAAGAAGGTGGAGAGGGAGGAGCCCCCAACCCCCAAACCGTCGTATTCAAAAATGTACCCAGTTGTTAACAATCCAGGCTTCAAAGCTTCTCAACCCCCGTGAAGCTAGAGACCATCCACGGGAACAGCTGTCCAGGTCTGGGAGCCACAGCCGGGGCAGCAAGACCATGGTACCTCACCCCGGGACATGTGGTGGTGGCAGCTCTTCCGTCTGGCTGCGCCGGAGGCTGGGGATACAGATTTTCAGGCTGCAGCCTTTGCAGCGCGGGGAAGCCTTCCTAGAGGGGTCGGAATGGGCTCTGAGGGCCGGTTCCTGTGCCCCCCCCTCAACTCAAGAAACAAGAGTCAGGACTTTGGTTGGGTCACTGAGGGGGAAGAAAAGCTCTCTCTGTTTCCTGCCCGTTGTGAACATGAGAAGCATTGGTTTGGGGGCTGCTGGAAGCTATCTTGACATCAGATAAGGTCCGAGAATGAAGCCAGTGCGCAGTGGAGAACAGAGTCCATTTGAAAGATCTAGAAAGCCCTGGTCTCCACGACACCTCTTCAAGATCCAGAGAGGTGAGGCAACTTCTTCAAGGTCGCACAACGGGGTGACCGGCGGTGCTGGATCTAGAACACCTGACACCCAGCGCAGCTCTTTCCCATCATGTGGCCCTGCACTCAGAGCCGGTTGTCACTTCCCTCTGCCCAGCGGCTGGCAGGGCTTCGCAGGCCCGGCTGATTGAAGAAGCTGATGGGCCTGACCCGTCTAAGCAAGCGGGGCTGCCTGGAGAGGGGCCCGAGCAGGAAAACACTCCGAACACATTTTTGGGACGGACATGTGGGAGCCTGGTGTGTATGAATAACTTGTAACTGGAGCTGGGCTACCGAGAAGCGAGGAGCGGCTTTGAAAACACCCTGGGGGCTCTCTGCGAGTGGCAGGCGAAAATGTGGCCACACCGGTTCAGGCT
Organism: Ursus americanus; assembly: GCF_024610735.1. NCBI lineage: Eukaryota > Metazoa > Chordata > Mammalia > Carnivora > Ursidae > Ursus > Ursus americanus. Next base: position 16,401,069 of record NC_142132.1, read on the forward strand.
ATTTTAAGCTTCGGAAACCAAGGGAGGTTAGGTGGGTGAACTGGCGGGCTCTGAGGGCAGATGAGTTCCAGGCCTGCTTTCTCGGTGCCTCCAAGGTCACCTTGGGCCCCCTCGCCAGTGACCTTGCTTTCCTCTTCCCTCTGGAAGGATTGGAAGGAAGGACCCTTATGACTCAGGGGGGAGGGGGCTGAAGGAGCAGGAGTAGGGGTGAGCCCCGGGTCTGATGCACCCGTTAGATAGGAAGAGGGTGAAGGTATTGTCCGCCAGATCTCCAGTGCTTGCCTTACAGTTATTGATTTTCATGGATTTTATTTAATCCTCACAAGGACCCTTTAAGGTACACACAACCGTTATCTTCATTTGTCACAGGAAGAAACAGAGGCTCAGAGCAAGTAAGGAGCTTACCCCAGGGTCCAAGATGACACGGCAGAACTGGAATTTGAAACCAGGTGGGTCTGCATCCTTAATTACTATGCCCCGTGGCCTCAAAACCCAGTAGTGACCATGGGTACTCCATATTTGCACATTTCTATTCCTCCCGACAGCTCTGGAAGTTCCACTTATAAATCCCATTGTTGAGGGGCGCCTGCGTGGCTCAGTCAGTTAAGGGTCCACCTCGATGTCCGCTCAAGGTGTGGTCTCAGGGTGGTGAGTTTGAACCCTGAGTTGGGCTCCATGCTCAGCAGGGAGTCTGCTTGCTTGACGACTCTCCCTCTCCCTCTGCCCCCTGCCCTGCTCGCACGCCCACTCTCTCTCAAAAGAAATAAAAATAAATCAATCTAAACCCCATTTTTCAAATGAGGAAGCCAAAGCTCAAAGAGCTTAAGGAGTCTGCCCCAGGATATACAGTCATATCCTTCTCCCTGTTGGCCCACGTTCTTACCTTCCTCCCTGTAAGTGCAAAGACTTCTAGTGTCCTGAACCGATTTCACAAGCTCTAGAAGACGCTGACTCCAATTCCTCCTCATTTTACACTGAGGAAACGGAGGGTCTAACAGGTTGGGTGACTTACCCAAGGCCACACAGCTGATGGGTGGATGGATGGATAAAAGCCCAGACTCTGGACCCTCCGCTGCGTGTACACACTCTCTTAGCTTCCAACGCCCATTATCGTTTCAGGGGTGTTGTATCTACATTTCTAGCTAATCCTCATTTGGCCAAAGCGGCTTCCAGTCTCTCCATAAACTCACCTTACGCTCTGTCAAGGGGTTAGTGATCTGTGACTGCACGAAGAGATTGAATTAGGGCTTCTGTAACTATGATGGATACCTCTACAAGGAGAAGACACCTTTTAAAACAGGAACCCTCCCGTAATACAGTGTTGACACCTATAATCTTTTGCCACTGCCGTCCTCCTGAGCACAGCTACGCTGTAACCCAGGCAACCAAGCTCCTCTAGCCTCCTCTCTTATTTTCCCTGCAAACTCCTGTGGGTTGGTGGAAGGGGCTAGGCTGAGGAGTGGGGGAGGGTAAGCAGTGGGAGAGAGAAAAAGCCTAGACTCTGGGAACCAATAGGCATTTGATGTGATTTGGCTTAAGTATCTTAGACAATCCAATTAAAAAAAAAAAAGATTTGCTTCTACTGGTGGTAAAGTAGACATTGCAGTTCTAAATAATAGCTCGGGCAGAAAGCCACATTTTAGTTCCTTGACTGACTCCTCTTCTGAAATCAACAAATATTTATCAAACTTCTCGCTTTGGCCAAGTACTATAGAAGCCAGGTACTGGGGATCCAGAAGTGAGTCAAACCAAGGCCCCTGCCCTCTAGGAGCCCACAGAGAGATGAAAACAGCCATGAGTAGCTCCAAAGCTGTGTTTATGGTGCTGCAACATGGGCAGGCCCGGTGTTAGGACAGAGCGCGCGGCCATCGGCATTTCCTTGGGTGGGGAAGTATGGGATGCTTGAGCTTCATGGAGGCCTAGGAGGCTGCCCAGGTGGGGGGGGGGGGCTTTTGGGGAAAGGCAATGGCTTATATAAAGGCCAGGAGCTGGACTAAGATACCTCGAGGACCCCAAGTGGTAGTGGCCATGGGGAGGGTTGTTGGGGAACAAGAGATGAAGTTGAAGAGCTTGGCAGGTCTGCATGTTACAGAGAGGAATTTAAATTGCCTCCTGGAGGCCACGAAGAGCTGTTGAAGAGTTAAGCAGGAAAGTGACGTGATAGGGTTTCTATTTTAGAAAGTCACCCCGGCTGCCATTGGAGGATGGACGGAACGCTCAGTGAGACCAGCAATGGGGAAGCCATTTAGGGGAGGAGGATGGTCAGAAAGAAAGATGGTGACATGGTACCCAGTGTGCCCTAGGGACCAGAAGGTAGAGATCGAGAGGACACATGCATTGAGATACTTAAGCAGAAGAAGACAAAGGACGCAAGAATAAGGGCTAAATTTTTTAACTGGGCGTTTAGCTGGGGAACATACTTAAAAAAAAGGGGGGGTTCTCTTAAGAAACTAAAAAAATATATGAATTATTATGGTATACAGGAAACTAGGAAAATAGAGGAATGGAAAAAAATACCCAGTCATCCCATCATCATGGCACAACTCGTGTGCATATTTTCATTTATTTCCTTCCAATATTTCCCCCTAGTTTGTAGCCCTGAGTCAGTTTCCTAGATGACACGTTTCCTTGAGCACTGGCTGGTGAATGGGACATGTATGCTTCTTCAAGCCTGGGAAAGACTCCCTTTCAGACCCATTGCTGGAGGTCCCATCTTCCCTTCTTATTGTGAGGGAAGCCAATTTTTTGGTATCTCTAAGAGCCAGTCACTTTGATCCGGGACTTACTGGATCATGAGTGTTTTACAGTTTTATTCGTTCCATAACTTGGTGCATCCAATTATTTGCTCCCTTCTACCTCCCCACCGGCCATAAAAATGATGAAGATGATGGAATGCTCATGCCTTTGTGTCCTGGAAAATTCAGCCTGAGATGCCAAGAAATGACAGTGTTCAGAATAATCCTCGCTGTGGCTTGTGAGGCCCACTTGTTGAAGTTGATGGGGAGAGCATAGATGTTTCATTTAGCACCCCGGCGTTTTCACTGCCAGAATATTCTCTGAGCATAGTTCCGCTTCTAGCCGTGCTCCACAGGGTGTGTCCAGCTTGGAAAATAAAAAGTAATTGATGAGAAGCTTACAAAAAAGTTGTCCTGGCTCTAGCCGGCTCTCGTGGGTCAGAACAATTTGCTATTGGCAAGCTCCGTGTTTTGCATAGGAATTGAGAGAAAACTGCAGCCTTCTTTGGGGAAGGTATTATGCAGAACGTCAGCGTCTTGGCTTTGCATGAAAGGCCTCAGGGGGACAACCAGACAGTGGCCTCATTCTGTGTTATCAAGCTGAAAGGTGATCTTGGGCAAAGTAGACATTTGATGGAGAGAGGCAGGCCTGGAAGGGAAGCCAAATCAGTCTGCTAACCCCGTGCAAAGACGTGCTTTCAGTGGAGCGTTGGCAGATAGGAGGCCACTGGATTCATTCCTTGGATTGCCCCCACTCTTCGTGACCACCAGGAGCCTTCCCTCTCCTGGGCGCCTCTGGGAGAAAATGCGGTGATCTACGAACCCAGGGCAAGAGGGAGCTTGAAAGCAGGAGCTGGATCATGGAGAACTGGGAAAAGGCTAATGCCCAACAGCAGGGGTTGGCACCACTTTTATCTCTCACATGCCCTTGTGCAGGGAGAACAGGATGGCATCCAACAGCATGTTCCCTGGGGCTTTGCCCAGGCTAATTTTACATGACAATGGCTACTCTATGCTCCTCCATGGAGCGCTGGAATGGCTCTGTGGTCTTTGAGTGGCCTGGCGGTGCAATTGGAAAAGATTCCCTTTTGGACTTCCGGCCCCGCTTAGCAGCAGGCGAAGAGATTCTGGCTGTGGGTTTCCCAGGAGGCTGGACAAGCATTTCCCCTGGCCAGTGCTGCAGTTATTACAGAAGGGGGCCTTTCCTGGTCACAGGAGGGGTGGTCCAGGGCACAGCGGGTCACCGTCCTTGACCACAGGGCTCTTTCCTGCAGGCTGAGATGGAGGTTGGACTTTGCACTCCACATGGGTCACTGGGAGATTTTGCAAGACAGTGTGTCACAGTGTTTGTGCGGCTTCCTGCGGGCCTCGCCCTTCACACTCTGTCCACGTGAAAACACCCGGTGAGGCCAGAGGCAGAAAGATGCCTGGAGCTCAAGTGAGGCTGGACCATACTCGCAGGAGGGGAAGCTTAGTGATCAGCAGAGGAGCGGGCTGGTTTTGAAATGTACTGGGCTCTTTAAAAACAGATAAAGAAAACCAAATGACTTTTTTTTTTTAAAAAAAGGAAACCACTGATAAAGGAATTGTGACATAAACAAAGAAAAATGTGAGCACTTTATTTTTTTCAGAGCAATAAAGGTAGCAAACAGGGAAATACCAGAAGCTTTGACCCAAAGTGTGCACTCTGCTAGGATCCCAGTTCTATCCACATGCAAAGGGGAGATTCTTGTGTGCAAGTCACCTTCACCGAAAGGTATAACTCAGTGAAGGAGATGTGCTATAATTATTATTATTATTTTTTAGTTCTTTCAATCAAAATAGCTCCCAAGTAGAGTATCCCAGGGCAACTTAATCTTATGTCAACACGTGCCCCGGAGAACCTGCATTGGCCCCACGTTCACACCTGGGGTACAGGCGTCTGGGTAAGACTCTCACATAAGGAAGCTGGTGTCTATTAATCCCATGGGACCTTCCACTTACACGGCTCCTGGGCTTTCTTTGTTTCAGTGTGTGGTTCCTGAAGGCAGAGACAGAACCGAATAGAACCTTCCTGACTCTTCTGATAGCAAGTGACAGAAACCAAATTTGAACTGCCTTATAAGCACACAAAAAGGGTGGGAAGAGAAGGGGGCGGTGGCTTGACACTGATGCGGTTGTGTAGCTGGGAACAGCATAGGCAGAAATAGCAGATACCGCTACAATCTACCTTAGCACCCAAAGGGGGCAGTAGCCTCGGCCCCTCTTCCATCCCGGCACCCCGAATACTATGGCTTCTCTGTTATCATTGGGCCACATCCCATTCAGGAGCTCTTCTTTAATTTTAACTCACCTTTCTCTTTTGAGCATGTAGCATACATTCCACTGAAAATCCTGGTCTTTCTAATTCATATGCTAAGAAGACCAAGGCCCAGAAAATAGTTTTGGACTTGTAATAACCCAAGAGCCCTGAACGGCTAGGATGCTGTGGTATGAGAAGCTTGCATTAGCACCGAAGTTGGTGCAGCAAAAGCAGATACAACTCAGAGTTGTATCTTCCGTCTCAGTAAAATCCCCTGTTCCCAAGATTCCAAGGAGTGGGCTTTGGACTATAGTCAGTTGGTGCTGCTTCAAATCACCCAATAGCTAATAATTATTGACTTCTTCCTGTGTCGCTGGAGGTAAATAATAGGAGAGGAGACTGAGTGTCTTTACTGCATGGAAGAGAGACCTACTTGGCTGAGCTGAGACCTACTTATCCTGAGATAAGGATTCCTATGGCACAATTTCATGGAGCTCCAAGAATAGAGCCTTGAGCACCGGGCATCACAAAGAACACACAGGGGAGATCACTTGTGGTTCTTGCTAGATATGCCAACAGCAGGTGTCTTCCTCCTCATACCGCTCCCTGGAGATGTGTGTGCTTTTTATTTAGCTCTGCACTCCTGCGAGTCTGTAAGAAAGGTGTTCATCTTATTCACAGCCATGTCCCTGTAAGCAGCCCAAAGTGTGGCCCAAAGGAAGTGTTCCTTATATTTTTGTTCAGTGAGTTCATGGATCGTCACCTTATGCTCTGCCTTTTCAGTGACCAGCTAAGTCCATGTGCCTGCTTCTATCAGGCTGACTCCCAGATGGTTCCTCTGCTGCCTCTGCTTTTCCAGGTTTTTTTTTCCCCCATAACTCTGGATTGCACCTGACCCGTCATGATCTTTTCGACCTCTTCTCCATTTTGACCTTTTGGTTTTAGCGTCTGCCATTAACTGACCAAGTCAGTTAATAAACTAGGATAGACTAATTTATTCATTAAATTCTTGAGAGGGAGGGAGGGAGGGAGGAAGATAGAGAGAAAACCAACTAGTGTGGTCATCCATTTGTACCAGGTCATGGGTCATGAGCCAACCAGAAGATTGACTGTCCTTGGTCCGATGCCCACTTTGAGGTGTGGGATAGAGGTCAGTGTCAACGGGTTCAAAATATAGGTTCCTAGGCAGCAGGGTCTGTGGACAAGGCAGTTTCTCAAAGAATGGAGTGAGTGTGGAAGGCGGTATTTGACCTCTCTTGTAAAATAGGGCAGACTCTCTAAAGAGTTTATCATAGTAAGACTTCAAGGCAGATCAGTGTCAATCCATATAGGGTCTGTTCTTGCTGTCTAGCAGACTTTCTTCTCTTCTTAGAAAAGACATCGCAGGCCATGGCAGAGGTCAGTTGACTCAGGATAGGCTTATCATTGGACCTCAACTCCTTAGCTGCAGTGATTGCGTGAAAGGTGAACATATGACACAACCAAGTCAATAAGAGTTCTTTTTTGAAATTTTTAACAATGGATCTAAAAGAGAGGTACGTGGGTGGCTCAGTCAGTTAAGCATCTGACGCTTGATCTCAGCTCAGATCTTGATCTCAGGGTTGTGAGTTCAAGCCCTGTGTTGGGTTCCATGCTGGGCATGGAGCCTGCTTAAATAAACAAAACCAAAACCAAAACCAAAACCCCATAGAAACAACAACAAAACAATGGATCTAAAAGAGCAGATCTTTTTTTCTCTCTGATCATGGAGCTGCTGGGTTATGAGTTTATACTGCCATCAGCCATGTCCACCATCATGGAAGAAAGACTAAAATACAGAAGGGACAAGATACTGAGAGAGAAGCTTGACAGCTGTCACTACTAACAGCCTCAGGTGAATTATACCCTTGTTTTTGTTCTTTCCATTATTTGGTTCAGAGGTCCAATAAATTCTTTCTCTCTGTCCCTGTGTGTCTCTTTCTTTTTTTCCTCTCTCTTCTCTCTTCCTCTCTTTGCTTAGGCTAATTTAAATGGACTTTCTTATGCAACCAAGGTAGTTTTGAATGAAAACAAATGCTAAATTTGGCCATTTAAACTAAATATTTGTTAAATGAGCAAAACCATGAAAATTATAGACATTCAAGGGAAAGAAAAAGAGACAAAGACAGAGAGCTAGCAGGCAAGCCAGCTGGCAGCACTGGCCCAAGAATCTGGAAAAGACTTCATGGCGGCTTGAAGCCTTCGTGATAAGGTTTGAACTTGACTTTGAAGAAGGATGGAATATGAAAAGATAAAGGGTGGGGGGTAGGGGAGAACCTTCCAGGCGAAATGATGTGGAAGAAGGCATGAAGGGGGGGAATGAGCATGACATAGAAGTGGGCACACTGCTACTTTAGCCTTGCTTTCCAAGGCTGATTTCATCTATTGATTTCACATGAAAATTCTTTCAGGATGTGGGCTATTGCTTTTGCATCCCTGTCATCACCAACAATCCCTATTATTACATTAATTCCAAGATCAATAGTGCTAGTGTTCGGAAATATGAAGGAAGTGGCCTTCTCACAATTCCCATGTCTCCCAGAAACTCATTCCCAATGGGGAATGATCATGATAAGAATAGTCATAATTTCGAGTTTCATTGCTTCTGACTTTCCGTGATTTAAAAGTTCTTCCTGTAAGAACATCTTCAACATTTTCCAAAATGCCTTTAGTGTCTACTTGGCACATATTAGATTTAAAATTCAGGATTTAAAATTCTTTCAGGGTTAGGTACTGTTTTATTTTATTTTATTTTTTAAGATTTTTATTTGAGAGAGAAAGAGAGCATGCATGTGAGTGTGTGTGTGTGTGGGGGTGCAGACGGACAGAGGGAGAAGCAGACTCCCTGCTGAGCCAGGAGCCAGACGCTGGGTTCCATCCCAGGATCCCAGGACCCTGAGATCATGACCTGAGCCAAAGGCAGATGCATAACTGACTGAGCCACCCAGGAGCCCCAGTTAGGTACTGTTTTAAAATCCAATCATAGGCTCATGGAATCTATGAATTTTCTCTCAAGAAAAAGTATACGTTGGGGCGCCTGGGTGGCACAGTGGTTGGGCGTCTGCCTTCGGCTCAGGGCGTGATCCCGGCGTTATGGGATCGAGCCCCATGTCGGGCTCCTCCACTGGGAGCCTGTTTCTTCCTCTCCCACTCCCCCTGCTTGTGTTCCCTCTCTCGCTGGCTGTCTCTATCTCTGTTGAATAAATAAATAAAAATCTTTAAAAAAAAAAAAAGTATACGCATATAAAAATTTCTGCACAAAACTTCAAGGGATGTTCAGCCATTCCTGGGAGCCATCCACCGATCTCTAGGGATCCATTGAGCCCCTGGTTAAAAATGCCAGTAGGTGGGGGGGTTATTTTGACTTTAGTATTTTAGTTACATTGCAGTACACTTTTTCCTAGAACAGCTCATGGAAATCCTTTTCTTCTGGTTTTCACTGGTTGTGCCTTGTTTTACTTACATCTTAGTTATTTTTTACCATGACCTGCTCATTTTCCTTGGGAAATTATTTGTAAGACTGTTTTGAGGCCTAGGTTGGGGATGCATTTTTTCCAAAGAGGACTTGTGTTGGTTTCTGCCAGTTACTTAAAAACTCTACCAGTTCAGAACCTCTTTAAATTATATGAATGGCTTGAGGGTTTTGACCATCCAGGTGACACGAATTTGGCCTCATGTGGGAGCTGAATGGTGGCCCTCTAAAAGACATGCCCACTTCTTAATGCACAGAACTTCTGAGTGTTACCTGATTTGGAAAAACACATATTTGCAGATGTAATTAAGCTAAGGATCTTGAGATGAGATCCTCCTGGATTATCTAGGTGGGTCCTAAATCCAAGCACAAATGTCCTTAGAAGAGACACACAGAGGGAAGACACAGAGGAGAGGAGTCAGAGCTATGGAATGCCAACAGCTGCTGGAAGGAAGAAGAGGCAAAGAACTGAATCTCCCCTAGAGCCTTTAGAGGGAACGCAGCCCTGCTAACACCTTGGTTTCAGACGGCCGACCTCCAGGACGGACACATGTCTGCTGTTTGAAATCCTTGGTTGGTACTATTTGTTACAGCAGCTACTGGAAACCAATACGGGCTCCAGACAGGCCTGGCCTATTCAGATAACTTCTCTAGGACCCTTTCTCTGGTCGGCTCTGCTTCTCACCAAGGAGACCTCATTCCTGGCTGGAATAGAGATGTCAAAATCGAGGCAGCCTCTTTTATCTACACATCAGCGCCCCAGTTTCAGGAATGTTGGCAGAAGGTGTAAGATTGCCAGGTCAGAGACAAAGGCCAGTGTATTTCTCTCAACAGCAGCAGTTGCCAGAGCCTTCGTGGGGGTCCAGTGCACCCCGATTTCCACACAGTGAAGAGGACCAGAAAATGCCTGTGCACAGTGGGTTTCATTCTAGGAAAGCAACCTTGAAGTCAGTGAGCCAAATCTTTTATATTGGTCAGGAAACATGCCTGCCTCTGGCACGACAAGGAGGTAGTCCCTTTTTTTATGCGAGATCATAAGTCTGTATGTCTTTGTTCTGCTGGGAGAGACTATCTGTTTTCCAAGCTGTGAGCAAATCCGTTCTTTCCTCAGGAGGGAGAAACCACATCTTCTCAGGCAGCTTATTTTGCAAACATGCTTGGAAAAAGAATCCAGAATGAGGGCGGCCGCTGCTTCTGCTCACAAGATGTGCAGAAATGTAAGAGAGCCATGCAGAATTGTGCCCCCACAGAGAGCTGGGGCGCAGGAAGAGGGCTACATTTACATCTCACCCACTCTTGTGCTGAAGGCGCGTTAGTTATCAGTGGCCGCATAACCCCATCTGTCCCATTACCAGAAATGGACCAGAGCAACCCGTGCGGAACTGCCTGATGGTAACACAAGCGGTAACACAGAATTGGATGATTCCTTACCTGGAACAGCAACGAGAGACATGTGCTAGTTTCCAAGGGGGTGACAACATATTTCACAAATGAAGAGATGGGGAGTAGTTCTTGTAGCCCCGTGTCCTGCGAGACTATTTGAACGGCCTTGCAAGGCGCTTCCAAAAGAAAGCTCAAACCACTTTGAGTGCCCAGAGCCTTGTTGGTTAAAAAAAAAAAAAGAGAGAGAGAGAGAGAGAGAGAGGAGGTGGGAGATGGGGAGAGGCTGTCAGGGTGACTGCCTTGAGGAAGGCCTCCCTGATTTGGATGTCGGGCCCAGCATGACTGCTAAACAGCCATGCAGCAAGCTCCCTGATTGAGAATTCTACTCACTGAGAGCCCAGCACTGCATCATGAGGGGAAAGGCAGGCATACATGGCACAGAGACGGGGTGAAGTCAGAGAGGGTAAGCTGTATCCAGGACAAGTCCCTGCCTAACGGCACCTTCCCACCTACAGGGGCTCTGTGGTCCATGCCTCTCTCAAGGCTTAGGTGGAAGCAGAGGGAGCTGGACTTTGGAAAACCCCACCCCAGCTCCTGTCCTCTGATTTCTCTTGTGGTTTCTACATTTGAGGTGCTCTCTGGGCTAGGCAGCTCTTCCACTTCTGTTGAGAATTTTGTCACCTGCCAACCTTCACGGCCGCTTCGGGAACGGAAGTGCTCAAGCCAAGATAGACTTACACCTTAGTTCATCGTAACCACCTGCGTTCTACCATTTGCCTTGATTCCGTTGGAGGCAGAAGGCCACTGAGGCAGAAGCAGATAAAATGCAGGTATGGTTGGTTGATGGTGCTAGGAGGAGAAGAGGGAGACACTGCGTGGTAAAGAAAATCCAAATTGTCTTTCTTAATTGAAGCTAAATGATTCTGAATTCGGTACCGAATCCAGAACAAAACACAGCCCCCGAGATGTGAACTTTCTTTTTCTTCTTCTTTTTTTCCTTTTTGTTTTTGAGAGCAAAGCACATGTTTCCCCCTGCGTCAGCAATGGGGGAGACACTGAGTTAAAGGCAACCAAAGGACACGAACTTGAACTGAAGCTTGAAAATATAGGCTGTCCTAGATAGGATCTCAAGATTAGGAGACATTTTGATATAGAGCTGTACATAAGTTTTTTTCTCCTCCAAAGACTAGTTACCCTTTGTTCTAGAAGCAGAAGGGGAGAGCCTTCATTTCCCAGGGTAGAAAAAAAAAATTAAGGCTCCAATTGAGCAAAATCCACAGTTTTCCCAAGGCTTATTTTGGTTCTTCATCTTAGGGGCCAGGAGGACGTAAGACCTTGAGTTGGAATGTGCGTTTGTAAGGGTGAAGGTGTCTCCAGGAATGGCACTGGGAGGCTTTACTTAGAGCTTTGCCAAAGTGCCCAATGACCCTTGGGTTAACTTGTGGTCCAAGTGCTTGCGTGCAAAAGACAGAAGCAGGAAGTGTAGAAAGGAGCCTGGCTTCTGTCTCTGCACGGGTCCTATACCAAGGCAAGAGGGTCTTAACACACTTACTCTGCCCTAGGTGGGGGTCGGGAATCTTCAGAATGAGGCCTGAGAGGGTTGATTCTCCCCAAGGGAAGTGCCCAGCCCCAGCTGTAATGTCAGTCTGGGCCAGCCTTTGGACCAGTTACACGAGAGGCAAAATGAAACTTTAGAGGGCACCCTTATTTCACAGTAGGGGACAGGGAGACCTGGAGGTGAGAAGGGCTTTACCTAAGGCTTTGTGGTCACTGTGTTGGTGTGGTCCTCTAATAAGTAGGCTCCAAGGCAGGATTCGATAGGGAAGGATTTTATTAGAACAGCTGTGTGGGGGAGAATGTGGAGGGAGCTGGATAAGACCACGGGGCAGATCTGATCCGAGGGGAAGCATCTAGACTGCTGTGCGGCCCAGGCAGGTTCACAAGGCTGTTGGGAGTGGGGCAGCCAAAATTGGCTGAGAGAGGAGTCTCCGGTGTCCCAGAAAGGGGGCCAACTTAGACTCCCTACCATGTCATTCACTGGCCTCTATGAAAGGCTGGCAGTAGATTTCAGGGGTGACAGCTGGGACCCTTAGGTTGATTTCACTCCCTGTAGTTGGAGGTCTACTGACACATTCTCACAGCCACTTCAATGCACTTGATCTTGGACTCACAACCAGTACTCAACCTCTCCCTTCTCCTCTCCATTCTAAATGCCTCTCATTTTCTGCTGTCACCTTGGGAGGTCTTGGTGGCTCACTTAGTGGTATGACCAGAACTGTCATTCCTGGGAATATCTAAACCCTTGATAACAAACTCTTTGCAGGCTTGGGCTGGTGCTCATGTCTACTTCTAGTTACGGAGAGGCAAGGGAACACCAGGTGGTGCCCAAGTGGGTGGCCTGGAGTCACACATATTCCTCTCTGCCCCTGTAATATAAACACATCTCTGTTCTCCGGATTATCAAGGTCAATATCCCTGCCAGTATAATGTTTTCTCTCTTCTCCTGCTGATCCTTGGGCATGAATTCAAAGCACACGTGGCAGCCACAAATTATAGTTCAGTGGGACACTTGCTGTGTCCCCTACCAAGAATGGGTCCCTTTGGGAGACCAGGACCTTCAACCAGGCAGAATCCAGAGTTGAGGGACAGGAAACTCAAGATTCCCAGTGGGTCGTCGGAAGTGATGGCAAGTGGAGCCATGCACTGCTGCTTCCACCCCTTGGTTTCTAAACTCATGTATCTTTCCTACTGGAGACAGTACCATGCAGGAGTCTCTGACTTAATAAACATACTGCATCCTAAGGGATACACCCCATTTTTTTCTGAGGGTTTCCTCTGAGTTGACACTTCAGCTGCACCTTTAGAAGGCTGTTCTGGAATTCTGGGAGGTAGGCTGTTCCAGTGCAGATCACCAACTCAGCTCCCTGAGCACATATGCAGTTGGAGAATGACATGCCAAGCTCTGCACTTTGCAGGTGCTCCCAGTTTTCAAGAATGACTTAGCTCACTTCAGTGAAGGTGTTATATTATCTGTAATGTACTTTCAAACACTCTACCATATATGGTATGACATATACATGGGTGTTGGGGTTGAACTCTGAGAAGCTAGTCAACATTTGGGGTACACTCACCAGGAAGCCACACTCTCACAGTGGTGGGTTTGCATTTGAGGAGTCCAAAGCCTCAACCGTTATGCTAGATGACCTCCAGATACATTCTCCATCCTCCACACTGCCCAGTGGGGGCCCTGAGAGCTGACCTTGGTGAATGGCACTGACCCTGCCTCCCTGCCTCTGGCTTCCTGTAAGATTCAGCTGGTGGGAAGCAGAGCAGGAGACTGCAGGCTGGCAGGATGGAGAGGCTAGGGTGTTTATCCCCCTTCTCCATCCGCAACCCAAGCAAGCTCTTTGGGGCTACGAATCAGCAGTGGCCCCTTTCCTCCACCCAAGGCTCCAGCTGCGGCTGAGCCCCCCTCTGTCCAGCTACAGATCCCTCCAGCTTCTGAAAAACTCTTCTTCTTCTGTCCTGTCAGGCTTCAGACAAGATGGCAAAGCCTCTCTCCGCTGCCCGCCTGGGGTGCTTCTGCTTCCGTGTGTTGCTTCTTTTTACTGGACCCCACCTTGGTGCTGCTGCCTTCTTATATGTTCTTCCTGCACGTCGTGTGAGCATGCTGTTTTCTGCCAGGACTTTGACAGAGACACTTTTATCTCAGATCAACACTCAAAGGTTTATTAATTAGCATAGGGATGTTCAGAAATAATTCTTATATTGGTGAAACACGTGGTGTTCAAGATGTGTGAATCAGTTGGCTAGAAATGGTGGATGGATACCTCTATCCTTGCACAAACAGAGTATAGGAACCGAGAAAGTTCAACAGCCTATTCCTTCTGGATTGCCATTTTGAGCCTAAGATCCATCTAGCCGTTTAGCCTCTTGACATGGGAATATATTTTTTTAAGATTTTATTTATTTATTTGACAGAGAGAGAGAGAACCAGCCAGCGAGAGAGGGAACACAAGCAGGGGGAGTGGGAGAGGGAGAAGCAGGCTCCCAGCAGAGGAGCCCGATGCGGGGCTTGATCCCAGGACTCCGGGATCACGCCCTGAGCTGAAGGCAGACGCTTAACGACTGAGCCACCCAGCTGCCCCTTAACATGGGAATCTTGATGATAACTATAGAGGGTTGGCCGAAACTCACCACCAGTAGCATACTCTCACAATTGCCTCCAGGGAACCTGAGGACAGAGCACGGGGACCTTATCAAGCTTACAGGCAGATTGGAGGACTGTTATGTTTTGTTTTGTTATGCCTGCTTGCTTATAAAAGTTAATATGTGTGTCAGAATTTGATTAGGACTTCTAGATTGTGGAGTGAGAGACTGTTCACCCTCTCCTATCTCAATCTATCAGAAGCTACCCATACTACCTGGAAAAACAGCCCAGTAATTATGAACCATCAGGCTGGCTTAGGTCAGACCACAACGGAGAAAAGCACTCTTCTCTCCCCCCTGATAAGGACAGAAGAGAATTGCTTTTGCTAGACACTGGGCCTTCCCAGAGACCAAAGGCCACAGTGGCACTGAGCTTCCCCTGAACTTTGTGGACCGCCTGTGGGAGGAGTGAGGAAGGGTTTGCCATTTCTTAGTAAGTGCGGCACTGGCTCCCATCCCCTTACCTGATGGCTCTTTTCAGAGGCTGGGGCACATAAGGACCCTGTTTTCATCTCTGGGCCCTCATTATAGGTTTGGGGCCCCAAGTCACATCAATACCTCGTTACAAGCTATATTTACAAAAGTAGCACTTCATCGCAGGAAATCACCAGAGAGAGCATATGGCTTAAAAAAATCCTCAAATTGTGGGAGAGGAAAAGAGGCCCAGGGAGGCTAAGCTGCTCGTCCGAGGCCACTCGTACTTGGTGGGCAGAGACGTCCTTGGGCCCGAATTGCCCACCGCATGCGGGTTCCACGTGCGGCTGAGCTGAGTGTGCGGGAAAGCTGGTATAGTAGCTTTCAGTGCAGGGATTATATGGATTGATCAATCACCAAACATTCATCCAAGAGTTACGGCGTGCTCAGAACTAGGCCGTATGGGTCAGGTGAAGAACAGGAGACACGGTGCCGCCTTGAAGAATTCACTGTCGCGTTGGGGGCTGTCACTCACCTGGGAAACAGCAATGAACTAGCTCGCTGGAGGGGGATCGTTCTAAGAACGCAGGAGCACGAAGAACGGTAATTCAGGAGGTGGATGAAAGCTGTGCTCGACTCAGACAGACCCGGTTCAAATCCTAGCTCTCCCCAGGCAAGCCGCTTAGCCTTTCTGAGCCTTCCTTTGCCTGTCGACGTGGGAGTAAGAAGTGCCGTGTCCTAGAACAGTGAGCATTCAGTACGGTCTTGCTGCTAAAATGCTTTGCGTGGAGTTGGACTACACACTAAATGCTCTACTGGCTACTTAATATTAATTAGTTTATTTAGTAATTAAAGAGGAGAGCAAACACCTTGCTTCTTGATCCAGCGTCACAGTGCATCTGGTATTCCAAAGGGTCCATTTAGGGGATAGAAAAATCTTGAAGATGCGAATTAAATGACTGAAATGACCTGCCACGTAAACATGATCTAGAGACCAGATCAGTCCCGATCAACCGATCATGGTGGGATTACCCGGCCGCTGCCGTGTCGGGGTGACTCGAGTGTCACACGGCATTTGACGAGCAGCGATCACCTGCTTTCCCACACGCTTCCTCATCTTCCGCCTTTTGACTGGCCACACAGGCCAGCGCAGGGCTAGGAATGACCAAGAAATCCCTTTTCAGAGTTGTCTTTGTAGAGCCACTGCCATGCAGCTGTGTAGAAATGGATTAATTGTTCTTAAGGGTTCTGTTTGCTAATCTCCTTACCAGCTTTGCAAATACCCCAAGGTCAGGTTTAGTCCCAGATCAGTCTACCGTAATGCAATTCCGGGGGGATAATATGATGAGGCCAGGGTGCACTCCTGTCCCTGAGTTCTTCATGAGTTAATTAAAAAGGTGATCACAGGCTACGTGCACGAATAGAACCAGAAGGAGAACGCTGGTCCATCCAGACATTTTGATATCTGGAAAATTAAATGTTCCAGAACCCTGAAAAGGTAGCTTTGGCTCAAAAATCAGTATTTTAGGGGCGCCTGGGTGGCACAGCGGTTAAGCGTCTGCCTTTGGCTCAGGGCATGATCCCGGTGATCTGGGATCGAGCCCCACATCAGGCTCTTCCGCTATGAGCCTGCTTCTTCCTCTCCCACTCCCCCTGCTTGTGTTCCCTCTCTTGCTGGCTGTCTCTATCTCTGTCAAATAAAGAAATAAAAAAATCTTTAAAAAAAATCAGTATTTTAATCTGAAAGATATTTTTCACCAGAGAACGAAGCCTGAATCTGGTAAGCACCGCAAGGCCCCCATGGTTCAGAATCAGGTGGAAAATTCAGGATATGAAACAAGTGAACTTGGGTGTAGTCAGGGCTATAATCTATGAATACGTAGAAAGAATTTGCAGTCCTCTTAGCACCCGCAATGGTGACAAACCTGGAGCCTTTTAGACTGCCTTGTGCACTGACACTGACTTCACACAAGGAAATAAGAATGAAATTTACTGTGAAGAGAAATTCCATTCTTGAATTTGCCCCAAGAGCTTCCTGACTTACCGTCAACTACTAAAGAAAATTTTTTACTTAGAATCGTCCAGCTTGGTCTAGTCATTAGCATTGCAATTTTTCCTGGACATCCTGTTTTCTCACTTACGTTAGGTCATGATTAACTTAAAAACAATCCATGTAATAACCACCTCCCCTCTGTTAGGACGCCTACTATCAAAAAACCAGCAAATAACAAGTGTTTGTGAGGGTGTAGAGTATTGGGACCCCTGGTGGGACTGTAAAATGGCACGTTTTCTGTGGGAAATAGCGCAGAGGTTCCTCAAAAACTTAACAATAGAACCACTGTATGATCCAGCAATTCCATTTCTGGGAAGATATACCAAAGAATTGAAAGCAGGGTCTCAAATTGGTATTTGCACACCCATGTTCATAGCAGCACTATTCACAATAGCCGCGAGGAGGAAGCAACCCATTCCTCAATGGATGAATAGAGAAACACAATGTGGTATGTACCTAGAATATTACTGAGTCTTAAAAAGGAAGGAAATCCTGTCATGTGCTACAACAGGGATGAACCTTGAGGACATTATATTAAGTGAAATAAACCAGTCACACAAAGATAAATACTGTATGATTTACTTATATGATGTCTCTAGAGTAGTCAAAATCCCAGAGACAGAAAGTAGAGTGGTGGTAAGTCACCAGTGCCCGGGGAAGAGGAGTAAGGGGGCTGGTTCAATAGGTAGAGTTTCAGTTTTGCCATGTGAAAAAGGTCTGGAGATCTACTTCGTAACAGTGGGAATATATTTAACACTACTGAAGTGTCCAGTTAAAAATTAAGACAAAAAATTTTGGGCTTTGTGTTTTTTACCACAATAAAAAAAAAATGGCATACATGCCTTGAAAAGCTACGATGAACTGACGGATGGAGGAATGGATAAACGGCCAGATAGCTGATAAAACAAGCATAATGTTAACTGTACGATCTAGGTGGTGGGTGGATGGGGGTGACTGTAACAGTTCTACTACTTCTTTGCATGTTAGAAAATTTTCATAACGAAATGTTGGCAAAGCATGAAAAAAAACAGTGTCGTAATTAAGATCTATCTACATGCACTCTACTTATCTGACCTCTACTCTACCTAGCTAGCTAATATTTATAATTGTGACACACTTTTCTTAAAAAGAATTAGATCTCTCTGAAAGAGTAGATATTGTAAAAATAACAGAGAGACTCTTCGTTAGGTGAATTTGCTTAACATCCTTTCCCCTCAGACAGCACACACACCTTGGCTTTTAGAGAAGTGCTTGGGGTAGAAGGGCTGTAGGCCGAATGGCAAGTGGTCTCCGCTCAAGCCCTGGCAACCCCAGTCCTCCCCCCTCAGCTAATTGCATTTGCTCGCTTCTGTTTGTTTCTGCTGCTTATTTCCCTATCTTTAACTAACACGCTGACACTGCTCTTTCGCATTTTATCAACTTCAGACATTGTCTGTTGACTTCCTGGCTTGAGAGACGTGGATTTGCAACTGTACACGAGCCCCGCCCACCACCCACACCATCCCTGGTTTCCACCAACGTCTCCCTTCCCCTTGCTCCCTGCTGAATACACCGCCCTCAAGTCCCCCACCTGTTATCTCTGCCACTCCGAATGTATACCTAGATCGCCATTTCTTGTACTATCAACCATCCCTATCATCTCTTGATTCTCTGTAAGGTATTTGATATTCCCATCGTCCCCCATACTTCTGCTCCCACTCACCTTCCACCCGCAAGCTGTTCGCCAGTGTCTTTACTTTTATATCATCACATCAGTTTGAACGTGCCCAAAACAAAAAAACACCGAACCCCACAACATCTCCATGTTGAAAATCCCATTCCAACATGGTGAACAATCACACCGCTAAGACTATAGTAGGCACTATATAAACACCTGAACAACTGAGTACCAGTCATGTTTGACAGCACTGAGTTCAAACAACTGGGGTCCCACCATAGCCTTCTTGTCCCTGGGAGGCAGATGGCAAGTTCCTCACGATCCCAAGGGGGAATAAAGACAAAAAGCATTTCACAAACTTCTTTCTATGTGGAAAAAACACATCTACTCAGCCTCCTTGCAGGATTCTGGAAGGTTTCTACAACTGCATTTGATTTTTAAAAGAGGAGATTCAGGAAAGCAAGATAGAACCATCACAGACTATCAGAGGAAAATGAGGCTGACTTAAGGGATATCCTTGACCTTCTCAGTTTGACTGAGCTGTTGCTGAAACTGTTTGGGCCTGGAAGGACCGTGGCATGAGCCTTCTAGCATGTTCTTCCTAGAGTTGCAAGCTCTATTTTGTCCTGCCACGGATCCGTGTCATGCAATGTGTGATACTTTCATGGAACTGCATGGAGCTTCTATCCAGGAATTCAAGGGTTTCAATCATCTTGGTTTTCTCCTCACCCCCCATTGTTAGTCCCTTACTTACTTCACTAAAGCCTGGGTCTCCCGAAATGCAGACCAGCTCACTCTATGACTTTGCTGGAAGATGTCAAACCCAGCATACTGATCTGGTCACTGTATTAGCAGAAGCCGGTTGTTTATAAGGTGCTCTGACATGCATGGAGCTCTCCCTGTGCCCTATTTCCCGCCAGACACTGCAAACAGCCTCATTCCAGGATTTCATATAATGCTTTAGGAGTGTGACAGTCTCAGAGTGCCCTCTGATACGGTCAGTCAAGTAGAGAACCCCTCCCATTTTTCTTATTTGACCAGAAGAGAAAGCAAAAGTTTGGAGCAAATTCTGTGCCTTACTCCAGTATGCACAAGTTTGCTGACTTTCCTTACACTTGAATGGACCTCTGTTAATTCCAAGTCTAGAATGCTGGTCTCTACCTGCCCCCCGCGATATCCACCTCTGAACCCTGGGAACCTGTGGATGCATTACCTTACTAGGCAAAAGGGACTTTCAAATGGGATGAAGGACTGGGGAGATGGGTAGATTTTTCTGAATTATCTGGGTGAGTCCAATCTGATCACATGAATCCTTAAAAACAGAGAACTGTTGGTTGTGAGGAGGGGATGTGACTGTGGAAGGAACGGGTCAGATCAATGCAATGTGAGAAGGACTCAGCCTGTCATTCCTGGTTTTAAAGATGGAGGAAGGGGGCCATGAGCCACTGAATGTGGGCAGCTTCTAGAAGCTTAAAAAAAAGGCAAGGAATCAGTTTCTTCCTTAGCATCTACAGAAAGGAACGCAGTCTCGCTAACACTTTGAATTTAGCTCTGCGTGACCCATTATAGGCTTTGACCTATAGAACTATAAGATAAGGTGTGTGTTGTTTTCAATCACTAAGTTTGCTGTCATTTGTTAAAGCCGCATTAGATAACGAACACACTGCCCTAGTCCACATCAGCATGCCCTCAAAAGATACAATCAATTCTTCTGAACACCTAGGCACTTGAGAATTGCTTATAGGGAAATCTTAGCTACTGGGGCTCTCGCAAAATGTCTCGAGGTGACACCTGAGTTTCTCCAAACAGCTCAGGATTTATTCATGTATGACCCAAAACGTTTTTTATTCTATTTTTTAAAAAAAATTTGTTTATTTATTTGAGCGAGAGCACTCGTGGAGGTTGGGGGGGGGGTGGGGCAGAGGGAGAAGCAGATTCCTCCTTGAGCTGGGAGCCAGACATGAGGTTCGATCTCAGGACCCTGAGACCATGACCTGAGCTGAAGGCAGATGCTTAACCGACTGAGCCAACCAGGCACTCCAACATTTTTTATTTTAAACATTTTATAAGATGAATATTTGTAACTTTTAGGAAGTTTAAAATTTAACATTTTAAGTTAAACATTCAAATTTAACATTTTAACCTTTAGGAAGATTAAATCCTTTATAAATCATATATATATAAAATATATACACATACATACTTCTTCATATACACGGATATATACGTACATATTCCTTACTATTTAAGCAGAATACATTGAACTTTATTTCGCATTTTTGCGACGCGTGGGGGGATTTCCTATTTTGAGCATTAGTTATTACCCAATATTATAGCATCACCGTTGTGGCTGACTAAGTACTGGAAAACTACCATATGTGGCAGATTTTCTGGAATGATCCCAATTTTAAATATCCTCTCCTACTTTCCTTATTTTGGTCAAATGACCTTTCCCGATTTTCTGCTCAGGTTCCCGGGTCCTGTAGCTATATGGCTACTTGCCTTTGAAATACATGGCCCGAAACTACCGTGCAAAAGGGAATTCTAAATCGTGTGTTCGCCTTGAGTAACTCAGGCCACGGGGAGTCACCTGGCAGTCATGCCACACAGCTGATCTGTAGCAGAGCCACAGGGCAAACTCAGAACCCCTTAGTCTCTCCCTGTTCCTTGACCTGGTGAATCTACCATCTTGCTTTTGACTTCAACGGCAGTGCTGGCCTGTCCCCCCGGGGGGGTCCTTTAAACAAGACTAGAGCCACCAACCAAACCAACCAGCATGATTATGGTCTCCCTTCTCAAAACAATACTTCCTTTCCAAACCCAGTCTCAGAAAATCTAAACCAATTCAGGCCTCCAAACTCCAACCACAACCATCTTCAAAAGGCGTTTGAGGGTTTCATGTCTTAGCAGTCTGACGGCAGCCATCCAAGTCACCACCTGCTCAGATGGCGGAGACCGGAAGCTCCTTTCCAGCGGGTGAGGTGGCTGGAACCAGCTTTGTATCCAAGGCCTCCCAGCTTATTGGTCCTGGCCTCCTGTGGACTTTTCTGATGGACTGAGCCACCCTTATGGTTACTAACTGCTCTTTGAATACAAAGAGGTGTCAACAAGCCTGTTGGGATGGAGCTGGTCTTCCTCTGAATTTACTTAGTTGCATAAGAGAGGGAGGGGTGAGGGAGTGTGTGTGTGTGACATGCAACCAAAGGAAAAACAGACACAGAGAGATGGGAGCCTAGCAGGAAAAGAGAACCAACAGAGAAAGACAGAGAAAGAGCCACAAGTAGGGACAGACACAGACACTGAGGGAGTGAAAGGAGCAAGGGGAGGAAACGAGCGACAAAGGGCAAAGGCAGAGAATAACAGCACAGAAAAAGGATGGCGCACAAGGCAGGGAAAAGGAGAGGCCAGAGGGGCGGGGCCTGCGTCTTTTCCAGAAGTCAGAAATGCCCTTTAAGGGAGGCGGTGGAACTGGAAGCTCCTGGAAAGTTAATGTCATTTCCTTGCCATTTTTCTGTCTTCTGGTCACACAGCTGCTGTCTTCTGCCCTGTGGGCCCGTCACCCAGCCTCAGCGTCTGCTCAGCCCCCATGGCCCCGGGAGACCGAAAACCTCATTGTGGAGCCGTGGGTTTATTTTTTTCTGATAACTTAGCAACATCAAACAAAGGAAGTCACGCTAGTGCCCTGCCTCAGCAAGGCAAACAGACGCTGCCCCAGCCGGGGTGCCTCCCTCCCAGGACACACGCGGACGAGGCTTGGGCCGGGGGGCTGGCGGAGTCCTTGGGTTTGTGGGGCTGAAGAGGCAGGGGCCTGAGTCTGTGAACAATAAAAACCCCGTCTGGCATTTAGTGCGGAGCAGTGACCAGAGAGAGGGGTTGACCTGGGAAGGGATGTGGCCCCAGCGGGAGCCTTCTCACACTTGTGGGACAGGCCATCTGCCTGGGGACTGGGGAGGGTCTCAGGCCCAGTTCCCTGATGGATCTCCCCAGTTCCCCCATGACTTATTTTCCTGTTTAGACCTGGGTTGGTTTGTTGTTTGTTTGTTTATTTTCCTGTGCAGAAGATGGAGTTGCACTGGATCAGTGGTTTCCAAAAGGTTCTGGGGATTCTAGCAGGTTCTGCGGGGCTCGTTCAAGGCCTGAGGATGGAGGGGAGGGAGCCGAAGGAGCAGGGTGTCGCGTCTCCCGTCTGCACTAAGCGGAGCTGCCCCACGTTTACGTTCTGCTATTGTGTGAAGACTGCTGAGCGAAAGCAAGTGTGGAGGCCCTTGCGTGGGACGACGTCCACATCCCTGCCAGTCCCTGCACTTGATGACTTAGCTTTCTACTCCGGAGGGTGGAGCTGTGCTCCTGTGACCCCGGGACAGAGTGGACAGTGCATTTGGGCAGAAGAGAGGGCTCATTTCTTTCATGTGATTGGGGGATCTAGACTCTTCTTGGCTGGGCCCCAGAGCTGGAAACTCACCCAGAGAGGCTGATTCCTTAGGACTAAGGCACATCTGTCCCCCGGTGGAAGGAGGTGGAAGGGCACACCCCACCCTGAAGGGCATAGTCTGGGCACTCTGGAATTTCTGGGTGGGGCAAACCATTATTTGACATAGTATTCAGCCATAAAGAAACAAAGAAGGTACTTCCTTGAAATCAGTGTTACCTTGATGATAATAAATCCTGCCAGAAACCGAGGGGAAATCCAGATGAGATGATTCGTCGGATTAGAAGGTCAGAATTCAGCTCTCTCGGATGGCAGTGGCTGTGCCTACCTGCCAGCCGGCTGCGTCCCCTCCACCAAGGCCTTCCGGCCCTTCCAGCCCCTGCACAGGCCTTCCTGCCCCGCCCGGCCTGTCCACACCTTGCTGGGGCCCACCCACTTTGTCAACACGCAGAGGCTGTCCCTCAGGATATGTCATTGAGGCATATGCCGTTTCTGGGCTCCTGAGCTGCGCCCCCCATCACAGTGGATTGCCCATTGCATGTTCCAGAAGGATCAGAGGGCAGGCAAGCTACAGGAAAACCCACCCTCCTCTGTCGTATTCTTTTTGAGCTTTCCCCTTGGATTTGGGGGCCCTGAGGTGGGGGGACCTGCCTGTAGGCTGAAGCAGCGGGGGAAGGGGAGGCATTTGCCATCGGACGGAAATATGACCAACTGCTCAAAAGCCAGGTGGATAAATCTGCCAAATCAGTGAAATGGCATCCTGTTCCATCCGGAGGGGACAGCAAACACAGATGGACAAAGCAGAGTGCTAATTACATCTCAGAAGATGCTAAACATTTAAATGCCTGCCTGGTGCCGATTCGTGTCCCAGGGAATTTTATGAGATTGGGTTTCACGGGCAGTAAACTTGTGTACCAAGTTCTTTTTTCCTCTCTCTTAAACAGTGCTCTGTCCATGCTTTACCTTGGAGCAGGCAGTGGCTTTGTTCCCTTTAGGGAAATGATGCACCTTCGGCTTGGGTCTGAGTTCCCCCACCGGGAGTTCTGCAGCACAGCTGTGTCGTAGCTCGGGAAATCGCTGCAGAATTGGACCATAGTTTATTACTGTTTCTAGGGGCAACCACTTCAGATTTCTAGCGTGTGGGTGGTTTGCATACATGAGTCATGCAGGTGTTAATGTTCCTGCAGAAGCAGCCGTGTCCTTTTACCAGGCCGGGGCCCTCGTTGCCCACCTGCCCGCTGGGGAGGCTTGCCAAGGCCAGCCCCCTTGCCCAAGGAGAGTGGGACTGCTGTGATCGCCAGATGCAAACACTCCAGGGCCCTCGTGCCTCCTCGGGTCACAGCTCTGAGACCCATTCTTGCTCTGTCCTCCTTCCAAAATCTCAGGCCTCCTATTCCTGTCACAGACGGGACAGTACGTCCTATGTTGGTGGAAGAGCTGGACTTCCGAGGTCTCTCCCCTGGTGTTGTCATAGATGGCGCCCCAACCCAGTCTGGTTTCTCTAGTTCTTCTAGAAGTTCGCCTGGGCAGCAGAGGCTGAGGGTGGTGACTGGGCTCCAGCACTGGGAGGCAGCAAGTCACATCTCTGGAACGGATGGACCTCAGCTTCAGTAGACGAATCCTTCCTAGGATGCATCCACAAGGCCAAGTGTTTCAGATCTGAGTGTCACAGACTTAAGGTGATAGAGATGGACCCGTCGCCTTGCGCAGACATCGAAAGGGCTGCTGGAAATAGGTCTCTTCTACCAAACCACAGCGGGGTCGGAGTCAGTTCTGACTGCTGTCACAGAATCCCATAGACTGGGGAGGCTTCGAAACAGCAGACATTTATTCCCCAGAGTTCTGGAGGCTGGGCAGTCCGGGATCAAGGGGCTGGTAGGTTTAGTGTGTGATGAGTCTGCATCCCAGCTCAGAGGCTCTCGGTGTGCCCTTACCTGCTAGAAGGGGCCGGCGGCTCTAATGTCTCTTCTGTAAGGGCACTAATCCCATTCATGAGGCTTCCACCTTCATAACCTCATTGCCTCCAAAGGCCCCACCTCCAGATACCATCACAATAGGCAGTAGGTTTCATCATATGCATGGGGGGACAAACATTCACTCTAGAGCTCCTGTCATCTGAACTTCCACTTTCAGAGATTTAGTCCTTTATGTCGAAACACAATGTGACTTATTATATTGTCAGCTGTTAGCAGCTTGGTGTGAATTAGTTTGTTCCAGAGTCCAGTGCAACAGTTGGTCCAGGCAGCTTTGGATGGGGGGAGGGGGAGGAAAGGCAGGGCCGAAATAAAGGCTGGGATGAGGCCCCTCTGCCATGGGCCCGGGGGTGGGGGGTGCAATGGGGCTGTTGCCAGGGTGGGCTTCTTCCCGAATTTGCTGACACTATTGGTGGCAGTGACAACAACCCCAGTTTCAAATTTCCCTTCCTCCCAAGGTTCTGGAGATCAGTTGTGCAAAGCTGTGAATATACGGAAGACTACTGATATGTACACTCACAATGGTGAAAATGGTAAATTTTATGTCGTGTGTATTTTGCCACAATTATAAATGCTCTTTAGGGGCGCCTGGGTGGCTCAGCTGGTGAAGCGTCTGCCTTTAGCTCAGGTCGTGATCTCGGGGTCCTGGGCTCAAGCCCCATACGGGGCTCTCTGCTCATTGGGGAGCCTGCTTCTCCCTCTCCCTCAGCTCTGCCCCTCCCCCTGCTCATGCGCATGTGCGTGCCTGCTCTCTCTCAGATAAATAAAATCTTTAAAAAAGTAAATAAAAATTAAAATGCTCCTCAAAGACAATTTGGGCTTTTCGGATAGTAGACCCTCATGAAACAGTCCCTGTCTGTTGACTTGATATTTGCAGAGCATATTCCTTTCGTGAATTCCCAAACCTAAGAGAGCCGCTCAAAAAAACAAAAACGAGCATAAAGGGCGTGAAGACCCTCAGAAGCTAGCTGCTCCCCAGTTCTGCCCTGCCGAGGCCATCCCCAGCCTGTTTCCTCCCCATTTCCACGCTCCTCCCCACCACGGCCCTGCCCAAGCTTTGTCTCTCCTGCCCCCCCTCCTCCAAGATTCCTTAAGGCCCTTTTACCTTCTGAGACGTTAACTTGTAGACGTGGAAGATGTCCCGAGATGCATCTCTCTACTTTCCCTCACTCGTCATGGCTCTCACCCATTACTTGATCAGCATAAGGCCTAGAGTTGATGTTTGGGCATTTATGGAATTCTGGACCAGGAAGGAGTGGGGGTGGTGGAGGGGGGGAGGGGAGGAAGCAGGGTGTGAGGGTGGAGAGGTGGAAAGGGGGGGTGGTGTTGGGTGGAAATAGAAGCTGTCGGGGAAGGGATGGGGAACTCGCTAAGGGACAGTAAATATACTTCCTGTATCCTGTTGGTTTTTTCCTGTTAATTCAGGACTTTTATCTCTTATTTCTCAGATTTTATGTGTTTGGGTCCTTGCTCATGTCTCATGAAGTTGTAGAATGCAATTCAGTTCACCACATTCAACAGCCCTTATTGGAACCCACTGTGTCCAGAGTGCCATTCAAAGGGTCAGAAATGGCATCTGCCCCCAAGGTGCTTAGGGTCTAGGTAAAAAGAAACAAGGACAAATGGAGGGTTCTTCCCCAGTCACACTTAGCCTGGTGACTCAGTTTTAGGGCAAGCTCTCACTAAGCATAAAAAGGGGTCTCCAGAACATATGAGTTTATAAGAATTCAGCTCTTTTACCCTGCTTTTGATGACTGGCATTTCTCTAGGAGGGAAGTTTCTCAGATGTTTTGGGTCAGTGTGTAGGGATGTCCCACGCGTTCCAGAGCATTTAGCAATCCTGTTCCCGGGCACTAAATGCTAGGAGGATCTCTCACCCATTGTTTCAGCAACCCTCTAGAAGATTCTCAGACTTGTCCATGTGCTTCCTAGGGGGCCACGTTGCTGGACTGAGAACCACTGGACTCTAGGGTAGATATGGATTCCTATATGTACCTTTCCAAAGGATGTGACCCTAGAAACTGCCCTGCAATGCTTAGACCCCAAAGCCAGAATGAAAATGACAAAGAAGGGATCAGATATGGTCGAATGAGTGCTCAGGAGCAGCAGGGGCTTGGGCTGTGAGTTCTACCCACCCCTCACCCAAGCCGAAGCCAGTGGGATTTCCAGAGTAGCCCCTGAGAGTTTTGACAATGTGTTGATGTAGTTGGGAGATCCAGGGGGCTGGCCTCTGACTCCAGGGGCTGACTCTAAGTGCTGCAGGAAATCGGAAGGTCAGAGAGGACTAAGTGTGTCAGAGGTGCTGGTGGGAGTCCCCTACTCTGTCCCCACAGCTATGGGAGCAGGAGAACAGCCATGGGGCCATCTGGGGTCTTGTGCTAAAGGACCAGCCTGGACTGGAGGGGCCAGGAGACCCAGGCAAGGGAGGTGTGTAACATGGAGGAAGTCAGGATGGTCTGAAAATAAGGATCTAACCAGCCTATTAGGGCACTGCCGGAGAGTGCCCAGCATCAGTTTCTGAAAGGGCCCCACCTGAGTCTCAGCCTGGACTCCGCCAGGTTGAAAGAAACACGGAGCTTGGGACCTCCCATTGGAATAGGAGCTCGCATTGGAATAGGAGCTGTCTAAAGGCCCTGCTTCTCTTCTCTCCCCCACCTCCTACCACCCTCCGAGACCTGGCAGGCGAGTGAGAAGGGAGTAAAGAGTGAGAAGAGAGTAAGGATTAGAAGAACTGTTTCCCCCTCCCCGGGGCACCTGGGTGGCTCAGTTGGTTAAGGAGCCGGCTCTTGGTTTCCTCTCTTGGTTTCAGCTCAGGTCATGATCTCAGGGTCTTGGGATTGAGCCCCCTGCGGTGGACTCCGTGCTCAGCGGGGAGTCTGCTTCAGTCTTCACTGCCCCTGCCCCCTCACTCTGCCCCTCCCTCCCACGCATTTATTCTCTCATCTAAAATAAATGAATAAATCTTAAAAAAGAAGAAGGAGGAGAAGAAGACGTGGGGATAAGAGAAGGAGAAGAGGGGAAGGAAAAGGAGAAGAAGAGCTGTGTCCCCTCCCCATCAGGTTTCCCACCCAAAATAATGCTATGCTGGGGAAGGAGGAAGGACATTCTGTTTACAAATTGAGTCCTTTTGGCCCTTCAAGGGACTGTGGGAGTGGAAAGCCCTGAGCAGCTGCTGGAGTTTCCACCTGGCTGCAGGTGAGGATGAAATTTAAAAGACATGAGAGGGCAAGAGTCAAAGTTGTGTTTGATCACGATCCAAATGTCAGGCGAGTTTATGTAGCTTTCATATAGATTAATTTCAGAATAATCATCCTAACTGCGCTCCCCTGTTCTCTGCATAAGCCGCTGCAAGGGAATGCGGTCAGCTTGCTTAGCGGGCAGCAAAGCCCTTGGCAAAGGCACAGGTTTTAGAATGGCCCCTCCCCGCTCCAGACAATTAGGCCTCACCAGTCTTCATTTAGATGAACAGTGCAAGCTTCTGTAATTAACATATTGTTGTCAACTGGAATGTCTGCCGGGGCTGAAAATCGCAATGTGTAATTTATTGTGATTGGTTTTCATTGAATGGGATAGAAAAAAAAGTAAATTAGCCATAAATTTAGAGAGATGGCACATGGTAAAACTTTATGGAAACTGCAACATTAGCAGAGAAAAGGCCAGCTCCCAAGAACACACAAGAGGAAGATTGCACTTCCTGCGAAATGCCACCAGATCCTTGGAGTACAGCAAAAGCTGGTGTGGAAGGACTGGTGCTTCTGGTTTTCCTAAGGGAGAAAGCAATGACATCGTGAAGGCTCTGGGACCCTCGGGGATGAAGAGTGCACCACCAGGCACTTGGCAAGGAGCTCCTGGAAACCCGTCCGAGCAGTCTGTGGGGTGTGCACGTTACCGGCCAGGAGGCTTGGAGGCCAAACCCACCGGGAGGTTTGCTGCTTTACCTTCAAGCGTTGGCCGGTGCAATTACGGTGTCTTCATCAGCCGGGGCTGCTGGAACAAAATACCACAGACTGCGTGGCTTAAGCAACACACATGTCTTTCTCTCAGTTCTGGAGGCTGGGAAGTGCAAGATCAAAGTGCCAGCAGATTGGATTCTTGGCGTGGGCCTCCTTCCCAGCTTGCAGATGGCCACCTTCGCGCTGTGTCCTCACATGGCAGAGGAAGGAAGCTCTGGAGTCTAGTCTTCTTCTTATAAGGACACTGGTCCATCACGGGGACTCTACCCTCACAACCTCATCCACACATTAATCTCCTTCGAGAGCCCCACCTCCGAATACCATCACAGTGGGGTTAGAGCGTCAACATAGGAATGGGGGGGGGCACAAACATGCAGTCCATAACACATGGTAACCACCCTGGGACACAGATAATAGACCCTCTGTCGGATGTTCTCTCTACTTCACCTTGGCCACCACCCAGCTGAGAATGTAGATGGCAGACGTGGCTGGTTCCTTTCGCACACTCCAGGCTTTCAGGAGCCAAAGTGGGGGAAGAGAAGAGCCTGAGCAGCGGCGTGCCCAATGAGGACCTTCAAGTGTTGTTTGTTGGGATGAGTGTGTCTGTATGGGTGTCTTGTTCCAAAAAAGATTTAAGGTGTTTGCAAAGATAAAAGGCACTGGAAGGCGGTAGGAGAGATGACGTAAAAGGACAAGGATAGAGACAAAATTGAGGGCCAAGCCTTAAAATAGAACGCAAATTAAATCTATTTTGCTTAACTAGGGAAAAGTGCCATGTTTTCTGGGAAGCCAGTGGCGTTCTGTTCCATCTCTCTTTTAAATTAAGAGGGAAGCAGTGTTAGTCTCCGTTTAGGGGCCTGCATTTTGATGAGTTTGCTGTGTTTTGGTTTTTGTTTGGTTCACTGACCTTAAATCTCCATTTCAATAAGAAAAGCAGGCTCCAGTCAGGGCCAGTGAGTTTTCTTGTGGCCGCCTTCCTCTGGGGATCTTTTGGTGGGGAACTTGGCAACTCATGAGGGTAGCAGAGGAAGTCAGAGGTTAAGAAAGAATCAGCCTGTACAGTGCAGGAACTCCAAAAAAGAAAATTCTGGAAGGAATATCCATTTTACCTCTAGCATTTAGATGGCTCTGGACTTAATGATTTTCTAAAAGGGAGTAAGACTAGGTAGGCATCCTCCACTAGAGCTAAAATCTCCATAAGTAAAACAGGATTATCCAGATAATTGACTTAACTTTTTCCTTTGGCTGTGTAGGCACAGGGAAGCAGAGTAGGGCTTATTCAATTCTGTGATATTTTTATTTGATGGAACAAAGGCCATCTTTTCTTTGAAACCCAAGGCTTGTTTGCCAAGATTATCCTTACTCAAATGCTCTGTGTTAATAAGCAACACCTCCGTAGGCTCAGGTAGAGGAGATATTTTCAGCTGCCGGTATTAAAAAACAAAACAAATAAGAAACAGGGAAGTCACACAAGTATTATATTAATACTGTCTAATGATTCCCCATTATCTACAGGATCCAGTCCAATTTCTTAGCCAAGGATGAAAGGCTTTGCTACATTGACTCTTCTAACTTGATACCTCGCTTTTTTTTTTTTTTTTTAAGATTTTATTTATTTACTTGAGAGAGAGAGAGGCAGAGGGAGAGGCAGACTCCCCGCTGAACAGGGAGCCCCATGCGGGACTTGATCCCAGGACCCTGGGATCATGACCTGAGCTGAAGGCAGATGCTTAACTAACTGAGCCACCCAGTTGCCCCGGTACCTCACTTTTCCTCCAGAAACTTCCCTAAAGGGATCCTCAGCTCCATATAAAAATCTTCGGTGTCTCAGATCCAAGCGCGGGCACTTAGCCTCTCCTCCTCCAGCTTCTTCACTAACAGCCTGCGACCAATAGTTTATGGCCACTGATAATAAGGACCCAGCCTGTCCGCCTCTGAGAGCCCAGGAATCAATTGGGATTACTTGGAAGATTTAAGGTCGATGGAATCACTTGGGATGGATGTTGTTCTGGGCTGAATTGCGTGCCCCTCATTTTCACATGTTGAATTTTAATTCCTGATCCCCAGGACCTCTGCGTGTGACTATATTTGGAGATAGGCCTTTAAAGAGGTGAGTTTAATTAAAATGAGGCTGTTGAGGTGGGCCCCAAACCAGTCTGACTGGTGATCTTATAAGAGGAGGAAATTTAAACAAATAAAGAGACACCAGCGATGGGAACACACAGAGGAAAGGCCGTATGAGGACACGGCGAGATTGCAGCCGTGTGTGAGCCCAGGAGAGAGGGCTGTAGGCACCTTGAACTTGGATTTCCAACCTCTGGAACTATGAGAGATCTCTTTCTGTTGTGGAATCCCCTCCAGTCTGGGCTTTGTGATGGCGGCCCGCGCACACTGATACAGGCGCCCTCCATAAAAACTTTCCTTTGAGCTCAAGTTCATTGCAATCATTCTTCCTCTCCACCCATAATTATTTTCTGTACCATTCATTTGAAAATTAAACTTGAAGTTTAAAAACTGTTTTATTTGGCTCTTCATGATGTATTTTTTCCCCTCCAGTTCCTCAGTCGTTAAGCAGATCTTTACTGAGCCGTCCTACGCACTCTTCGAAAGCAGTGAGAGCCCCAGATTTTCCAGTTCAGCTTCGAGTCTGACACAGAATCAAATAAAGCCTGGAGCACTGTAGGGCTGAGAAAAGTGTGATGAATTTCTCTGTAAAAGTCACCATTGTTCTGATTGTTAAAGTAATTGGAATTGTTAAAGAATTTGGAAAATAAAGAGAAAAGCATGACTGTGAAAATAAAATCACTCACAAAATGCCATTGGATGGGGAGAATCGGTCTTAAGATTTTGAAGAATTTTCTCTATAACCTGACTTTGACACTATGTGTTAGGAATACTTTCCTAGGTTCTGAAATAGCTCTTTAAAACCATTTTAACGCTGTAATAATATTCTATTGTACAGACTTACTTAATCTACTTATTTTACCATTTACCTGACATCTGACTTTTTCCTATGATGATGATGATGATGGTGATGATGCTATGTTAAGTAGCCTGGCTCATTAACTCTCCAGATAAATCTATTCAGATTTCCACTAGCTTCCTTGTGATAGATCCCAAGAAGGGAACTGCAGGATCATGGGACATGAACTTTGCAGGTCTTGGTAGACATGCCCAAACTGCTAGCCTGGGGTGATTGCACACCTGGACATGGTTTTTACTATAAAATAATCAGAGACATGCTACGGGTCCTTCTCTTGCTTAGATTTGATAATCCCAAACTTAGAAGGAAAATCTTTATAAGCTAGAAAACTCCTGCATAATATTGAAACGTTGACTACAAAACAGTGGTTTTTGTCATTGCACCTTGATTATGATACCAATCATTAAGCTTGTCACAATTAAGATGGAAGACTGAAAATCTGAGTTTTGGGTTTCTTTTAAGTCTAGGATTTAAAATCTAGTACAAAGAGTAGAAGGAATTTTAGAAGCCACCTGCCAGCTTTATAGATGGCAAAACTTCAGCCCAGGGAAGTGGATTCCTTAAGGTCATGTAACCACTAGTCACAGGGTGGTATCAGCATTCCTGTCTCCTGGGTACTAGTCATAGAACCTTCTCTTAACAAGATTCAAGTCAGGGCAGCAGGTAGCAAGAAAGCCGTAACTTAAACATTTCCTGACAAGATATCCCTAACTCCATTGCTAATAAATGGCTTTTCAAACACCTTCCCTTGATTGGTCAATTAGGAGAACAGTGGTTTTACAAAGAGGACTCTGAAATAATGATATTTCTAAGTAAGAGGTACAGTGGGAAATGAAGATTGCCCACTGTAGAAACCACCAGGCCTTGTATGCAGAGAAAAATGAGACCTTAATGCCTTTTGGAGCTTTTGACTGACTGATGACAGCCCTGTGCTCACCTCCTTTCTCAGGGCTTTTGGAATGAATAGTGAGACAGAAAGCGTTATTCTAGCTTATTTTGTAACCTGGGAAAAAATGGATCGAATATCCAAGGACAGTGGGCAAGGCAAAATGTTGTTTTCCTTTTTTTTTTTTTTTTAAAGATTTTATTTATTTATTTGACAGAGACAGCCAGCGAGAGAGGGAACACAAGCAGGGGGAGTGGGAGAGGAAGAAGCAGGCTCCCAGGAGAGGAGCCTGACGTGGGGCTCGATCCTGGAATTCCAGGATCACGCCCTGAGCCGAAGGCAGATGCTTAACGACTGTGCTACCCAGGCACCCCCCTTCTTTGAACTTAGAAACTTAGAATTCAAAGAAAACTAAATTCTAGATCCGCACAGTCCAACAGAACATGATATGAACCATATACGTCATTTTACATTTTCTGGTAGGCACATTGGAAAGGTAAAAAATTAATGTTATTAATGTATTTATTTGACCCAATATATCCCAGATGTTATCATTTTAACATGAAATCAGTAGAAAAATTATTATTGAGCTATTTTACATTTTTTTGGTCATATTAAATCCTTGAAACCTGGTGCACGTTTACACTTACGGCCTCTCTCAGTTCAGACTTGCCCCACTTCCAGGGCTCAGTAGCCACACGTGGCAAGTGGTTTCTGTACTGGACCGCAGAGCCGTGTACAACAGAGTCCAGTCTCCGGTGGGCCCGTGCCTGTGGGGCTCGTTAGCAAAATGGAAGAGGGATCTTAGGCTAGAAAAGATGATACAGTCATTTCTGTCTTTAAATGTCTAGCAGGCAATGTGTCTAAGTTGTTAAGTGTGTGTGGGAGATGGGGTGCCTGGCTGGCTCAGTTGGTGGAGTACTGGACTCTTGATCTCAAGGTCATGAGTTCAAGCCACAGGTTGGCCACAGAGTTTATATAAAAATAAATAAATAAGTAAATAAATTAGTAAGAAGTAAAAATAAAAAAAGTGTGTATGGGAGAGAGAAGTTAATCAGCCTCAGCTGGGGAATTTTGCACACTTGGCCGACTGCTTGAATTCACGTCCCCAAGTCTCAAAAGATCATCTGCTGACTGTGTAGGCCCCCAGCCCCCCAGCTCTGTTCCTCACACGCAGAGGAGCCCCGAGGGCCTGGCCAGGGAGAGGAGCCACAGGGCAGGTCTCGAACAGGATGTCACAATTGCAGAGGGTTTCTCTTATCAGGGACACGCAGTCAGAGAAAGTCTCCTTCTTCAGGGAGGGTTTCTTTTGTTTGCTTTTTCTTTTCTCTTTTAGCTGAGGGGTGTTCCTGGGAAAGATGAATGCCCTTGGAAGCGGAAATTCTTGGCAATAAGAAAAAAACCCGCCCGGTGCAGACACAGGGCCCACCCGAGCACCTCCCAGCTGCAAGGGATTCAGCAGGCGTCCGGGTCCCGCTGCTCAGGATCGCGGGAGGGCGGGTCTGCGGAGAGCCGGCCGGGCCCATCCCCTGCCTCTCCCCCGGGCCAGGCCCTGGCAGCACCGGCGCCCAGAGCCGCCTTGCTGATTGGCATCAGGGGAGACCAGGCAGGCCGGGCAGACCCTGGCCTCTCGGCATCTGCGAGTGAGGAAGCCTTGAAGCCGCCACCCAGGAATCTGGGGGAGGCCTGGAGACCACGTGCCCGAGAGGGGGGTCCAAAGAGGCAGAGGGCCTTGTCCAAGTCACACAGCTAGAGAGCAGCCACTCTGGGAGCCGAACGTGTCTGGCTGGCGGCCCCGCCTCTCTGCCTCTCATTCCTGCAGCGTCTGCGCGAGGACGTAGAGCCTTCTCCCTGGTTTGCTGCTGAAATGTCACTGTGTGTTTGTGGGTGCTGGGGTGGGGGTTGCAGAGGGAGTCTGGGAGCCATACCACACGTCATCACCCGGGCCGTCTGTGGCCGGGCTTGGGGCCACCTATACAACACGGCGACCCGGCTTGCCGCTTCATCATTCAGATAATGATCGCGTGGCTACTGTGTGTCGCCTCAGGCACGCTTCCAGACCCTGGGGGTCCAGCAGGGAACAAAATAGGCAGAAACTCCTGTCCCTGCCTTCCCAGGGTGAAGGGAACAAAATAAGCCAATGACATAGTAGGTTAGAAGGTGACATGCAGGGAAGGGGGTTAAGGCAAACAGAAGGGAGAGGGAGGGCTGCCATTTAAATAGGGTGGTCGGGGGAAGGCTTCACAGAGAACGTGGTACGGGAGCACAGTCTTCCCAGAAATGGGATGTTAGGCAAATCCTTTATCCTTCTGGACTCCAAACA
The DNA here is from genome assembly GCF_024610735.1 of Ursus americanus. Taxonomy (NCBI): domain Eukaryota; kingdom Metazoa; phylum Chordata; class Mammalia; order Carnivora; family Ursidae; genus Ursus; species Ursus americanus. The sequence goes on from NC_142132.1 coordinate 16,435,838, forward strand.
ATAGTCGTGGTAAGAATAGATCTATGTAGCATGCTTGTCTGCACCCTTCCGAGCTCCTTATGCACGGGAGACTCATCGAATCCCTGTAAGCCTATGAGACAGGTGCTGTTATTTACCTCATTTTACAGAGTGGAAACAAGAGGCAGAGAAAAGTGAAGTAAGTTTGCCTGAGCTCCCACAGTTAATGACTCAGGCAGGCAGGTTTGACTCTAGAGCCTGCCCCTTTCTTTGCCAGCCCTAAAAGGGGTGGTCTCGAACAGAGATCTCAGGGTCCGGCCCGGTTTCAACAAGCAAAATCAGCAGGAAGTGATCGCAAGCTAAGCCTTGCCTGTGCGCCGTGGCTCGTGCTTTATCTGGGCGGGTTCCTCCCGGTGCTTCCATTTTTCTGTCTCCAAAACCGAGTAACTAACCGTTGTTTCAACATCTACCATTTTCGAAGCATCGTGCTGGACTTTGCAGACGATACTCAGGTGTGGCACAGGCTGGGGAGACGGTCCTAAGAAACAGATCCTCCCTCTGGGCAGAAAGAAGCAAGCCCGTTAGAAAGGTAGGCAGGACGAGGTATCACCCAAAGGCTGCAGGACCCACATCCAGGGTGGTCAGTGCCCTTGGGGCCAGCGGGGGGCCTCTGGCAAGATGTGCTCAAAGCGGGTCTTGACTGCCAGGAGGATGTGGGTAAGAAGTGAATGGGGGGGGGGGGCAGCTCGCCCAGGCAGGAGCGGCACAAGTTCAGGCTGGGACAATGCAAAGGCACATTAGGAGGATAGTTTATCAAAAACAACCTTATTCTGAAGCCTGTTTCCTAGAGATGTTAAGATTAATAAGCACAAAACCATTCCTGAATCCTGACTATCTGTTCTGATTTAGGGGGCTAAGAAGCTGGGTAATTGACAACGTCAGCAAATCCCGAAGTAATTTCCAGCTGGTTTGGGAACGCAGCTGCTTTGACCTTCCCATTATATTGCTTGCCCTTGGCGCCCATTGCCATGGCCAGGTGGGAAGCCGTCACGGACCGACAGCAGGAAGAATCCCTTTCTGGTAGAGAGGAAGAAGAGCCCGGAGGACTGAACACAGCCGGGTGAGTTCTGTACATCTTGTTACTTACACTGAGGGTGTGTGACCTCGTCGGCAGTTTCTCTTTATCTCAGCTTCCCCATTCTGTGAATGGAGGGTACAATCCCTCCTGCCTCCCCGAGTTGTTTAGGGACCAAGGGAGCTAGCAGATAGCGTCTGCTATCAGTGCTGCACCCAGACCAGCCGTGGAGCCGGCTCGGGGGTTCTGTGCGTCCATCCCCCGGTTTCTGAGCGCTTTGCTTCCAAAGGCTCCAACCTGAGACCTCCCTCGGTGGATGGCTGTTGGGCTGCAGTAGCTGCTGCTCCCCCCCCCCTTGCTGGTTTCTCCTGGGAGCACCTCCGTTGTAAATCACTCCCACACGAATCTTCTCCTGAGCCTACTTCTGGTGAAGCCAACTGAAGACAGTTTACAAAAGTATTTTTGAAAATTTGCAAGTGAAACACATACTTGTAAGGCATTACCATTTGAAATAACTTCAGAACTGACTGTACAAATCTTACATCTCTGAATTATTGGGGTCAGGACAGAATGAGAGGTCAAAGGGGACCTGACGCTAGTTCCATAATTTACTGAGCACTCTCCGTCCGCCTCCATGACTACCCGACCCCCGACTTTGGGCTCACCGCCCCATCACCAGATCAACTGGGAGCCTTCATCTTCTTGGGCCTCTGGGGGCCTCTGCTGCTCTGTCAGCTGAGGCTGTGCTGTTTTCCACCCAGGGGTCGTCAGCTTATTCCCACTACACTCCCTGCATGACCTTTCTCAGGGCTCCAGGAAAAAGCCAAGTCTTGAGCGTAGGACAAGGGCCCAGGCTGGATTCATTTTTGAGAACCGTATAAACAAGGTGCATGCTTTTGGAAATTGTCAAGGGGGCAAATCATGAACTCAGATTTTTTTTTTTTGAACTCAGATTTTTTGATCAACAAAACTTAAATAGAAACAGAGACTATTCATTATATCCCCCGATTTAGTTACTTTTAACAAGGAACGCATACACACATGCTTTCAAAATAGATCCTTAAGATTCAAAGTCTTGTTTTGATCTCTCTCTTATGGTTGATGAGTTTCCACATATCAGGGACATCCTTGGGAACCTGGGGACAAGGATGGACGCGTCGCCATGTTCAGATCCTCAAAGTGTTCATTTAATGAGAACATTTCAGCTCCCTTTCAAAACCAGATCACTTTAAAGACCATAAATAATCAAACTTACCTTATGAGACCCAACAGCCTTATTTTCTAATGGCCGAATTCTTGGCATCCTGTCCTATGTGCCTTCGTGCCAACAACCAGAGAGAGAATACGCGTGCTTACCTATTTCTATGTGCACAGGGCTGCTTTAAACCAGGTGTATCTGGCCTGGCCCGCTTGACTTTCATCAGAAAACATAGACTTGATCTGGGTGGAGCAAGACCCAGCCAAGGGCTGAAGGAGGGGTGGGGTGGGGATGAGGCAGAAACCAGGTGGGAAGCCAGAGAGCTGTTTAGCCTACAGGCCCCCCCATCCTGGTGGGGCATCATCGGAAGGTACAGACGTGTGGGGTCAGAACCACCAGCCGCTTCCCTCAAGCCTAGCTAGGTGAGATCCGGAGAGGTCTAGTGAAGATTGTCCTGTGTTCCAAAAGGAAGGCAGGACCCAGGGACAGGGAATCCAGAACCCAGCACTAGGGACATCTGTCATGGGGTGTGCGGGAGAATTAGGGCCCGTGCTGAGAACAAATCATGGAACCTGGCAGGTGATGCCAGGAGAAGCTAACCCTTAGGCACAGAAGGACAGAGCACGGGCACCAACTTAGGAAATCGGCAGCTGGCCCGAGTTGAAGCAGAGAGCTGAGGGCCAGAGCTCCTTAAATCCGTCCTGTGGGCCAGGCCAGGACTGAACCTTCCTGAGGGAGCCAGACAGGGACTGACCAGACCCTAACTCAAACCCTCTGGCTTGTGATTCAATGGCTCCATTAGGCGAAGTGCCCAGGACCAAATACCCCCAAATGCTAGATCTACCTGCTACCCCTCTCAGTCTGCTTCAAGGGCCCAGAAGGCATTTGTCATGTAGGTCCTTTCCAGGGGTGCAGATACAGGGGAAATGGGCTGGATGTTTGTGGAACATGAATTTACTGAGCATGAGTCTGGTACAAAACACTTGACATGAGTGAACTAAGTAAACGGATCACTTCTAGAAAAGTCAAAAATCCTCTTTTTCCAAGAGAACACATCAAACCCCGTGAACACAAATTTCCAAATCTCTAGGTTCTGCTGGAATTCCATCATAGCAAATATTGACTGAAGTTGGTGGGCCGCTGGCAGGGTCTTGTCAATGTTTTGGTTATCTGGAAACTCTGCCAGGCTGTAGTGGGAAGATCCGATTGTGGGGAGTCAGGAGGCCTGGCTGGCTTCGGGCCCAGGCTCTGTTACCAACCAGCAGGTGTCCTGCGATGACCTTCTTTGACTCACTGCCCACCCACTTTCCTTCTTTGTAGCATGAGGGCGTTGACCTAGAAGACCTCTCAGATCCTTTCTAGCTCTGAAAATGCATGATTTTATGACATACATGGGGGCACGGTGGCTAAAATTGTCTGTTAATCTGGACTTCACATCCTTTTGATAAATGTTTTCAGGCCTGGGAGGTGGCCTGTGGTACACTTGCAAGATCCAAATGGGCCTTTTCCAAACCCCATGTCTACAGGAGGCTTGTGGCCTTGGGGAGCCATTTGGAGCCTCCAGCCTGGGCAGATGGTGCAGACTTTGGTGCCACTGACAATAAAAGTCGGTCCCTATCTGGCTGAACCCTGCAGTAAAGACCACGCGGAGTATTTTCTTTTGCTTTTTACCTGGATGGAGCTCAGTGCAAACACAGACTGGAAACTCCACAAGCATTTTAATAGATAGTCTGTCAAAAACATTAAAATTCTTCCAAGGGACACACTAGACCTTGAGCCGCGTTGATACAGGCTGTCGGGACAGACTCTGAAGACCCTGCTTCGAGTCACCAGGGAGAAGCAAGACAGCTCCCATGTGGAAACGGTCTTGCGTTTAAGCTGGTCGCTAGCAGCATGACCCCTATGTCGAACATCTGCTGCTCTCCTTAAAAAAGAACAACAACAGCAAAAGGGTAAAGTGAAAACATTTCTTTTCTTTGAGGGGACTATCAAAGCTGCTCTGACGATGGGGGCAGCCTTTTGCATGAGCGAGCGTTAGAAAAACCACCCAGTATGATGGTGGAGGGAACTCTGCTTCAAGAAAACGCTCTTCACAAAAACGTTAGTTCACAAAATAAAGAATGAAGGATCAAGGGGATTTTTTTCAGCTCCGTAAGTTCGCTTAAGCAGGGTGGTGTCTCCAGCAGGCTGTTCTCGGGGAGAAAGGAAGACCATCTGCCAGGGTGCTGTCAGGAGCAGATGCTGGGTTCTGGGTCCCCAGGGAGAGATTCGGCAGAGGCAGATGCTGGGTGGTGATGACAGGTGACAGCTCTCTCCCATACTCCCTGTGTGGGGCCGTCCCTTTGCTATGCTTACCGTGTGCACTTGCATTTATAACACGGGAGAAGACTTTTTTCCAGTCGTAAAAAGAATATACAGTGTACGGAATGTCCCTGGACTAAAAGTGGACTCAGTGAGACACTCGGACACCTCATTAAACATACCCCTTCCTTATCCACAATGACGGTAAGAGCAGCCTAGATAGTCCCAAATGACAGGGAGTCCAAAAATAATTTATAGCAGGCACACACATGATTGTCTGGTATTGTTTCTAGAGTTCCGTTATAGAATCCCATATTTTTAGAATGAGATTGGTCTGTGTCCTTTTAAAAAAAAAATTGTAAAACATAAATTTACCCTCTTAACAATTTTTAAGCATATGTTACAATATTGTTAACTCTCTGCAAATTGTTGTATAACAGATCTCTAGAACTTTCTCATCTTGCAAACTGAAACTCTATAATTGAACAACTCTGCTTTTTCCTCTCTCCCTAGCGGCTGGCAACCACGATTCTTTCTGTTTCTATGAGTTTGATTACTTTAATACCTTGTATAAAGGGAAACATGCCGTGTTTGTCTTTTTGTGACTGGCTTATTTCACTTAGCAAAATATCCTTTAGGTCCATCCTTACTGTAGCAGGATTTCCTTCTTTTTTAAGGCTGAATAGTATTCCATTGTATGTATAGGCCACGTTTTGTTTATCTGTTTATGGACATTTAGTTTCTTCCACCTCCTGGTTATTGTGAATTATGCTGCAGTAAACATGGGTGTGCAAGTTTCTCTTCCGGATCCTGTCTTAAATTCTTTTGGATAAATACCCAGAAGTGGGATTGCTGGATCATATCATAGTTTTAGTTTTAATTTTTTAAGGAACTTCCATACTGTCTTCCATAGTGGCTGCACCAACTTCCATTCCCACCAACAGCGCACAAGGGCTCCCTTTCCACATCCTTGCCAACTCTTACTATTTCTTTTTGATAATAGCATTCTAATAGGTGTGAAGTTATATCTCATTATGGTTTTGATTTGCATTTCCCTGATTAATGATGTTGACCACCTTTTCACGTACCTGTTGGCCATTTGCATGTCCTCTTTGGAAAATGTCTATTCAGTTTCTCTCTCTCTCTCTCTGTGTGTGTGTAACTATTGAATTACAGGAGTTCTTTGTGTTTTAGATATTAACCCCTTATTGCATATATGACTTGCAAATATTTTCTCCCATTAAGTACATTGTCTTTTCACCTTGTTGATGGTTTCCTTTGCTGCATAGAAACTTTTTAGTTTGATGTGGTCCCACTTGTTTATTTTTAGTTTTGTTGCTTTGCTTTTGGTGTCAAATCCAAAAAATCATCACAAGACTGATGTCGAGCTTATTGCCTATGTTTTCTTCTAGGAATTTTATGGTTTCAGGTCTATAGTCAAGGTTTTTTTGTTTTTTTTTTTTTTAAACCTATTTTGAGTTATTTTTTGTGTATGATGTAAGGCAGTGGTCCAATATCCTTCTTTTACATGTGGGTGTCTGGTTTTCCCAACACCATTTATTGAAGAGACTGTTCTTTCCCCATTTCCTTGACTCCTTTGTTGTAAATTAATTGAGCATATAATTGTGGGTTTATTTCTGGGCTCTCTATTCTGTTCCCTTGATCTATGTGTCTGTTATGCCAATACCATACTGTTTTGATCACCAGAGCTTTGCATTATAGTTTGAAATCAGGATGCATGATGCCTCCAGTGTTATTGTTCTTTCCCAAGATTGCTTTGGGTATTTGGGGTCTTTTGTGGTTTCATACAAATTTTAGGGTCATTTGCTCTCGGTGAAAAGGGCCACTGGAATTTTGATAGGGATTGCATTGACTATGTAGATTGCTACAGGGAGTGTGGACATTTTAACAATATTCTTCCAATCCATGAGCACAGCGTATCTTTCCACTTATTTGTCTTCAATGTCTTTCATCAGTGTCTTACAGTTTTCAGTGTACAGGTCTTTCACCTCCTTGGTTAAATCTATTTCTAGATATTTTTTGTTACAATTATAAATGAAATTATTTTCTAATTTTGTCTTTTTGATAGTTCATTATCAGAGTATAGAAACACAACTAATTTCTGTATATTGATTTTGTATCCTGAAACTTTACTGAATTTGTTGATTAGTTTTAACAGTTTTGGTGGAGTCTTGAGGGTTTTCTATATATGGTATCATGTTATCTGCAATTAGAGACTGTTTTACTTCTTCCTTTCTGATTTGGCTGCCCCCCTCCCTTTTTTTTCCTTGCCTAATAGCTCTGGCTCGTGTTTCCGGTACTATGTTAAATAAAAGTCATGAAAGTAGGCATCTTTGTCTTGTTCCTGATCTTTGAGGAAAAGCTTCTAGTTTTTGATCACGGAGTACGATGTTAGGTGTGGGCTTGTCATATATGGCCTTTATTATGTTGAGGTATATTCCTTCTATACCTACTTTGTTGAGAGTTTTTATCATAATTTTTTAATGTGCAAAGTGGGTCCTAGGTTGGGGAGGGATTCACAGCAAATCCCTTGGCATCATAGTTATACAAATTGTGGTTTCCCTTTGGTGGGCAAGGAAACAGGAGTTTGGGGACCCTCAAACATGGATATAGGGGTCCTGGTGGAGAGGGGACCACTGAGGAAAAAAGGGCGAGGAGAGATCCCCAGTGATGGGAATGTCTATATCAGGGAAGTGATGCCTGATGTTGAATTATTACCGATCCCTGTGCTGTTCTCCAGTTCCATTAGATCCAAACCCTTGATAAAAATATATTGCTGTTTCCATGGTGCTGGGCTGGGGTGGGGGGGCGAGTGGAGAAGGAGGAGTGATGGGGGCTGGTGTGGGGCAGAAACAGAAGAACAGCAGCTCAGGGAGGCCAGGAGCTAGAATGGAAGTAGGAGAGATGGTGGGAATGTGAGCCCCTGGAGTGCTGGGAAATCTAGAAACGGTGCTGGGTTTCACACTGGGGAGGAGGATGTTATTTAAGGGTACGGCAGCTCAGAAAGGATAAAGGGGACACTGTTCCTGCCCCTAAAGCTGACAACAACGCAGTTAGGGGGAGAAGGTGTGCGTGCACGCACATGCGCGCGCACACACCTCCAGGAAATGTACCTGGTAACTAAGTCAGCAAATGCTAAATGCCCATTCATTGAGGAGAAAAGATAGGAAGCACTTGGAGAGTTTCGAATTCAGAGGGATTACTTTGGCTGGCATCAGTGGTGGTGCTGGTAAATGTTTAACAACCAGCTCCCAGGGAAGAAAATAAAAGCTTTACTTTGTAGCATTTGCCACTTTCCATGGTATAAATACCATAATGCCACCCTGGTTAATTTCAAGTCACCAGGCTGACTTCACGAAATGTGGAGCTGGGAAGACACACACAGGAGACACACAGGAGCAGCCCTCATAGAGTAGTTCCGCCATGAAGGTGCAGTGGGTGCAAAGACACTCAGGCATAGATTATTATCAGATGTAGGACAGTAATTCAGAAGTGATGAGTTCTGGGCATTTACTACCTTTGTCTTTAATTTCTTTCATTGTTAGTTTACATGATACAATTTTAAATGTCCATGTTCAATAATTGGCTTGCAAAATTCCTGAAAAATTACCAGTTAACCAACTCTCGTGAGCTCATATGAGCCAGCTCTGGGACGCTGCTGGCTCAGGACAGGCTTTCTGGAGAATGTGGGCCTTAAGCTGGGCTTTGGAGGGCGAATAGGAATTTGATAGGCCTGGCAGAAGACATTCTAAGCAAGGCAAAAGATGTGGTAAAAGTGTGGCCAGTAAAGCAGGTGGCATGAGTGACAATAGTAGGGCTTCTCTTGGTTCTGTAATGTTTCAAGGTTAAGAAATTACTTTTTTAACAAATTGAAAACGATGGAAAGACCCAGGAGGCAGTGAATGTTCATAATACACGTAAAGTATATAGGGCACCAAATATTCATGGTATCCTATATATAGTCAGACCTGGTACTGAATATTTATAAGGTCTTAAAATGGCCGCATATTGGTGTTACCCATTCTGGTCGCCTATGTTCCCTGCCAGATGAAATTCATAGCCGCTCAACAGGCTGATTGATGAGCCACAGCTGTGGCCGTGAGCACTTGCCTCTGCCTTCCCCCCACGGAGCAAATGTGTGTTATTGGCCCAGGTACCTTCTGCCTGTGGGACCTCAGCTCGGTCTTCTTAGTGAAACCGTCAGTGGGGAGGGTTAACCTGGCCAAGAGAGACCAGAGACCCACATACTGCATAACCCAAGGCTCGGGTAGTATGGTCCTTCACTTCTGCCCTAACCCATCTCTTTCCCCTTGTTTCTCAATTTTTAAATTGATTTAATAAGCTATATTAATGTCTTGGTGAGGGCTACTATTGCAGAATACCACAGACTAGGTTATAAACAACAGAAATGTATTTCTCCCAGTTCTGAAGGGCTGGGAAGTCCAAGATCAGGAGCGGCCAAATTTGTTGTCCGGCCCCATCCTGGTTTGTAGGCTGTCCTCTCGCTGTTCCCCCCCCCCCCCCATGGTAGAAGGGAGAGGACGCTCTAAAGTCTCTTCTCTAAGGGCACTAATCTCATTCATGAGGGCTCCACTCTTATGACCTAATCACCTCCCCAAGGTCCCACCTCCTGATATCGTCATACTGAGGATTAGGTTTCAACGTAAGCACTGGGGTGGGGCGGGGGGGGGGGGTGGAGTATGACAACATTCAGTCTTTAGCAGTTAGTTCTCTACGGCTGTGTAAAAAATTATCCCACAACTAGTGGCTTAGCATAACAAACATTTATTCTCCAAAATTCTGTGGGTCAGGAATCGGGATGGGTCCTCTGGTCAGGGTCTCTTGCTGGCTATCATTCGGGCGTAGGCTGGGCTGCAGCCTTCTCGAGGTCAACTGGGGGCTTTCAAGCTGCTTTCAACTGCTTTCAAGCTGATTCAGTGGTATTGGCAGGATCCTCCCCTCCGTCAGAGGCCTCCGCCAGTCCCCTGCCGCGTGGGCCTCGCTACAGGGCACTTACAGCATGGCAGGTGCTGTCCATCACAGAAAGGGGGTGAGAAAGCAAGGGATGGTGAGTAAGACAGAAGTTGGGGTCTCAGGAGAGAGAGCCCATCACTTTTGCCAGGTTCATTAGACTGTAAGTCACTAGGTGTCCAGTTGATACTCAAGGGGAAAGGATTACACAAGGATGTGGCTCTCAGGAGACAGGGATCCTTGGGGGCCATCTCAGAAGCTGCCTGTCACATGAAGTTCTGTGACTTCCAGCTTAGCCAGCCCAGGGTTGGACTTGGGGGCTGGTGTCGCATCAAAATAATTCCATACTGCAGTCCACCAGAGGTTCTCGCCCCTGTCTCACAGCAACCTCGAGATGTCAGTGGTGGTGGTCCGATTTTATGGCAAAGGCATTGAGAGTTTAATGACTCATCTGTGTCCACATGAGTAAGTAAAAGAGCCAGACCTTGAACCCGGGTCTCCTGAGTTCTAGGCTGTGGCCTTTACCCTTTGCTATATGGTACTAGGGTGAATGGTGTCCCCTTCCCCATCTCCCACCCCCACCCCCACCAAATTCATGTCTACTCAGAACCTGAGAATGAGACCTTATCTGGAACGAGGCTCTTTGCAGATGTATTTAATTAAGATGAGGTCATACTGAATCAGGATGGACGCTAAGTCTAATGACGGTGTCTTTATAAGAAGGCCGTGTGAAGACCCAGAGGCCCGGGGGGCGGGGAGGGAAGGGTGCTGTATAGCAGTGGAGGCAGAGACGGGAGTGCTACAGCGTCGGGCCAAGGAAGGGCAAGGATTTCCAGGAACCATCAGAAGCTGGGAAGAGGCAAGGAAGGATTCTTTCTTCGAGCCTACAGAGGCGCTGTCAGCCCACCAACACCTCGATTTCCGATTTCTAACCACGACAACTGGGGGAGAATAGACGTGTGGTGTTTGAAGCACGCAGTTGGTAGTCCTTTGTTACGGCAGCCCCAGGAGCCCAATACACGGATCGTCTCCCTAGAAAAAGATTCCAGCCGCAAACTTCCCGAGGTCTACAGTGTGCTGAAAGGGTTTGTTGATAGTTCGCAAAACACAACTACTCTGGCTTAGCCTCCATCCAGAATTCGGTCTCCCAGTTGCCCTCTGGCCGGCATATCCCGTCTTCTGAGTCAGCAGCCATAACCCAGGACTGGGGGAAGAAAAGTGAGTAGATCGAGTGTAGATTCACTGCCTGTGATCTAAGATGATGAACGTTACGGGACAGAAGCGTGGGTATGCGGATTTGCTTTCTTCTTCCAGGTGACAGGCCAAAGATTAGAATCCCTCTGCCCTTCTCCCCCTCAACCCCTTGAACTTGAAGGCAACTTGGAGCAACTGGCTCACAATAGCTCTGTGTGTGCGTGTGGAGTTGTCGGTAGTCTCTTGCCTTGTATGGGCTGGCTTAGCATAAGAAGCGGAGGTCAGGGTTCAGCTGGAAAAGGGGTGGGTGGGGTAGGATGACTGTGGGACGCGGCCTTCTGTGTGTCCACGTTGGTAGGCTCACACAGAGGAATCAGCAGCATTGGATCAAAGGAGAGGGAGGCTCAAAGGATGTTCTTCGGACTCAGGGCTACGGCAAGGGGCTCCTGGTCGTGTTTGCAGCTTTGGAAATGCAAGAATTTCCTCTTGTACGAGGAAAAATAGCTCCTCATGTGAATTGTGATTAAGGTTTAAGGATTAGCCTTAAAATAGCGCTAAAAAAAAAAAAAAAAAAAAAGGCCTGCCACCTTCCGGCTGACCTTCTGGTGAAAGCGACTGTCCCACTTGTATTCTGCAGGGCCCAGTGACTGGTGATTCACAGTTTGTGGTCCAAAAGCATCGCAGCCTGGAAAGGACCGTAGAGATGGTCTAAACGTACTCCTTTGGCAGAAAGAGCAGCAAAGGCACAGAAATCCTTTCCAGTCCACCCAGAAGCTTCCCTGTCCCCCAGAAAACCCAGCTGGACCAAGGGCTCTGCCCCCCATTTGTCTCCCTACTTGCGTTCTGGTATCTTCTTCTGACCTCCACATCTGCCTGTATGATCTCCTCTGCCCCACATCTCCTCTGTCCCTACAGCATCTGTAGTTTACATGGTGGGCTCCAGCGCGGTGTAGCCCTCATCCCTCCATCCATGTACCCGTCCCATATTTATTGAGGGAATTGCTGTGGGGCCACCACTAGGTACTGTGGATATGGAGATTAGCAAGATCCTTGCTGTCCGTGAGCTTACCGCCTGATCAGAGAGCAAACACTTGCATGCAAGGAACTAGACTTCAAATTAGCCTCCTTCAAGGCAGTATAGACTAGTTCCCATCCAGCAAACCATTTGAAGAATTAGGAAATAATTGTCACTAAGTGGCCATAGTCTCACAAGGAGGTACCGTCCATTGGCCTATACAATTTGAAAAGTTAGTGGAATGTATATTTGGCAATCCTACATCCTGAATTTTTCAAAATAGCTCCGATGTAAAATAATTCTCTTTTCAGTTCATGTGTCCTAACTGTTGGTCAAGAATAGCCGGATGTCACGCAGGCAGGGTTTTCTCTACCCAGTCCAACTTCTCTACCTCCTTCCTACTTTGCGTCTGACAGATTCATTCTTTGGACCGCAATCTTGCAACGCATCTCTCCTTGGAGGAGTAACACCCTAAGCCACAGACCAGCTAGCTTTTCAGCAAGCACTGGAAGCCCCACTTCGGACGGGGACTGCTCCGGTGATCCGGGGGTGCTTAAGTGTGTCCGGGAGCACTGGGCTGTTGGGCTGAACGGGAGATGGAATCTTATGAACATCACGACATAGACATTGACAGAATGCTTAGGGGATATTGTCAATGGGCCTTGGGGTAAAGTATTCAGGATAAGCAGGTAGAAAATGAGAGAAGGTCCTGGGCAGCGGGAGACAATCTGATTCTTCCAGCCATTTAAGCACTCTACCCAGGGCTGGTCCTGTTAGACGGGAGCTCACCGGCTGGAGACCTGGAGATGGAAACCATAGCAAGCAGGAAGAGCCTTTAAAGTCTTTGCATTTCAGTTTTATAGGTAAAGAAGCCCTGCTCTTTCTTTTCCCAATGGCTTAGAGAGAAAATAAGTCAACGCTGTTTTCTGGATTAGTGTGGACGCCTTTTCTCTCTGTATAAGAACAAATGGTTCCCCTGTGAGGCAGATCTTCATTCAGTCATGGACGAATTAACCAGAAATTAGGGAGCATGTTAGGGAGTGGTCTCAAGGCATCCAGGGTTCATCCACCCTGGTAGCCCTGACACATGACCCTGTGCTGTCACAGATGTCCTTATTCCCTCCGTGTCTTTCTCTTCCTGGTGTTTGAACAACAATTATCAGGGTAATTGAAGAGTATGTTATATAATATGCATATTTGAAATAGATATGTAAGTTTAGAATAGATTTGCTCTATTTTCCTTCAGTAAATATATTTTATTTACTGAATAAATATATTTTAAATGTATTTATTTAGTAAATATATTTTAAGCACCAACTGTATACCAAACACGAATGGGGCTGAAGAGGGAAGAGTCCCTGGGGTACGGCAAGGTGTAAAGTCTTCTGGGAAGGAAGCAGGAGCAGTGCCTCCTCCCTGCTGGGGAGTTTCCTCTTTAGACCCCAAACCTGCTCTCCAAGTCAGGTCACGGTCATGAGCCTTACGGCGAGCTCCCTTACATCCATGGCCGGGCACTTGAAGGCATTGTCCCAACACTCTTCTTGATCGATTTCATCTGAAATCCACTTCAGAAAACCTCTGTTTCACAAATGTTTTGACTTCAGTCATTTCGATCTATTGCTTTTTGCAGTGCTGCCTCAAGCACTTGGCGGGCTTCTGTTGTCCCAGTCCTTGATCTTGTCTCTGGATTACAGGAAAGACCTCAGAGCAAGGCCCAGAGAGGTTCAGGGACCTCTTCCAGGTTGGGCAGTGAGTTAGGATGCCTGAACACTGCTCCCAACTTAACACCAGTTTCCCACGGGATGGGCTTACACCACCTGGGGCTGAGAACGATCTTCGATGTCTAGCTTGGGTCAGGGCCCTCATCTTTTGGATAAGGAAAGTGAGAGCCGGAGTAAGTTACTGGTTGTCCACAGCCACGGAATCACAGACTCCTCGAGCTGGAAGGCACCTTGGGCCTTTTGTTATCTAGTTTCACCTCCAACCCAAAGGAGCAATACTTTCCAGACACTCTTTGCCAGTTGATCACCCAGCCTCTGCTAGAGCACTTCTGGAAATGGGGAGTGCATGATCTGTCTGTCCATTCCACTTACAGTCATGTCTCATTGTTGTCAAGCTCTTCTCTGTAATCAGAGGGAATCTGGTTTCCTGCCCTGTCTACGAACAGCTACCTTGCAGAGCGATCACCCACAACCTACAGCCTCTGTCCTAGGACTGTTGTCCCCACCGTGGATCCCTTTACCCAGCTGGACCCTTTTAGCTCACCCTGCCTCAGTTTCCCTGGTTCAGACGGCCTCTCTTTAGCATGGCTTAGTTCAGAATGTTTATTTTGCTTTTATTTATTAATGGGAACCACCGCCTTCTGTAAGTCCCACCCATCTCCCCCTTTTCTGAGATGCAGAAGGCGCTCGTTAGAGCATCAGTGAGTTTACCGCACTCTTTAAAATCAGGACAACAACCAAAAAACTTGAGTGTGCTTCCCCTGACAGGCCTCCTTAAATATAATCATAGATCTGTCACAAAATCAGCAGGCTTATGAGGGCTTGTCAAAAAGTCTTTTCTGGAGTGGGAGATGTTTAGGGGAAAAAAATTCTTTTACGTTAACTGAAAAGGAACAAAGTAGGAAAAGAACAAGGACCAAATGATTTTGTGAAGGTTTTACGTAGCTATAATGTCACAAACTTTGCCTTGATTAATGATAATGCAGCCGGTTCCGAGGAGGGAAAGAGGAGGTTCTGAGCTATAACTGTAATTCTGAGCATGTAGTTGGTCTTGACATTTCTATTCTATGAGTTTTTCTCTTAGTGAGAAAGCAGGTGAGGTAAGAGCAGTGAAGTCTTCCTTTCCAGTCATTACGGTTCCCACCTCCAGTTCTGATGGGGAGTAGACCAAAAGGCGCCATGAACGCTCCGTTTCCTTTAAGCAACGTCTTGCTTAGTGATTCCCGTTATTAAGTTGCGTCCACACCATGACTCTGGAGGGTTTAGGGACTCTGAAGCATTTGCCATTTTTAAAAAATTTCTTTTTAAAGCCATTTGGCTTTATAGCTCAACTCAGATCCTTCTGGGTTCTACAGATGGGGATCCGTAAGGTAGTTCTGGTTTTCTCTGCTTCTTGGGGCGGCCTCTTCGAGGTCTGGCGGACATCTGCCTGTGCGTCAGGTTCCCAAATGAATTCTTCACTGGCCTGAGCATCTGGTTGCTTCAAGGGCCAGCATAGACGTGTCCCCACATTGCATGACATTAGAGGAGTAATTACAAGGACAAACAATACAGAGATCTGGTGCCCTGGCTCCTCTGGGACTCTCCAGCCATGATCACATCACTCTGTCCTCGTCTGATGCCAAATCTCCCAACCAGTGCAGGGATTTCTGAGCCTTCGGCAATTACTCAGCATAATAAGATTTCAGAGCTCTCCCTGGCTTAAAATGAGCTTTCCATTTTCTCACCAGCCCACTCCCCTCCCCCGGCCTTGCCCTGAATTAGAAGTACATCAGCAGAAAGATTCACAGGCCCTTCAGCTGCCCAGTGGCATATTTCTGTCTTCCCTTTCTCCTGTGAGCATCTCCTCGGCCCTCCTCCTTCACACACCGGGCTGGACAAGAGCATTACGTCCAGACACCCCTACGTTGCCCTGCCCGGAAGTACCGCATTGTGAACGTCAGCTTAGCCTTTCCTCCACGTGAGAAAGCTGTCCCCACCTTCTAAAGTCCCAGTAGTTGTGATGAGGATTATAAACAAACACTACAGAGATCAGTTTTCGAATGAAATGTAAGAACCCTTTCAAGTGCCTAACCCTAATTGTAGGCTCTTTTGGTCGTCCTGGAGTTGGTTTTGAAAACCACGTTGATGATGCCCGAAATTAAGTTACCACGCACCTGTGCACGCAAAAGGCAGAGACATCAAAGGAGGGCTCCGTGCAGACGGCCAACAAAAGAAATGCCAGGCACAGACATTGAAGACATCTGGCTTTTCTGGAGCCTGGTGTTTGTTTCTCAGGCAAGGACAATTAGTGACTTTAACGAGAGCTGGGTGTGGCTTTGTTCTGTCCTCAAACTTGACTGTGAGTTCGTTTCTGAAGCCTCCCTAATTTCCAGGCAGAAAGGATGTGTCATTGACTTACTTGTTACTCTTTAAAACTTTTCCTTGTCTTTTAATAAAGAGGAGTAATCTTTTAGGTAAGAAGTCGATGTCGACCTGAACGCGGGCAAAGTCAGATTTAGGCTATGGTGAAGGGAATGCAGCTTGCTTTCTTTCAACCTGGAGAGACAGAACATTGCATGGGAGAGAGAGGTCTTTGGGAGATTTGCTCACATGGAAAAAATAACAAATATTTTTAATTAATGTCACTTGTCTTTTTTTATGGACTTTGAGGCGTTTCAAATTATTTTTGTATGCAATTTTAACACTATCTCCTAAGATCTTTTTATATTTTATCTCTGAAATGTGTCAGATTCCAAACTGACACCATTTTAATAGAAAGGAAGTGGCGTTGGTGGTTCTAGAGTCAGCAGGGACCGGGATTTGAATGCTGGGTGGGCAGCACTGTCTGGGTGCCTCGGGCACGTCATTAACTTCAGGGGGCGGTGACAGTCCCCACTTTCTGATGGCATTGTGGAGATGAGATGACCCCATCAGTGGGCACCGCGGCTCACAGCAGGGCTGGGCACAGAATGTGAAGAACACTTGCTGATAACTGGGGATTTCTGAGCACGGCATTGGGGATTTCCGATTCGTGGGGCAAAGGCTGCGTCTGCAAAGGTCTCTGCTCCCCACCGCCCTTCCCAGGAGGAAGCCGGACAGCGCCTGCTATGCCCAGGCTTGAGCCCTAAGCAAATAACAGATCTAATCTCAGGGGAAGCAAGTGCATTTTGTTATGGGTACGGAAACATTTTATCAGTCTTCAGACAAAGTAAACAGTAGATGAAAGAACGTCATCTTTCCAGTGTTTCTGACGTGTTGGGCGAGAAAACAGCAGTGTGAGTGGCTAGGCGGCCTCAGGGGCACCTGTCCTCTCACAAATAAAACCCCGATGGGTGTTAAGTGCTAAGTAAGAGCCCCGCCCGGGCGTCTCTGGACGCCTGGGTTCTAAAGCCAGTTCTGCGCTGTGCCCCAGTCACAGGTGCCGTGGGCCTGACTCCCCCTGAGGCTACGATGGCTCCACTCATTTGTCGCCTTAGATTTTGTGACCTCCTGAGGCGTCCTGCCAGCTCTGCAGGGGTGTTTGTTCACAGCAGGGATAAAATCCCCTCTAAGGTCTAAGAATACCTGCCTTCCACCAAGGCCCCGGGCAGGAGGTGTTTTTCCTGCCAGATATCCATGTCCCCAGCCGTCTCTGGGGCGACTCCAGGCAGGCCAGCCAGCCCCCAGCATGGGGATCCCTGCAGGGATGTTCTTTTTGGGGCCAACACCCACCGTCAGGCGGATGGGCCCTGGGCTTCCACGGGGCCTTCTCTGGAGAAGGACCACGCGTAGCTGGGGCTGCGGCGATTACCCAGATGGCCAAGAACACGTACCCACTGCTCCATCCCGGGCACGGAAGGTCTCTACGGGGAGTTTTAGAACCTTCCCTATTTAGTTCCAGACTGCACGTCCCTGCCTGCGTTTTGTCGGCAGGCCAGCTGTCTCTCAGTGGGAGTGCGTGCTGCTGTTTCTTCCTGACGTGGGCTTGCTTGACACCGTCGTGCTGGCTCCGTTTGAAAGCAGAGTCCACTCGCTCCAGCCAGAAGCGCTTAGAAACCAGACGCGGGTCTCTGGTGCTCTCCGAGGACGAAGCCGTGTCTTGCTGGAAAATGGGCCACCGGTTCAGCTCTGTGTCTTGTATGGGTCCAAGTACGGATATGCTTTCAAAGTGCGGCAGGGGCAGACTGAAAGCTTGGTAGCACACCGTGAGAATGAACGAGAAGAATGCTGTATGTGCCCATGAGGTGCTCCCCGAGTAAGCCAGTTCCCTTTCCTCAGCTCGCCGGCCGCCGTGACATCTGTCGTCAGGGCGCCCCGATGTCCCAGGATTTGTGGCCCTGGTGGGCTTGCTTTCCACAAAATTAGTGACACTCTTGCTTTTCTCTTATTGTTCTTATTTTTGCTCTCTATATAAGACTTGGGCTTATAGGAAGAAGGCCTTATGTAACCCATTTTTTTATTTTTTCTAAAGCAAAGGCTGGTCTTGAGACAGAGGTGTGGCTCTGAGTGGCACACTCAGACCCTGGAGAGCATGAATCTAGGGTGGTGGGAAAGAAACCAGTGAGCCTGGGGGGCGCCTGGGTGGCACAGCGGTTAAGCATCTGCCTTTGGCTCAGGGCGTGATCCCGGCGTTGTGGGATCGAGCCCCACATCAGGCTCCTCCGCTGGGAGCCTGCTTCTTCCTCTCCCACTTCCCCTGCTTGTGTTCCCTCTCTCGCTGGCTGTCTCTCTCTCTGTCGAATAAATAAATAAAATCTTTAAAAAAAAAAAAAAGAAAGAAAAAAAAGAAACCAGTGAGCCTGGGAAACAGTGACAAACATCCCTCAGTGAGTGAGTGGCTTCGGCCAGGCCTGGTTCTCGTGTGTGGAGCACACGGCTGGGCCTTCGCATCCCCTTCCCAGCCTTTCCAATGACAGCCATTTTATAAAGTAGGTTGACTTAAGCCACCAAAGCCTTCGCGGGGCTGACACAGGAGAGGCTCCGGGGCCTGCTTTTCTCTTTTCTTTTTTTTTTTTCCCTTCTTCCATTCTTCCTCTTTTCTTTGCTGAAATCACAACTTCCCACCTGTATGAGTTTTCAATGCGATGTGGTGACAAAGGGCACAAACCTAGTGGCTTAAAGCAGCACACGTTTACGTCTAACAGTTCTGGAGGTCAGAGATCCAGACTCTCAGCGACCAAAAACATGCCTGCTTTCCTTCCGGAGGCTCGAGGAAAGGTGGTTTCCTTGCCTTTCCCTGCTTCTGGAGACCCCCTGTCTCCCTTGGTGACCAAGTCGCAGCTTCCGGGGACCGGGATGTGGGTATCTTTGGGCCATCCGTCTGCCCACCACACGGGCGGACTCGTGGAGCGCGAGAGCGG
Organism: Ursus americanus; assembly: GCF_024610735.1. Lineage (NCBI taxonomy): Eukaryota > Metazoa > Chordata > Mammalia > Carnivora > Ursidae > Ursus > Ursus americanus. The sequence continues at coordinate 16,454,613 of NC_142132.1, forward strand.
GGGCGGAGGGGGGCACGGTGACTGCTCACGACAGGGGACGCTCGCGTCAGACTTGATTAGCTTTCCGAGTAAGCCGGGTCCAGGGCCTCCGGGACGGACTTGAGTCTGTCATTCAGCGTTCTTTCTTCCAAAACCGCAGAGCTCACTGTGCATTTCATCAAAACCTTCACTCGACTTAGTTATACACAGAGACCTGTGGAAATAGGTACAGAAGAGATTATCTATTATATTTTACAAGTCTTCAGGCACCGGGAGACAAATGGAAAAGAGGATTTTTGTTGTTGTTGAATGTAGCTCTTCAGAGGTAGGCAAGATTCTGAATCTTTTAGGGAAGAGTTTAGGGAGGGGGATGGTGTCTGTGGTAAAAGATAGGAAAAATCCCAGAGTGCTTTCAAAGTGAGTAAAGGGAGTTTTCACCAAACGACTACATTTACTCCGGCCCGGCCCACATTCATCACTGTCTGTACCTATGCCGTACCCTAAAGCAAATAAAATCAGAATGCTTCCTTAAGCAGAGACCATGGCTGAGTTTCCCTCCAAAAAACAGTCACCCCTGTACCAAAAATGAGAGCAACAGAGATGGGCTTCTGACTTTGAGACAAGCTACAGTTTTAAAGAAAATCTTTTCCTTTGGGGGCCTAATATTGTCTTTAAAAGATTCCTTGCCTTGCCATTCTCTTTCCCCCAACAGAATCACCATCTCCAAAGGAATATATGTATTTTTAAAGGAGGTAGGCTCACTAAATGCTCAGGAAGCTTGCTTGTGGGTCAGTCCCCTGCTGTGAGTCACAAGATTCATTTGTGATAGTGCGAGGATAGGAAGGGGCAAGCTAATAGCCCTTCCACAAAGACCAAGGCTCCGACCGTGTTTTCGACTTTAATCTGGTTGCCATATGTTGTTTCTGAAGGATTAGATAATTAAAAGACCTTATTTTCAGAACAAGTTGAACTAGCAATATGCCAGAAAATAAGAAAAAAAGATTAACTAAATTTGTCAACTGCAGACATCTCAAAAAAATGCTTAATAGGCTTTTGATAAAAATTTAAAAAATTAATCTGGAGTAGGAAGAGAATATAGATTTTACTCCAAATTCATGAGTGTTATTAACTCACAAGAAATGAATACTCACAATTCTTTCTGAGATCATACTGAAGGATCCACTGGTAATAATGAAGTCAGTGCCTGTGATGTGGACACCTCTAAATCCACTGTATTTTTTTAGGCAAAAGTTAAAGCAGTAAGTGCATACTAAGTTAGGATTCAATATAGCTTTGCTGTTATCTTTTTTTAAACAATAGTCAATATTTGCAGAGTTTATTTAGATAATTACTGTATGTTTCCTAAGGCTGCTGTAGCAATGTACCACAGACCTGGTGGCTTGAAATAACAGAAATATTTTCTCTCCCAGTTCCGGAGGCTGTAAGTCCAAGCTCCCTCTGAGGGTCCAGAGAAGGAGCTGTTCCATTCCTGTCTCCCTAAACTTCTGGAAATCCTTGCTATTCCCTAGCTTGCAGATGCATGCCTGCATCCCCGACTCTGTCATTACATAACCTCCTTGTGCATCTCAGGGTCTCTGTCTTCCCATGGACTTCCCTCTCTCCCATGTCTGTGTCCAAATTTCCTTCTTTTTAATAAGAATACCGGTCTTTGGAGTAAGACCACCTTAACATATTATGACCTCATCTTAACTAACCACATTGCAAAGACACTATTTCCAAATTAGGTTATATTCTGAGGTTCCAGGTGGACGTGAATTTGGGAGGTCCACTCTATTCAACCCCGTATAGTTCCTATCTCCCTGGATCAGCTTTTCTGTCCATAAAATGGGGATACTATTGCTTGTTTATATTTGGTTTTAGCATAATGAATATAAGACTCATTCTTTGACTCTTACTCCTGAGATCTAGTGAGAGCAGAAGTGAAACTTCCTCTGGAATTATTTTTATGTAACCTAAAAATTACTAAGCAAGGAATTTTTTTTTTTTTTTCATTTCATCTAGCGTTTCTCAGAACATACCTTGGGAAACATCAATTTCATAATGTGGCCTATGTGTCAAGTAGAAATAATAAAACTAGAGATGTAAGTAGTGTGATCTGAATGTTTGTGTCCTTTCTACCCCCTTAAATTCATATATTGAAATCCTAATCCCCAAGGGGATGGTATTAGGAGGTGGCGGGGCGGGGTGGGGGGGGCTTTGGAAGGGGCTTAGGTCATGAGGGCGGCAGCACTGTTATGGATGGGATTAGTGCTCCTGTAAAAAACAAACCCAAAACCCCACAGAGTTAGACCCCCTCTTCCACCACACGGGGACACAGTGAGAAACTGGGAGCCGGCCGTCCAGAAGAGGGCTCTCACTGGGACCTAAGCCCGCTGGCACCTTGATCTTGGACTTTCAGCCTCCAGAACTGGGAGAACTAAATTTGTGTTGTTTATAAACCACGCAGCCTGTGGTATTTTTATAATAGCAGCTGGAAAGGACTAAGACCGTCAGTGAAACTCTTGCCCTCAAGTCCTAGTCCCTCACACACAGACCTACTTCGAGCCCTTGAATGCCAGGTGAGATTTTGGCTTCAGGAGGGATGTTTTGGAATTTCTAGTGGTGCAGCTTAACATTTTCATTAGTGTTTTGGATGAAAGCCTTAGGCTTTAACGACGTTAGAAGATGCCCGATGGCTTTGGAGATGGCTAACGTTGACAATCATAAAGGAAGGAAACGTCTCATGAACACAAGGCAGGGAATGATGGTTCTTGCCCAGAGGACAGCACAGGAGGGTATGGGAGAGGGGACTGATTTTCAGAGTGACAGTGTGTGGAACTCTGCTGATCTGCTCCCCAGTGAAACTGGTGAAAATGATTTTTAAAAAGAAACAAACACACACAAAAAACATTTAAAGCCTCTGGAAATGGTCCTAAGGTCAAACAGTAAATGAAGAAACATTTGTTTGAGAAAATCTGTGCAAACTTGGTAAAAAGTTGGCGGTCTGGGGTATGTGAAACAAGACTGCCCTCTCCCTCATCCTGCTGGCTCAGCAAAGTTAAGACCCCACTCCGGACAGCTGTGGCCACCAACATGGGCTGCCTGGCCCCCAGCTCCTGGGTGGAGGACTGTCTTC